>NC_050448.1:6930941-7230941 GCF_903995425.1 Onychomys torridus | reverse complement strand
CACGTGTACTATATATGGGTTTTACATGCACACTGAAGATTCGAACTTAGGTCCTCATACTTTCATAAAAAGCATTTTGCTCTGCTGACTGAGTCATCTCCCCAGCACTCACTAAACATTATTTTACAATACAAACATTCTAGCTACATAGTACTCAAAAATATGAGTAGACTACAATTTAATTTCTTGTTGTTTAGGAATCAAACTCCAGGTCACAAATGCTAGGCAAGCACTCACCACTGAGCTTCACCCCACCTCCCTCTTCTACAGTTTCTGAATTTTCATTCATTTACATCATTACAGGCTACTGGAGACCAAAGTGAAGTTCTGGTGCATGCAATACAAGCTCCCTACCAGTGAGCTTGTGTCTCCAACCCTTTCCTTTAACACAGAATGCCCACCCTCCATGAGTCAGAGTTTCTCTGCCTAGCTTGGCTGGCCTCAAACCCAGAGAGCTGCCTGCCTCTGTCTCCTGAGTGCTGGGATTAAAGACGTGTGCCACCACCCCATTCCTCTATTTCTTACAAAGGACCATGTATTTGGACTAGCAGGTTCTCAATCCCGTAAAACATCTGCAGCTCTAGCTAACGCTTTGCCTCTATCCACCATGACATAACAAAGTCTACCCAAAGGGTCTGGCGGCCAAGAATACCTATGTTTCAGAGGTTTCTGACGGGCACTGCCAAAACCATAGAGGAAGTGGTCCATGTTCTCCCCAGCAGAGCTCACCTGTGAACGTAAACTGCCTCTTCACCTGCACAACTTTTTTTTTTAACCTGTATCCCAGGCTGGCATCAGACATGCTTTGTAGATAAGGATGCTGAAATTACACAAATGTATTGGTTTATGTGGTGCTAAGGATTGAATTGGACCTCATTCATGCATGGCCAACTCTACCAACTGAGCTACAACCCCAGCCCACTTACATATATAACATTTTGAAAGAGGCTCTTAGACGTGGCTCCTTTCTGTCCTCAGGTCTCCAGCTGCACCTTCCTCATCTGCCTGCTTCCTGCCATTTACAAACACACTGCCACTGTGGTTTCTGCTGTCAAGTCTGATGGCTCTGCTATCACTCTGAAATCTGCCTCATTAGCATTTCATTCCCTTCGACCCATGGCTCTCAACCTTCCCAATGCTGTGACCCTTTAATACAGTTCCTCATGTTGTGGTGACACCCAGCCATGAAAATTATTTCATTGATACTTCATAACTACAATTTTGCTAACGTTATGAATTGTAATGAAAATATCAGATATGCTGGGTTTCTGATAATGTGATCCCTGTGGGGGTCATGACCCACAGCTTTAGACTATTGAAGATCACCCAGGTAATCTGATAACCTAATCATACATGCTAGATTACCTGGATAGGTTAATAAGCAAAATATATATCATCCATAGTATATCCAAAATAAACATTATCCATAACAGTACTTTGTCTTATTTATATCACAGTACAATTTGAGAGTATTTCTTTCTTTTTGGACAGAAGATATCAGCTTGTACCCCAGGTTGGCCTTGAATTTAAAGTAATCACCTTGCCCCACCACTTGAGTGCTGGGAGGACCATGGGTTTCCCGCTTTGCTACAACTGAAATCACCCGGGGACTTCTTAAAGAGAAGACGGCCTACCTGGCTGGAAGTGCAGCTGGGCGGCGCCAGTGCCTGCCTGGCAGAGCTGGAACCCCGCTTCTACAACCACAGGGAAAAGAACTGCTAAGAACACTGGGAGCGCCCAGAATTCTGAGTGAGTGTGGCCTGGGGGATGACCCAGGCAGGAGAGATGTTCAGGCAGTGCTGGCACTGGGGAGCTGGAGACGGGAAGATAAGGGGTTCAAGGCCAGTCCCTGCTACAAGCAGCACAAAGGATGAAAAGCAAAAGGAGCGAGCACGCGATCAGAACAGCTTCCAGGATCGCAGAAGGGACGCGCCAAAACATGGTGGCCGTGATCTGACAGCGGGCGCCAGATGAAAGCAAAAGAGAGGAAATGGTGGAGGCCAAGGACAAGAACAAGGGAGGACCTACAGTAATTAGTATTAGACAGGGTCTCACTACGTAGCCCTGGCTAGCCTGAAGCTCACTAGGAAATCTACCAGAATATCAAAGACAAGCTATTACCAATTCTTCTGAAATTGTTCTGAACAACGGAAACAGAGGGAGCACCACAGAAGCTCGGCACAGCCTTGCCCTGTGATCTGAAGGGCAAGCGGGGAAAGAAAACCTTCCCCCAAACCTGGGCTTTTCCTAAGAGTCCCTCAGTGATCTAAAACAAGAAAAGACGAAGCACCTTGGTGCCAATACAGCATTCTTCTTTCCTTATTCTGACTTACTAAAGATGGCCAGCCCAGCCCAGTAAACACCCTTTATTGTCCAGAATTTTTGAAAGGTGTTACTTGTAAGGTGCACACTCACTTCATGAGGGCTTCCTAGGAAAGACTGACTGACTTTGTTGTATGCCTGTAAAGAGAACACCAATGTTCCAACAGGTCAACACTCTGCTAAGGTCTAGATGGTGGTCCTGGCCCAGAATTCCAGTGTTTAGGAGCTAGAGCAGGATCAAGGGTTCACAACCACACTCGGCTACTCAGTGTGTTCCAGGCCAGACAGAGCTGCATACTGAGACCCTGTCTACAAATCAAGCAAAAAACAAAAACCATCTGGAGCTTATGGGTTAAGAGCACTGGCCCTGGGTTCATTCCCAGAACCCACATGGAGGCTCACAACCCTCTGTAACTACAGTCCCAAGTAATCCAACATCCTCTTCTGGGCCTCCGTGGGCACGGCACTCAAGCACCCACGTGGTACACAGACATAAAGGTGGTTGTGGGTCACGCCTTTAGTCCCAGGACTAAGGAGGCAGAGGCAGGCAGATATCTGAGTTCAAGGCCAGCCTGGTCTACAGAACCGAGTTCCAGGACAGCCAGGGTTACACAGCGAAATCTTGTCTCAAAAAAACAAAAACCAAAAAACAAACAAAAACAAAAACCAAAAAACGCCAGTATTAAGGCTCAGTATCGGGCAGAGGTAGAGGGTGACTTGGTTGTGGAGGAGTGTTGGGAACCAGATAATGTAGACTACTCAAAAATACTATTCACTCGTGGGGTTCAGCCTTGGCTGCAGACTGCTTCGGATACTAAAATCAATCCTCCTACCACGGAATAAACCAGACAGTTACACTGTCCTGCCCATGGGGGGAGCAACCTACACGGGCAGGGTACAGTGGAGAGAAATGCCACCCTATGAGGTTAAAGAAGGCCACATCGCCTTAGCTCAAGCCAAGGTTATCTCCCCGACATTGAAGGACACAAAACAGAAAGCACCATCCCTGCCTCCGGCCTCCGGCCTCCCGGCCTCCCAGCCTCCTTTTCTTGGGCTGAGCTGAGAGGTGCCAGGGAGCGAACCGAAGGAAGGTCAGAACGGTTCCTCCTGTCCCCAGAACGGAGCGCTAGGGCCTGGGAACATTGGGAAGCGGCCTGCACCCGCTGTTGCTCTTCAGGGAATCACAATCCCTTTGGCTAAAAACATTTAACTCCTCCTCTGCCTGCGGGTGGGACGACGAGGGTGGGGGCGGGGTGGTTTTTTAAATGCTGTAAGCTTTGGCTCAAGACACTGAAAACCAAGAAAGCAGGGGCGCTATTTAGGACCTAGGAAAGGTTAAACAGCTGTCACCGAGACGCCAGGCGAGAACTTCACCTGTTTCCGGGCGCATATCCGCCCGTGGACTTCAAGGATGCGAACACCACCAGGCTAGGGGGCCTGGGGAAGCACGGGTGGCACTGAGTGTCCCTACTGAACTGCAAAGATGCAAACACGACACCCCTAGCGCCCGGAGGAGAAGAAGCGATGGGGAGGGGAGATGCGCGTTCACCGGAACACGGGATACCTGGGGTATCCCTACTGCAGTGCAAGGATGTAAATGTGATACCCGCAATGGGCCCACAGGCAACCTGGACAAGCGATGGGGGTTCCCTTCAGGGGAGCAGGGGCGACACGGGGCATCCCCTTCGCTCTGCTCACCACTTGCTGAGCGCCGCGGAAAGTGGCGTCCAGCAGCATCAGTTTCCAAGGATCGGACACCGAGCCGGGCAGTGGGATGTACACGTAGTAGGCGGCCAGCGCCAGCAGCGCGGCCAGTAGGACGCATGACGACCTCATTATTCCCCAGGCCAGGCCGGGCTATCCGGAGATGACCGCGGTACGAAGCGATGCTGCCCGGAGACGGCCGGTAAGTTTCTGCCAGCCTCAGCTGCTGCTTCACGTGTTCCTCTTAAGGCCTCGAGCCAATCACAGGCTGTGTCGGGAGGAAGTGGGAGCGCGGATGTGCCCCCTCCGCTGTGTCCTTGCGAAGGGCTGCGGGCTCTCCAGGTTGCAGGAAGCGAGATGGTGCTGCTGCGCCGGGAGGACGCACAGCATCCCCTGGCGGGCACTGTGAGTATGACCTCCTGTGATGCCAAGCTGCCTTTTGAAGGTTCGCAAAGGGGTTCCAGGCCAGCCTGAGCTGCTTGAAACAGTCTCAGAAGAAAAACTAACAGTAACAAACAATCAATCAAACAATAAATTAAGTTTAGCACATATACCTGTTTTGAAAGCTGGGAGCATGAGGACCAAGGTCAAGGTCATCCTGAACTACATGACAAGTTTGAGGCCGTCCTGGGCTAGATCAGAGACCCTGTCTCAAGAAAACCAAAATATTAAACAAATAGAAAACTCAAATAATTGCATTGTGCAACTTCCAGAGCATATAAATCATCTGATCCAAAACAGATACTATTGCCAAAAATAACAAAAATCCTCTCTCTAGAGGAAAACTTCGAATGGAATATACATTCAGTAAGTGGTTCAAAAAGAATTGCTGTGGAAGGTGATGCACGCCTTTAATCCCAGCACTTAATGGGGCAGAGGCAGGCGGAGTTCTGTGAACTTGAGACCAGCCTGGTCCACATAACCAGCCAGGGCTACAGGGCTGCATGAGACCCTATCTCAGAGGATGGCAGGCAGAGGGGTGGCTATGACACAGACAGACAGACGAGAATATGATTTCCCATAGTTCAAACAAGACCAGTATAGGGCTTCCAAATCTCATTCTCACTGGGTGTGGTGATGGCATTGGTAATCTCAGAACTGGGGAGATAGAAACAGGAGAACCAGGAGCTTGAGACCAGCCTGGGTGATACCTTGCTGGGGAAAAATAATGAAAAAGGAGGGCCGATGATAGAGTGCTTGTCCAGCATGCACAAACCTGGGTTTAGTCTTCAGCACTGTGTAATAAGGAAAGCAAAGATTTTCTTTTAAAATATTTATTTGTGGGCTGGAGAGATGGCTCAGAGGTTAAGAGCACTGGCTGCTCTTCCAGAGGTCCTGAGTTCAATTCCCAGCAACCACATGGTGGCTTAAAACCATCTATAATGAGATCTGGTGCCCTCTTCTGGCCTGCAGGCATACATACAGGCAGAACATCGTATACATAATAAATAAATAAGTCTTTAAAATGTGGGGGCGGGCGCTGGAGAGATGGCTCAGAGGTTAAGAGCACTGTCTTAGTTCAATTCTCAGCAACCACAAGGTGGCTCACAACCATCTGTAATGAGATCTGATGCCCTCTTCTGACCATGCAGACACAGCACTGTATAGAGAGATGGCTCAAAGGTTGGGAGCACTGGCTGTTCTTCCGAGGTCCTGGGTTCAATTCCCAGCAACCACATATGGCTCACAACCATCTATAGTGAGATCTGATGCCTTCTTCTGGCCTGTAGACATGCAGGCAGACAGAACACAGTATATATATAATAAATAAATCTTTAAAAATATTTGTCTTTAGTTCTGTGTTGTGTATATCTGTGTGTGGAAATGTGCACCCAAGAGCAAGTACCCGTGGAGGCCAGGAGAGAATATCAGATCTCCTGGAGCTGGAGTTACAGGTGAGTGTGAGCATCTTGATATGTGTGATGGGAACTTAAGTCTGGTCTGTAGACGAATTTCTAAATGGTCTTATTAAATAAAAAAAATAAATAAAAATTTAAAAAAAAACCACAGAGCCAGAAATTTGAGTTAAAGCCTTAGAGAGATCAGGGAAATACAAAAAGCCACGAGCTAACCTCACCTCACCAACTCCGTAGCTTCCAAATAGCATGACTTCCTATCTACCCAGGCTTACATGCTTTGCTTTTCTGCCCTCTCATTGGCTCTTAGCCCAGCTACCTCAGTTCCTCTTTCTATACAGCTGTCTCTGTCTGTCTGTCTTTACAGACTTCCAGGTCTCTATGGTTGGTACTGGGATTAAAGGCGCGTGTCACCACGCTAGGCTCGGTTCCCTAGTGTGGCCTTGAACACACAGAGTTCCTGCCTGCTAAGGGATTAAGGGTGTGTGCTGTCTGACTTGTTTATTTAAAATGGCTGGCCTCTCCCCTTTGATCTCCAGGCAAGCTTTATTTATTAACACACAAATAAAATACCACTACATTTCAGCACAAATAAAATATCACCACACTGGTCCTTTGCAAGACCCTTGCAAAAGTGAGCTCTTAACTACGATCTCTCCAGCCCTAAGTGGTTTGTTGTTGTTATTGTTTTAAGAAACTGCAATAATTGTTGGTGCTTCCTTCATAGCTTGGAAAGGGGTTCTGTTTGTTTTTCCTTTTTGATAGTTTTTATGACACTAATTAAGATAAACTAAAGACCTTTTTTTTTTATTACTCATCTCTATTACTTCATTCACTCCACGAATAACACCTAGCCCACATCAAGAACTAGAAGAGCTGGAGAACGAGACCACAGAGTCTCTTTTATTCGTTGCTGGTGGCTGAATCCAGGGCATTGCATGTCAGACAAGCACTTTACAGCTGAGCTGCATCCTAACCCTCAGATTCTTCTGAGTCAGGATCTCAGGCTAGTGTAAAACCATCCTCCTGCCTCAGACTCTACAATACTTTACAGGCATTTGCCACTACCTGTAGCAAGTAAGATATATATACAATTTTTGGATCTTTGAGACAGGATTCCATGAAGCCCAGGCTAGCCCTTTTCTGTAGTTGGGACCTTCTAATCTTCCTACCTACCTGAATTTCCCAAGTATGGTTACTGTCATTTGTTAACAGGCTACACTTGATCTTTTTAACTTTTTTGTGTCTCATAATTGGGGGGTGATTGTGAAGTGCATGGAAAATACACTAGGGAAGCCAAACAATAGCAACAATAGCTGACATACAGAGTGGTTATTGTGAGCTAAATTCTAGGGTAAGCACTCCAAAAGAATGGATTTGTGAGGATTTAGCTCAATGGTAGAGTGCTCGCCTAGCAAGCGCAAGGCCCTGGGTTCAATCCTCAGCTTAAAAAAAAAAAAAAATGGGTTTGTTTAATTTTCATAACAATTCTGGGAAGCACTACTGTTGCTCTGGAAACAGAGGCATTGAAAGAAGTACACAGGGAAGGAGAAAAAAAGTAGACGGGCATGGTGGCACACACTTCCAATCCCAGAACCTGAGAGGCTGAAGCAGGAGAATTTCCATGAGTTTGAGGACAGCCTGGGCTACAGAGTGAGTCCCAGACAAACCGGGGCTACAGAGTGTGATCTTGTCAAAGGAAGGGAGGGAAGGAGGGAGGGAGGGAGGAAGGCAGGCAGGCAAGCAGGCAGAGTTACTCCTAGCCATCCATCTGGTGATCGCTGAGATTTAAGATGAATCCATATCCAGGGCTCATGATGTTTTTCCCCCTCACAGCTACTGCTAAGAAATAAGAATACAAGCTGAGGATAAAGCTCTCTTGATGTAATGCTTGTCCAGTATGCAAAAACCCCTGACTTTGCTCCTCCCAATGACAAGGACAGGGTGTGTCGGCACATGCTTGTAAAGCCCAGAACTCAGCAAGTAGACAGATCAGAATTTCAAGGTTATCCTTGGCTGTGGCAGTACCATGTAAAGAAAGGAGATTGACTCCTGAGTAGCCTGGTCCCCCTAACAAAGGTGCTTCCTCTCTGTTTATTGAACAGCAAATCAAATGCAGGATGGGAAAGGATGGAGGAACTTTGTCTTAATCTATTACAGGAGTTTTACTTCTTGAAGATATTTGATTTTCTGAATTTCCTGAAGACCTAGAACAGCAAGCAAAGCCACAAATAGATATTATCAAAGTGTGTACTTCCAACATTTTCTGTGGGGCATTTATTGCTTTCAAGTCCTTGTTTGCAGTGGTGGTCTCAGTCCTAAGTACCACACCTTACACACTCACATTGCTCTGATTCAGAGACATGGAGAAGTTATGCAGGAGAAACTGGGAACAAGGTTTAAGATTAAAGCTACCATTCAGCTTGTAAAAGCCGATTGCATGGGGAGTTCCAAGGTATGGTAAGACTGACTACATTGTTTTCATAAAGGTAAGTTAATTCCAACAATCCAGGCACATAGTACATAGTTTGAAATGATCTTAAAGCATATGATTAACTTGGTTACAATATCCTATTGGATGCTCAGGAGCCTTTCTGAGCAAATGCCATTTGATTTATTTATTTATTTATTTATTTTATTTTTCTTTAGTTTTTCGAGACAAGTTTCTCTGTGTAGCTTTGTGCCTTTCTTGAAACTCACTTGGTAGCCAGACTGGCCTCGAACTCATGGAGATCGGCCTGGCTTTGCCTCCCAAGTGCTGGGATTAAAGGTGTGCGCCACCACCGCCCGGCCTCATTTGATTATTTTACAAACTGAAAATCCAAGGGGAAAAAGGCCACAAGTGCGTCCAAGTTTCTTTAGTGCTGCTTAACTCATTAGAACTTGGCTTGGAGGCCTGGATTGGTGTAGATCTGGAGCCAAACTATCTTGGGCGGTCTTTAGTTCCTGCCTCCCTTAAAAGTAAGTAGAAGCCTCTGTAACAGCACAGACATATGTATATCCCTCAACTGTTCTCAAAGGCCTCTTTTTCCACCTAGAAGTCTTCTGTGTTCAGAAGCAGCCAGGCAGTCATTTGTGAGATTTAAACTCTGTAACTTCAATATGTATTCACCTCGGGATTAGGAATGATGTACTTACTAATATGCTGCTGGACATCCTGTGTCTTCCCCATTTCCATCAGGTTGGTTGTCCTTCACCTTAGGTATACTCTGGACATTTACCTCTTGTCACATGTATGGGTTTGAAACACAACCTTAGATTCTCTGCCTTACCTCTGCACTCTGGAGATTATTTGCTATATGGAAGCTCTTTGGCTTTATGAAATCTTGTTTATATATTTCTGTACCTTTTGGTTCATGTCACAGTATTTGTTTCCCAAACAGATGTCATGACACTCTTATGTTCTCATCAACTGTGTAAAGAGTTCAGTTGTCAATTTTAGGTCTTTAGTCCATTTGAATTGAATGTATATGAGTTGTAAGATGAGGATCTAATTGCACTCTACATTTTATAAACAGACTTTATTATTAAAAACCTGCAAATGAAAAAGAAAAAAAGATCCGTTTTTTTTTTTTCTTAAAAAAAAAAAAACAAACCAGCCAGGAAACGGAGAGAAGGCTCAGTGGGTAAGAATGCAGTGCAGTCTTGAAGACCTGAGTTTCAGTCCACCGCCCCCATGTAAAAAGCCACAGTGCACCCCCACGTACCTGTAGGAGGTAGAGACAAAAAAGATGGCTGGGGCTTACTGGCTGTCAGGCTGGCTCCAGGTCCAGTTAGAGGCTTTCTCAGAGAGAGCAATAGAGCAGGACACCGATGTCCTCAGCTTCCATGAGCACACCGATGCTGAGGTCCCTGATGCTGAGGTCCCTGATGCTGAGGTCCCTGATGATACTGAGGTCCCTGGTGATGCTGAGGTCCCTGGTGATGCTGAGGTCCCTGATGATGCAGAGGTCCCTGGTGATGCTGAGGTCCCTGATGATGCTGAGGTCCCTGATGATGCTGAGGTCCCTGATGATGCAGAGGTCCCTGATGATGCTGAGGTCCCTGATGATGTTGAGGTCCCTGATGATGCTGAGGTCCCTGGTGATGCTGAGGTCCCTGATGATGCAGAGGTCCCTGGTGATGCTGAGGTCCCTGATGATGCTGAGGTCCCTGATGATGCAGAGGTCCCTGGTGATGCTGAGGTCCCTGATGATGTTGAGGTCCCTGATGATGTTGAGGTCCCTGGTGATGCTGAGGTCCCTGATGATGCTGAGGTCCCTGGTGATGCTGAGGTCCCTGATGATGCTGAAGTCCCTGGTGATGCTGAGGTCCCTGATGCTGAGGTTACAGGCTTGCACCACAATGCCTAGTGGATCAGTTTCTTTGTAGATGTAGATTTTTGTAGATGGAAATTTTCACTAACTTGAGGAATATAACCTGGCAGATATAAAGTTACCTTTTGTTCCAAGGTATTCACCTAGGATGGCTATTCTTGGTTATCAACTTGACTATATCTAGAATAAAAAAAAAAAAAAAAAAAAAAAAAAAAAAAAAAAAAAAAACCACAAGCATCTGGGCACACTCATGAAGGAGTTTTGGTTAATTGGATCATTTGAGGTAGGAAGACCCACATTAAATCCAGATCATTTGAGGTCAGAAGACCTATCCAAGTCTGGGTCACACCTTCTCCTGTCACTCATTGTCATTGGCAAGTTCACAGATGATGCTCCTGAGGCTCACTGTTATTAGATACTACTTCTTTGGGATCCTGACATACACTGAAGACCTGCTAAGACATCCAGCCTCATGGACTGAACAACTACTGGATTCTTGGATGTTCTATTGGGATACAGCTATTGTTGGACTAGTTGGACCACAGCCTGTAAGCCACTCTAATAAATCATATGTGTGATGTGTAATTATATATATAGGAGTACACACACACACACACACACACACACACACACACACACACATATTCATTTTATCCATCGGTTCTATTCTTCTAGAGAATCCTGATTAATACAGCACACTTAAATTTCCTCTGCTGGAAAGCAATTCCTTCCTGCCCTCTGATACCCAACAAACTCAGGGCAGAGCTTCTTCCTTTGCCACAGGAGCGGTAAGCCATCTAGATGGTGAGGAGAAAGAGCCTTGCTTGCCAAGCTCTGCAGATTAAGTTGTCCTGAGGGCTAAAGATTGGGTACTGCCTTCAGATTTGCATTTTACAAGATGTAGCTCTCTTACTGAGCGGCTGCTAATTGGCAGGAAGAAAGGAGGGTAGCCTGAAGAAGGGCTGAAAAATGTGAGGTTTATTTTGTTTTAATTTAGTTTGTTTTAGATCTAGAGACACTGTCTTGCCTTATAGCCAAGTTCACTTTGAACTGGAGACCCTCCTGCCTTAGCCCCTTGCTAATAGGGCTTATAGGCATGAACTACAAAAGCCTAGCTGAGCTGATGGATTTGAGGAGTGTGTGATGTAGAGGATTGTGATCACAGCTTTGAGAAAGGGAAGAATATTGCAGGAGGCCAAGGTTTCCAGAATTATGGGCAACTGGGGAGATGGTACGCACAGGAGAGTTGCTGAGTGTTGGTACACACCTGGAATCTCAGCAGGAAATGCTGAAGTTCAAGGTCATTTGCCACATAGTTTATAGCCAGCCTGGGCTACAGGAGACCTTGTATCAAAACAAAGAAACAGACAAATCAAAACAAAGGGGAAATTATAGGAGTGTGTGGGAGTTTGAATAAAAATTGCCTCCATAGACTCATAGTTTTGAATGCTTAGTCATTAGTGAGTGGCAAATTTGGAAGGATTAGAAGGATTAGTGTGGCCTTGTTGGAAGAAGTGTGTCATGGGGTGGGGAGTGGGCTTTGCGGTTTCAAAGGCCCATGCAGGGCAAGACTCTCTTTCTCTCTGCCTAAAGATGAAGATGCAGCTCTCATCTGCTGCTCCACCATCTGCCTGCATGCTGCCGTGCTCCCCACCTTGATGTCTATGAACTTACCATCTGGAACTGCAAGCAAGCCCCCAGTTCAATGCTTTCTTTCATAAGAGTTGCCTTGGTCATGGTGTCTCTTCATAGCAGTAGCACAGTGATTATGACAGGAAGGTCTCTGGGGAAAAAAGCAGTATTGAACTTTTTGAAATTAAAGTTTAAAAACTTGTGTTTTCTTTCTTGTTCTGAAAACTTGTATTTTCAAAGGGAGATTATGGTAGGCAGTTCAGTGTATGGATTTGTACCTCAGGAGAGATTTGAATATTTAAAATATTGACAGTCTGAAAGTAAGAATAACACAGAGGAAAGGCCAGAAATAACAATGTTCATATGTAGCCCACAGAAGAGCAAGCCAGTTGGTCTGGACTGCGGATTGGTTATGAGTTTTAATGCTTTTTCACCCATGGTAATGTGTTCCCACAGTGAAATATAGGGTTTTAGTGACTCAGTTAGAAACAGCTCCTGGCTGCCTTGTGCCCTTTTTAAAATGTGTCTTAGGACTGAAGGTTGTGGATCAGCTGAAGATGATTTGCCTCAGATGCACAGGCTTCAGTGTCCATTCTCAGCTCCTTGGAAGAACTTTTCCTAATTATACCTTTTCTTTATTCTTGAGAATTGCATACACATATACACATATCCACCCCTAATTCTCTCCCCCAAATCCTTCCCAACATGTCATCCTAAAAACTTCATGTCTTCCTCTTCCTCCTCCTCTTCTTGATAACCCACTAAGTCCAATGAGTGCTGTCCATGGATGAGTGTGGGCGGGTGTCGGTGGGGGTGTGGGCGGGGTCACCCACTGGAGGGTGGGATGCCTATCAGTTGGAACTTACCAGTTGATTCTCCCTCCTCCACCGGCTCCTCGGGAAGGGATGGGGCCTGGAGAGCACCTTCCCCATCTATGTTTGAATTCTGGCTGGGTTGATCTCATACTATTCTTCTGCCAGTAACCACACAGCTGTAAGTTCGTGTGTGTGGTAGCAATGTCATGCCCAGAAGTCAGCCTTTCATAGCCTCCTCCAGCTCTTAACATTCTTTCTTCCTCCTCTTCTGAGCTATTTCCAGAGCCCTGTCAGGGTTGGGGGAGTGGGAGGAGACTGGATAAAGACATGACATGTTAATTAGCTAGGAGCACTCAGTATCTTATTCTCGGTGCTGTGATCAGTTATGTCTCCTCTGCATTGACTGACTGCCCATTGCATAAAGAAGTTCCTATGACCAGAACTATCTGTGACCAAGGCTGAGAACAGCCGTGTCTGTAGGTATAAGCATAAGTATTTAGAAGGCAGTTTGACAACATGATCATTGAACCAGCTAATAATAGCAGATTTTGCCCTAGGACCTAGGACCTCCTCAGACAAGGGTTTTTGACCAGGATTACAGTACTAAACATGGATTCCATATTCTGGAGCAGGCCTTGAATCCAGTCACCAAACATGTAGTTCCCTTGTAACATTTATGCTGCTATTGAACATCCTGCCCATTCAGTCAGCACTGTGGCATGCAGGACCCAGGGCTGAGTAAATCTGCTGGGGCCTTTCCCCCTTGGCAGCCTGCACAACACCTTCTGGGATGGGGAACACAAGAATTTTCTTTTTTCTTTTTTAAATGTGGGGAGTATTTCATCTTAGAGATTTGCTTTGGAAGTCTAGACTGTATTCTTGCTTCTGTCGTAGTGAGAACTTTCCTCAGTATAAAGGCCTCATGAATCCTGAGCAGGCATTCCACTGCTGAGCTATATTCCTAGCTACACTCAGATTTTTAGTTTGAGACAAGGTCTTGCTAAGCTGTTCAGCCTACCTGGAACTGGAAATTCTCTTGCACCTACCTCCTGAGTGCCAGGGTTGTAGGTATAGGTCACAATGCCCCATGTTGCTTATTTTTTGTAAGATCTTGATGTAAACTAAAATTCTAACCAGGTGTCTGTTCTTATGATCATCCCATAAGACTATTTGATGCAAAAATAAGTGTAAGAAGAAATATAAACTCTGTAAGTCAGAAACTCAGCTCTGGGAGGTAGAGCCAGGCCCAGTGTGCTGGCCCTGCAAAACTTGGGCTAGGATGTATTGGTCACTCTTGAATTTTCATTTGGTAACATAACTCTAAAGGTAATCAACATTTTTCATTATTCTAGGGAGGCAACATCTAAAAGGAATCACAATTAATAATGATAATCATACAGAAACAATAAAAAGCACACATTTATAACCACAAACTTAACACTTTAACAGGTAGAAGTTTTAAAATAATAATAGTCTTTGCTATAAACATAATTTTATAATTTCAGTTTGTTAAATGTATATATAAAATTCGAGATTTTTATTTGCTTATTTTTAGCCCAGGCTAGCCTGAAATTTATAATCTTTTCCCCTGATCTCCTCCAGCACTGGGATTATAGTGGTCCCCAGAATGTACAACTAAGGTAGTCTATTAGCCATATGATTTTAATAATTATGAACCTGGTGTGGTGATTGGCAAATATTTGTTGCCCCAACACTCAGGAGGCAGAGGCAGGAGGATTGGGGCTCAAGGCAAGCATTGGATACATACTCAGTTAGAGGCTAACCTGAGCTACATGAGACCCTCTTTTCCTTTTTTCCTCTTCTTTTCTTTTCTTTCTTTCTTTCTTTCTTTCTTTCTTTCTTTCTTTCTTTCTTTCCTTTCTCTCTCTCTCTCTCTCTCTCTCTCTCTCTCTCTCTCTTTCTTCTTCTTTCTTTCTTTTTTGAGGCAGTGTCTCACTATAGCTTTGGCTGGCTTGAGACTTACTGTGTAAACCAGGCTGGCCACAAAACTGACAGAGATCTGCCTCCTCAAAACAACTAGGATTAAAGGTGTGTGTGACCACATAGAGCTGGCCTTGAACTCTTGGTTCTCCTGACTCATCCTCTCATCCTTATAGCTTTAAAAATTATTATTACTTACTCACTCTGTTTTTTTGTTGGCTTTGTTTTATTTTGAAATCTCTGATGAAGAGGTTTCTACTTTAAGGTGTCCCAGGGTTTTCCAGAGAGACAGAACTCTCACCCTCCTTTCCTTAAACAAATATGGGCTTGTTGAGCAGTGAGATGGCTGAGCAGGGGGAGGTGCTTGCCGCCAAGCCTGAGCACGTGAGCTGGATCCCAGAGGTCCACATGGTGGAGGGAGGGAACCAATCCCCACATGCTGTACAGCCACACACACACACACACACACACTTGGAACAGACATGTAAGTAAAGAAACGGTATCTTTACAATGTTTGTGCTTTCAGCTTTCTGGGAGAGATGGTAAAAGACTCGGACCATTACTGGGCAGAGCTTAGATGAGTACACCATTGATAACTCATCGGACACCAGAAGTTTCACAGTGAACAAACAGGGCACGAAGGATTCAAATTGTAAAATTAATCTACATTCATATCAGGTGATCTGTGTTGTGCAGGCCCTTCAAAGAAGGAGAGACACCCCAGAATGTAATTTAGGCTCTCTGGCAGCAGGGAGGAACAGTTTCTGAGAACTGACCCCGAACCTCTGTGCAGAAGCACATTTATTGGCTGTAAAGCCTGTGTTTGGGATCCAACAAGTTCCTCGTGTCAAAAGCCCCTCTGATTTATTCTACATGTTATCTGAAGAGAACCATCACACCCTCACAACCTTTAGTCTTTATTGAAGTGTTTGCTGTATCCAATAATACAAAACTTGCAAGTCTGCCTGGTTAGTCTTGTGATCAAAGCTATGCAATAGACGTATAACCCCTTCAAATAATAATTTTAAAAAAACTCTGTAAATCATACAAATGATCACTATTCTTTACACAGCTTCCTCAAGGTCCAGGTGCCTCAACAAACACTAATACATGCCCTAGATACAGTGACTCTACACTGTTCTTTACACAACTTCCTCAAGGTCCAGGTACCTCAACAAACACTAACACACGCCCTAGAATCAGTGACTCCACTAGATTCCCACCACACATTCACAGCTTTCTGAAAACAAAAAACAAAAAGAACTATCAGTATAGGCCAGGGATGGTGGTGCGTACCTCTAAACCCAGTACTCAGAGGCAGATCTGGAGAAATCTAAGGCCAGTCTGGTCTAGGTGGCAAGTTCCAGGACTGCGAGGGCAACACAGTGAGACTTGTCTCAAACACTCACACCACAAGCCAAGCTCTAAGTACAGACTTGGAGGAGGCAGAGACAGGAGAATTACGCATTCAAGGTCATTTTTGGCTACATAGTGAACTCAAGCTGGCCTGTGATACATGAGACCAGTCTCAAAAAACAAAAAAACAAAACAAAAAAACCCAAGTCAAGTGATGCTCACTATGCTGGGCTTAAAATGTCACATCCACGTTCTCAGGAGTGGTGCTGTGTTAGTTCCTACACTACCCACCTTACTGAAGATACGACAATAACAACACCACCACCAAGAAGAGGATTTTAATTTGGAACAATGCAACAATGTAATTTGAAATAATGATCTTAATTATACAATAGTATATGTAATGACTCTGTTTAATCTTCATGGAAGAAGCATGCAAAATGTTAATGAAAAATTAAAGAAAATTATGTTTAATGAAGGAGAAAATAGCCCAATATTTTAATAGCTTCCATAAAATAAGCTCAACTGGGTGTGAAAAAAGGTGAAAAGAATGGGCGAGAGCATTTTCCATTTACAACGGCAACTGCATCTAGCACCACAACTTTCATATTAGTGTTCATTAGGGAAACATTTTCTTTTTTACATATATTAACCAAAATTGCCTCTCTATTACAGATAATTAGTACAGATAGAAAGCTTCGTGTTTTCCAGTTGTAGAGAAATGAAAGCACTGTGATAGGATTAGCGTTATCTGAGGCTGGGGATGGTAGAGTGCTTGCCTAGCATTCATAACGCCCTGGTTTAACTCCAGCACAGCATAGACTAGGCATGCTGGCGCACACCTGTAATCCCTTCGCTTAGAAGGCGGCCATTTTATTTGTTCTAGAGCAAGTCTGAAGAAGACTGGGCTTCATGGGGTCCTGTATTTAAAAGAACTGTAATAAGATCACATCAATGTGTCTCAGTTTCATTCCTAGTGCCCAGTATAGTACCTCCAAGGTAAATGCCTAATAAGTAAATAGTTACGCTGATTTGCTTTGTAGTGTCATGAAAACTGCCTGGCTATTTTATTTTTGGTGTGATAATGTTTTGAAATAGGATCTCATGACTTTAAGTTCCTGATTCCCCTGCCTCTACCTCCCCAGTGCTGAGACTGCAGGTCTGTGCCACCACATCCACCCTGCTGGCTCACCTGAATTTCAGATTTCTGCTGAGGTTCTACTGCTGTTCACAATGTGGGATTTCTCCACTTTTCCATGCCTCTCTGGCACACGGCGTCTCACACTCTGTGCTCAGTCCTTTGTACTCTAGTGCTTCAGGTACACCATTTCCTGTGCCTTGTTCCCTTATCCTGTGAAAGAGGTAATACAGTTCACTGGATCCTAAAATGGTGACTTTTTTGGTTTTGTTTTGTTTTTGTTTTTCAAGACAGCATTTCTCTATGTAGTTTTGGTGCCTGTTCTGGATCTCGCTCTGTAGACCCGGCTGGCCTTGAATTCACAGGGATCCCCCTGGCTCTGCCTCCCAGTGCTGGGATTAAACGTGTGTGCCCCCACCTCCTGGCCATAAGGAGTTCCTTTTTCTTTTCTTTTCTTTCTTTTTTTTTTTTTTTTTTTTTTGAGCTGAGGATCGAATCCAGGGCCTTTGGCTTGCTAGGCAAGCGCTCTACCACTGAGCTAAACCCAGGAGTTTCTTTGATGCCAATCATCTCAGAAGTAAATTGGTACTGCCAGGAGCAGATGTGTCTCCTTGTCATGAAAAGCCCTAAGTTAGAAAAACATCTTAAATGCCATATTCTGTAGGTTTTTGAAAGGTTTCAAGACCATCTATCTATCTAAAATATATCTCTATATGTTAGGTATGGAAAGCATACCTAACATATCTACAATTTTGATTGTTAGAAATGACTCAACATTAACCTATGTTTCTTGATTATCCTATATAGTTTATAATAATAGTTTTCCAAACTAGAACTTCACCCTACATTTCCAAATAAACTTTACATGCACAATACCTCAAAAAGAACAGAAACATACATACAATATGTGTAACAAAAATAAGTTTAAATTTTTAGCAATATACAAAAATCCTTTAAACAAGAGTAGAAACATATATACAGTGTAACAAAATTAACTTTGAATTAGTATCAATATACCAAAATCCATGCCAATGCAAAATATCTGAAATTAATAGTTGTCTCTTTATTCTATATTCCTATATTCCCCTAAGTAATAACAAACACCCATAGCCCACCAAATAACCAAAGGCCTCCCACAACCCAACTCTTGGAAATGTGGACTTCGTGTTCTCCAAACTGCTTCCTGCTATCTGTGGATAAAACATCTTTAGAGTCCCAGAGAAATTTTCAGATAATGGCCAAGTCCTGGGAAGACCAGCAATACCTTTGCTGATAGATATCACCTGTCAAGGTGCAGGAGGTCTCCCTTCATCAAACCTGATTCATCTCATTCCTGAAGGAATCCACAGCTTCCTGTGGGAACAAAACTCCAAAGCATTTTTTTATTTCCATTTGAAAAATATATTTTTTTAATTTCTTTTTTAGAGTTAAGGCATTCCTAAAGTATCTAGATTGGTTCAATTTAGCAGTCCAGTTCACAACCCCATGTATCTTAGCTGGTATTGCTTACTTGTTAGCATTTAAAAAAAATTACAAATCAATACAATACTATATAGGATCCAGAGTTCCTGTGTATTTCCCATCTTATGTGGCTTTTTTAAAATATTACTTTTACTATCTCTTTAAAGGCTTTTTTTAAAACTCTATAACTGCTTTTACCCATATTCTTTTCTTTCTTAAGAATATCATAAAACACACTTGAACCTGTTTAGAAGGTTTTTCTGTCTAAACCTCTTTTACTATGGATTGTTTGATTGTTTGTTTTTTGGTTTTTTGAGACAGGGTTTCTCTGTATGGCTTTGCACCTTTCCTGGAACTCACTCTGTAGTCCAGGCTGGACTCGAACTCACAGAGATCCGCCTGCCTCTGCCTCCCAAGTGCTGGGATTAAAGATGCGTGCCACCACCACCCTACTATGTATTGTTATAGAATATTATTTTAAGGTGTGTTACTTTTGTTTATGTTGCATTTGTTTAACTCTGTGAAGCTGTGTTACTGTGCCTGTCTAAAGCTCCCGATGGTCTAATAAAGAACGGAACTGCCAGTAGAGAGGCAGGAGAAAGGATGGGGAGGGCTGGTAGGCAGAGAGAATATGTAGGAGAAATCTGGGAGGAGAGAAGAAGTAGCCAGAGGAGGAGGAGGACTCAGGGTCCAGCCACTCAGCTACACAGCCAGCCACGGAGTAAGAGTAAGATGTACAGAAGTAAGAGAAGGGAAAAGCCCAGAGGAAAAAGGTAGACGGGCTAACTTAAGTTAAAGAAAGCCTGCAAGAAATAAGACAAGCTAAGGTCAGGCATTCATAATAAAGAATAAGTGCCAGGCGGTGGTGGCACATGCCTTTAATCCCAGCACTCAGGAGGCAGAGGCAGGCGGATCTCTGTGAGTTCAAGGCCAGCCTGGTCTACAGAGCTAGTCCAGGAAAGGCGCAAAGCTACAGAGAAACCCTGTCTCGAAAAACAAAACAAAAACAAAAAAAGAATAAGCCTCTGTGTGTGACTTATTTGGGAGCTAGGTGGAGGGCCCCCAAAAGAGTAAAATACTAATAACAATGTGTCTTTCAGCCTTTTTGACCATGTGAGCAAACTTGTAAACTGCTAACCTACCCCTGGATCCTCCACACATGACTCTAGGCTGGCTCTGCCTGCTTCTGTGGTCGTGAAAGCCAAGCCTAAAACTCACAGCTCGTCTGGAGGTTTATGACCAACTACTGCATTCAGCCTTCCTAGAACTCTAAAATGCTGATGTTTGTGCGGTGGCAGGCATTTTTACTTAGTGTTTTGTTCCTACTTAACGTACTGGCTACTCAAGGGCTCACTGACCAGCAGGCACAGACTCTTCAAGGAGCCTTTTTTTTTTTTTTTTTTTTTGCCTCCCCCTTTTCTCAGTCCCTAGGGATATTTGAGCCTCGGGTTGGTATGCCAAAATGTAAGTGATTGCTTTTGCTCTTATGAGGAGCCAGCCCATCACCCAGCTCCTAAATAAATCACGCATGGAGAGACTTAGTAATTATAAGTGCCCAGCCTTAGTTTGGCTTGTTTCTTGCCAGCTTTTATTAACCTAAATTATCCCCATCTACCTTTTGCCTCTGGGCTTTTCCTAATCTGTTCCTATATACATTTCTTTGTTTCTTATTCCGTGGCTTGCTGTGTGGCTGGATGGCTGGTCCCTGGGGTCCTCCTCCTCCTCTGGCTACTTCTTTTTTCCTCCCAGATCTCTTTCTATATATTCTCTCTGCCTGCCAGTCCCACCTATCATTTCTCCTGTCTCACTATTGGCTGTTCCGTTCTTTATTAGGCCATCAGGTGTTTTAGACAGGCACAGGAACACAGCTTCACAGAGTTAAACAAATGCAACATAAACAAAAGTAACACACCTTAAAATAATATTCCCCACACTTCTCCACTGTTGGTGGGAATGCAAACTTGTACAACCACTGTGGAAATCAGTATGGCGGTTTCTCAGAAAATTGGGAATCGAACTACCTCAAGACCCAGCCATAACACTCTTGGGCATATACCCAAGGAATGCTCAATCATACCTCAAAGATACATGCTCAACTATGTCCATAGCAGCACTATTTGTAATAGCCAGAACCTGGAAACAACCTAGATGCCTGAAGAATGGATTAAGAAAATGTGGTACATATACACAATGGAGTACTACTCAGCAGAGAAAAACAATGACAGCATGATATTTGCAGGCAAATGGATGGAACTAGAAAAAATCATCCTGAGTGAGGTAACCCAAACCCAGAAGTACAAACATGGTATGTACTCACTCATAAGTGGATTACAGATAGAAAGCAAAGAACAATCAGACTGCAACCCACAGAACCATGAAGGTTATATATAGCATGGGTGAGGAAAAATATATTTCCCAACAGAAAGAGGATCAGAATATCAAGGTTATCCTCAGGTCTAAGATACTTTGTGTCAAACACACACACAAGCACACAACACACACAACACACACACACACACACACACAAATTGGGAACTAGAAGATAGAGGAACAGGTAGAGAAGGGCAGGTATAGACACTGTTAATCACACACAAACACACAACACACACACACACACACACAAATTGGGAACTAGAAGATAGAGGAACAGGTAGAGAAGGGCAGGTATAGACACTGTTAAAGACTGCAAATTTAGAACTTACAAGAAGGACAATGTGAATGGGGATGAGCCCCTGCCTCACGTATTAGAAGTCCGTAAGACTCTGGGTCCAGTCCATTGCATTATAGGTTTCGGGAGGTGTAGCTATCATGTAATAAGCAGGTGTAGTTCAGATCAAACAGAGGTACTAAGATGAAGCATTTTATTGAAGACATAATTTTAGATTTGTGCCATCTCATCTTGCATGTTGGAAGTAATTCTTAGGGTTGGGGATTTAGCTCAGTGGTAGAGTACTTGCCTAGCAAGTGCAAGGCCCTGGGTTCGGTCCTTAGCTTCAGGAAAAAAAATAAAAGAAAGTAATTCTTAGGATAAATTTAGAGAATGTGCTATGGGCTAGTGACTGTTATTAGGTGCTGGAGAATAAACTGAATAGCAAATCAGTAAGCCTCCTATAGAGAGTGTTTTAGTTATTCATTTGCTTTTAGTTGGTTGTTTTGTTTGTTTGTTTGAGATCGGGTCATATGTAGTACAAGATAGCCTGGAACTAACTATGTAGTTCAGGCTGGCTTTTAATTCCTGATCCTCATGCCTCAGCCTCCTGAATAATAATTTTTGTTTTTCCTTCTTAGAGTCAAGGTCATACTCTGTAGCCCAGGCTGGCTTAGGACTCACTATGATGTTCAGACTAGCATTGAATTCATGGCAATCTTCCTGTATCAGCCTCCTGAGTCTTATAATTACAGATGTAAGTCACCAGACCTATCCATTTTTAACTTTTTAATTTATGTGTATGTCTGTGTGAGTAAATGCCATGTGTGTACCTGCTGCCTGCAGAAGAGAGCGACAGGTCATCTCTTCATCTCTCGAGACCCTTAGTCCATTTTTTTTTTAAAGTAAAACACAGCCGGGTGGTCGTAGCACATGCCTTTAGTCCCAGCACTCTGGAGGCAGAGGCAGGTGAATATCTGAGTTCTATAGAATGAGTTCTAGGATAACCAGGGCTACATGGAAAAATCCTTTTTCTAAAAACAGAAAAACAACAGCAACAGAAGGTAAAACGTATATATTATGGGTAAGTACATTGGTGCTTTTGTATGCATACCGTAAGATAATAGGTTAATAGAAATGAGCCTTCTGATCTTGGTTTTGCCACTTTCTAATGAGCTAACCTTGTGTGACCTCTATGTTGTTGGCCTTGGTAAAGGTCATCTGTAAAATCAAAAAATGAGTGAGGTTTTCTTCCCTGAGCTAACATTTTACTAATCAAATTACCCATTTTTTTGTTGTTGTTTTGTTTTTGTTTTTTTTTTTTTCGAGACAGGGTTTCTCTGTGTAGCTTTGCTCCTTTCCTGGAACTCGCTCTGTAGCCCAGGCTAGCGTTGATTTCACAGAGAGTACTAACTGTGTTGTGTGTGGCGTGTTAGTTTAGTGGCGTACCTTGGCAGGGTCCACCAAAGGTACCCACTTCACGCTGTGACCTTATCTGCCTGCTCCACCTGCTGCAGATCTGTTCTCTTTTTTACCTGCAACAAATCTGTTTTCTCATTCACTGACAGCTTTGCCTTCCATTCAGTACCAACAATTCAGTCTCTGGTGGGGCTACCCACCTCTGTCCATTCATTTTTCTAGCACAGTCCTTTTCTCGCCTTCTGGCTTTTCTCGAAGTCCTGGTACTAGGCAACTGCGTCTCTCTCAGGCTCTTAGTCCTTGGCCCCTACTCTTGTATGACATATTGAACAGCTTGTGCCCACTTAATTTGATCCTTCCTAGATTCTTGGGATGCCAGGACTTTCAGGTCTCTGGATCTTCTCTCTGTCTCATCCTTGGGAACTGTATCATATACCTTCTCCCTCCATTGGGGTATCTTTTGGAGACCCACTGTCCATTCTTTGGACCAGGCAGTTGGAGAATCGAGAAAGAATTCTCCACTTATTTTCTTTTTCTTTGCTCCAAGACCTGCTTATATCTGTTTTCTCTCCCTCTCTTAAAGTTTATCTGTTTGCTGGAACGTAAGATCAGAGATGGAGAAGCCAGCATCTTGCTCAGCACCCACTGGTTCTCACCTTCTTTACTCAACTCCCGTTTAATTCTGTGTGCATGTGCACATAACTATTAACAGCAACCACGTGGCTCTCTTCCATCTTGGCTGGTTACCTCATCATGATTTCTTATGAGCTCCAGGGATTTGACTTGGATCCACCTTGAACAGTGTCTTGCCAGGTCCAAGTGGCACCAGACAGTTCCACAGAGCCTGGACAGTGAAGTAAAACAGCCAGCTACCCTAGGACATGGTCAGCACCCCAGGTCTCTCTTGTCTCCCAAAGATAATTGTTGCCCCCCACCCTCCCCCCGCCAGCAGGAAGCAGTCTCAAGAACACAGCACCCTCATCCCCACCTCACCTGCTACCGCTTTCTAACTTTTCATCTTTTTATAATAAACAAAAGGGAGTAATGTTAGCATTTAGGAATCTGTACTGCCCTTAGGGTGCTGACAGGATATATCCTCAGCTGCAGCCTCTAAAAGCACCCTTATGCATATTTGCTACATTTCCTTATAAAAGGCGGGCGGGCCTTGCCCACCTCCCATCTCTTTCTCTCTTTCTTCACTCTTGTTCCCAGGGATAGGTCTCTGTCCCCTTCTCCCCCTCCCATCAATAAACCTCCCATGTGGGTCCTGTTGTATGGTGTGAGTCCTTCCCACCATTTTTACAATACAACGTTGAGTCTATGAGATAGGTTATATGTGCTGTGGAGGGCGGAGAGAAATGGGGGCTGCCTAAGCCCAGAAGATCATGAGTGGATCCCAAATATTGGTCACTGTTGGGTTTGACTAGGCTGTGACCTGATTATAATCGTGGTCTGGCTCTTCCCTCTTTATTTCATTTCTTCTTCTTCTTCTTCTTCTTCTTCTTCTTCTTCTTCTTTTTTTTTGTTTTTTTTCAAGACAGGGTTTCTCTTTACCCTCTTAATTTCTGCAAATGGCTAGTATAAGTGTTACAGCTCTGAGGGAAAAGGTTTCCCTAGTGAAGGTTGTTGTAGAATATTATTTTAAGATGTGTTACATTTGTTTATGCTGTGGAACATTTGTTTAATGATGTAAAATGTGTTGCATTTTTTTTTAAAGATTTATTTATTTATGCATATAGTGTTCTGCTTGCATGTTTGCCTGCATGCCAGAAGAGGGCATCAGAACTTATTATAGATGTTTGTAAGCCACCCTGTGGGTGCTGGGAATTGAACTCAGGACCTCTGGAAGAGCAGACTGTGCTCTTAACCTCTGAGCCATCTCTCCAGCTCGTGTTGCATTCTTTTATGTTGCATTTGTTTAACTCTGTGAAGCTGTGTTACTGTGCCTGTCTAAAGCTCCCGATGGTCTAATAAAGAGCTGAACTGCCAGTAGAGAGGCAGGAGAAAGGATGGGGAGGGCTGGCAGGCAGAGAGAATATGTAGGAGAAATCTGGGAAGAGAGATGGAGGAGTGAGAATAGGAGAGGAGGACACCAGGGCCAGCCGCCCAGCAATACAGCAAACAACGGGGTACGAATGAAAGTAAGATTTCCAGAAGTAAGAAAAGGAAAAAACCCGGAGGCAAAAGGTAGACAGGATAATTAAAGTTAGGAAAAACTGGCTAGTGGGCAGTTGGTGGCACACGCCTTTAATCCCAGCACTTGGGAGGCAGAAGCAGGAGGGTCTCTGTGAGTTCAAGGCCAGCCTGGGCTACAGAGTGAGTTCCAGGAAAGGTGCAAAGCTACACAGAGAAACCCTGTCTCAAAAAAACAAAACAAAACAAAACAAAACAAAAAAAAGAAAAACTGGCTAGAAATAAGCCAAGCTAAGGCCAAACATTATAAGTAATAATAAGCCTCCATGTGTTTATTTGGGAGCTGGGTGGTGGGTCCCCAAAAGAGCAAAGAATAAAAAAAGCAAAACTAAACCACAACAGGAGGTGTTACAGCTCTGAGGATAAAAGTAACCTGGCAGTTGGGAGCCAAGGAATACCACAAAGTCACATGTACAACAAGCCTCACACAAGAGATTTATTGAGGGAAACACAAGAGGGTAGCTGCCTCTGCTGGGGAGAAGCAGCCCAGACCTCAACAGGGGGCAGGCTTATATAAGGTTTCTAGGCACAGGGCTTTTCAGGATAGCTTGGGATTGGAGGTATTATGTGGTTGGTCTTGAGTTTGTCCTGGGGACTGCACTTGGGGACTGGGGGTGGTGGCGTAGGAGTGTAGTGTTTAGCTGTTCAAGCCTTGAGGGGCTTCTTTTCTTTTTCTTTTTCTTTTTTTTTTTTTTTGTTTTGTTTTGTTTTGTTTTTTGAGACAGGGTTTCTCTGTGTAGCTTTGTGCCTTTCCTGGAACTCGATTTGGAGACCAGGCTGGCCTTGAACTCACAGAGATCCGCCTGCCTCTGCCTCCCAAGTGCTGGGATTACAGGCATGCACCACCACCGCTGGCCCACTTCTTTTCTTATCTGGCTCTGTCTTCAGGCCTGTGACTGATCCCTAGAGCAGAGCGATGCTGTCTCTAACGGGGTCACCATGACCCATGGAGACAAGACTATGGGTTATAGGGAGGACAGATGCTGGAGGCCTGTCAGTGGTCACTGGACTAAGCATTGAGTCTCTTTTTCAGTTTAGACCACAAGATTTCAGTTTTACAGAGGAACAAATGCTTTGTCTACACATTACATTGTCAAGTGCTGTTTGAATCTCGAAGAGAAACTAGTATGGAGGTGGGACTTGGCATTCCCATGTCAGACTCAAGCATATTTTGTTTCAAAACATCCTCCAAAGCTCCCTTTACTGAATCAGGCTGGCCACCTAACTCAGTAATAACAGGGAGAAAGAACAAGAAAACAACCAAAGAATAAAGATGTGATTATTATGTATCTCACGATATAAAGCTCCGTCCCTAGCTGCCACTTACACTTATTCAAAACCAAAAGTATCATTATGGTAGATTGATCTAAATGTATGAAGACTGTCTTGCTGTGTTTTCTACAAGTTTTACCTGGGAACTTACCAAGCCCTACAGTTCAACAGAGCATACACAGGTAGTATTAATTTGTTATGTATGCCATTTGGATATATGATTGCTTTCATTAAGGTGGTATTAGATAATACTATCTTCCCAGACACACAATTGCCATTACACCAGCTGTATCATTTTCAGTTGTCACGTCTAGGCCTGTTGGTTGTTGATTTGTTAATGTTATTATGTCTGATATGATGGTGGGATGCTTTTTTGAGCATAGCAAGAAAGCTGGAAAGTTTAAGCAAGTTACAAGGGTCTGAGCAAGGTGTGTAAGAAGTCAAAGTTCAAAGCACTGATGTTTAAATCGAAGGAGTTGTTGATCTATTCTCCAAAATGATTACGAGGACTGGCTTAAAGAACAGAAATGTGTGTCTAATCAAAATGAATTTAAAAGTGTTTGGTTTTCGCTCAAGTTTTATCTAAATATTACATAGTAGTTAAAAGTATCAAAGTGGTGCCACTGACCTGAGAGGTTCGATAACCATATTTGGAGGCTATACTAATGGGATAAGAAGGACTAAGAGGGAGGATCACGCACAAGCACGCACACACGCACACCAACCCCAGCTCTCCAGGGTCAAGTGTTACCAGGGGACTATGGGACATCTCTCTAAATGTCCTGCAACCATGGGCAACCACCTGCTCTCTTGTTGGAAGGCAGGCAGAGATCCCCCCTGGTGAGCGCACTCAGTGTCTGGATTGCACAGGGGAGTGTCAGTCCAGAGGAAAAATCTCCTCCACGTTTCAAGGGAAGCCATTGTCAAGCAAGGCCTTTGAATTATTCTCACATCTGTGGAACAACTGAAAAACAAAAGGAGATTAGAGGATCCAGAGGTTTGTCTTGAGCACAGACAACCCACAAAAAACAAAATTCTCAAGGAATCTTGACAGTTAAAAAAAAGTGATTAACGGGTGGTGGTGGCACACACTTTTCATCCCAGCACTCAGGAGGCAGAGCCGGGCGGATCTCTGTGAGTTCAAGGCCAGCCTGGGCTACCAAGTGAGTTCCAGGAAAGGCACAAAGCTACACAGAGAAACCCTGTCTCAAAAAACTAAAAAAATAAAAAAAAGTGATTAATTTTAGCTACCTGTATGGTCTTAAACACCCAGCAGGAAGATGTCCAATGAATAAAGTGATTGGTGTGATTCTTCAATGGTTTAAGGTATCACATTCCTTGGACATTAGGTTTAAAAATCATATGAGATATTATTTAGACAGCTATTTCTCATTATTTTCTTCTGGACAAGAAAAAAAACATAATACAGACCTCAGACCTTGGCTCAGTTAAACACTGCAATGCATACCTGAAGCCAAGAGAGACAGGCCCACTATTATTTTCAACTGATGGTTACATTTCCTCTCTGTCTATCTCTCAGCTGGGAGGGACCTCATATTGCGTTGTTAGCCTGGGGTCATCACTCTCAAGACCAGCCTTGGATGTGGGACTGTCTTCTCTCTGGAGAAAGAAACATGAAGTGGACATCCTAGCTGAAACAGCCTTGGGTGGAGGTAGAAGTAAGGATGGCGGGCAGGTGTAGTGGCTGGGGACCAGGGCAGAAACAGCAGCATGGCCACCACTGCTCTTGTAGTCGTATATGAGAAGGCACTGTAGGGAGCTGCAGGAAGCAGCCAAAGAAAGGAAACTGTGGGGCCAAGGTACTCCTTCAAAGTCATCCCCCAGGGACTCACTTCGTCTAACCAGCCCTCGCCTCCTAGTAGCCATCAATTTATCAGTGAATCAATCCATCCCTCTGGTGTTCTGTCACCTCCCAAGAACACCAACAGCTGGGTACCAAGCCTGTCAATACATGGGGGAAATGGGGAATACATTTTGGAAATGTATCCAAAAGTCACAACACAAGGGGAAGCAGGTGTTAGGCATTCAAGAAGAAAAATAAAGCTGGGTGGTGGTGGTGGTGGTGGTGGTGGTGGTGCACTCCTTTAATCCCAGCTCTCAGAAGGAAGAGGCAGGTGGATCTCTACAGAGCAAGTTTCAGGGCAGCCAAGGCTACTCAGAGAAACCCTGTCTTGAAAAACAAAACAAAAAACAAAAGGAAGAATAATAAGATTTAAAAAAACCCTCAAACGGTAATATTTACTGTGTGGGTAATTTATTCCAGTTTATACATAAAGTAGTAGCTTTTAGAATCAAGTTGGAAAAACCACATTAATTAAGATCAGACATAAGAAAAGTCAATGGATTAGGGCTATAGCTTCTTAGCTGAGTGCTTGCCTAATATGCACCAGGCCCTGGGTTGGATCCCCAGTATAGCTTAAACTGGTTGTAGTGGTACGTGCAGTACTCCCAGCACTGTGGAAGACAGAGGCAGGAGGAACCGGTGTTCAAGGTCATATTCAGCTAGGTAGTGAGCTGGAGGCCAGGCTGGAAACACACAGCACCTTGTCTCAAATGGGGGTGGGGAGGAGAGAGAACGAAGTCATTCTGAGCTGATTGATCTATTTTGGTGTAAAACTCCTACAAAATGGCTTTGATCAATCTGAACAGCTAGGATCAGTGTTATAAATGTAGCTGTAAACAGGTACTCTGAAAGTTCTTGGATTTCAACTTGGACAGTTGATAGAGTGATAGGGAAAAAAAAAGGCAGATTCATGGCTGTTAACTTGCCAATTTATAAAAAATACTTGGGGCTGGAGAGATGGGTCAGAGGGCCTGGGTTTGATCCCTAGCTTCCATATGGTATCTCACAACTGTCCCTGGAGACCTGATTCTTCTGGCCTCTGTGAGCATTAGGCATGACTGTGGTATACAGACGTACATGCTTGCAAAAAATGTATACTCATAAAATAAATTAAAAAAATTATATTCAGGCACTAAGCCTCTGTTAAAAGAAATAAGACATAGATAAACATCAAGATAATGAAATATTTGCTTATCTTCCCTCCTGTTTTTCATAAATATACATGTGTATGTACATATATACTTTGATATCTATATAAAGTATATGTTCGGATGGAACCTCCAGCTCACCCCTCTACGATCCAGAAAGCCCCATTCCTGTGTCTCTCTTCAAATCCACTCTTGTCCACTCTGAGAGCCTCTGAACAAAGGAAAGTTGCCAGAAGTCCACTTCCGAATTCTTGCAGCTTCCTCCCCTGAAGTTGCCAGCCGCCCAAGTCCCCACCTAAAGAGCTCATCTTTTGACCACACTTGGGCACCAACCCAGCTTGTGGCAGACACATCATCACCCCTCACCTACAACCTATAGTCTACCTGCTTTCATTTGCGGGTACTTCTCCAGCTTCGATCTCTGGGACTGGAGAACTGGCCCGGAAGTTGCTTTGCTCAAATAAACCTGTTATTGTTAGCATTCCTAACCACTCCCTCATGACCCAGCATGGGCTGGCAAGATGCTTAGTCATCCTACTAATCAGTGCACTGTGTGATCACGTAATCTGTGTGCATGTGTGGCATGTCTATGTAAGCCCATATGCGCATGTGTAGGGGTGGGGGACCTACAAGAGTGGCTTCCACATATTCCTCTTTCTGCACGGTCTTTCCATAGGCCTAAGCACCCCCTTCTATTTCCTCTCCTTATTTTGTTGTACCTGGTGGCTTTTCTTGCTAAACACAGCTGCTTAATGAATAACATTGCACTGTATAATAATTAACAGTTATACTTTTTCAATTTGGCTTAGTCTGGCTTACTGCATCATCTGATAAACCTACTGTGGAGGAGGGAATCTATTAGTATATGTACATATAGGCACACATTTTCTTCGTTTTGTCTTGAGACAGGGTAGTCCTACATAGCCTTGTCTGGCTTGGAACTTGCTTCATCAAAGAGCAATGTACCATGCCCCCGCCCCCTTTTTAAAAATATTTCACATTAAAACACTTTTAGATCTAAAAACTTTCCTTTATGTGTATGAGTGTTTTGTTGTATGTGTGTATACATACCATGTATATGCTGATGCCCACAACAGAAGAAATCAATAAGATCCCCTAGGACTGGAGTTAGGGGTGGTTTGGAGCTACAGTGTGGGTGCTGAGAACCAAACCCAGGTCCTCTACGAGAGCAACAAGAGTTCTTTTTTTAAAAATTTATTTTATTTTAATTTTTTTTGTAACAAGAGTTCTTAAACTGCTGAGCCATCTCTCTAGCCCCACCCTTGCACCTCCCCCACCTTTCCACCACCCCTGCCCCAGCCCTTTTCATTCATTCTCAAGCTGCAAGGGTTTAGTCTGGCAAGGTGGTTCAGTTCGTAAAAGCCCTTAACCGGATGACCTGAGTTTGATTCCTCACTTCCCACTGTGGAAGGAGTGAGCTGACTCTTCAAAGTTTTCTTCTGACCTCCAAGTGACATACACAGGTGCAAGAACACACACAGTGAGGATTCAAAGACAAGGATTGTGTTTTATTTTACCATGATATACATGATGCCAGGTACAGTTTGGTGGCAATCATCTCTCACACACAATTATCTAAAATGCTTCTCATACACTGTTTTCTATATTAGGATTCCTTTTCATCCATCTGTATTCCCGGATTCCTTTATATTTTTAGACAGGGTCTCACAGAGCCCAGGCTGGCCTGAACTTGCTGTGTACCCAAAGGATGACCTTAAACTCTAGCCCTCCACACTCCATGGTGACAGAATTACAAATGTGCACCACCACACCCCACTCAGCTCACAGGCTGGATTTACACCTAATGCGCGTTTTCACCCCAAGCAAGTACAGAGGATTCTTACAGTTGATACATATTTGCGAGTAAATAAACCGGCCAGTTAAGATGGTATCTCCGGTTCGCTTCTCATCAAAGCACCCACAGGCCCTGGAAAGGCTGCTTAACCTTCCTGCACAGATCTCACACACCTCACCACAGACTGGGAAGCTAGTTTCCCTAGGGCTGCTTCCAGCGATGAGAATGCTCGGAATGCCGGACACACCCAAGCTAAAGTACCAAAGCACTCTCCACAGGGCAATGCCTAGTTTTCTTCCTCACTAACGGCTAGTACAGAATTTTAGTGAAAGGCAGACCGTAGATTTTGGTAAGCAGAAAAAAACCGATGATTATAGACTGTTTTACCCATTCTGTGAATCGCACCACAAACGTTTCAAGCTGCTGAAGTTGCCTGGCAAAACTGGAAAGAAGCTGTGTTGTTTTAAAGTAGTAATTTTTGGCTGGAGAGTTGGCTTAGTGGTTAAAAGCCGGTGTTGCTCTTACAGAGGTCCTGGGTTTGATTCCTAGCACCCACATGGTGACACACGATCTCCTGTAATTCCAGTCCCAGGGGATCCCAGTCTCTTCCTCCTTAACTTCAAAGTCCTCCAAGGGCACCAGGCACATACATCCAGGGAAAATACATACACGCAGGCAAAAAAGTTGGACACATAAAATAAAATAAAAAAATCTAAAACAAGAAATTTACTTTTCTACCTTTTATTGACATTTGAGGGCTTAGCAACAGATTCACTCCCTTTTCATTTAAGTCAACAATCACTGGGTAGTTTTTTAACTAAAATAACTGTTTTGAGACAGGTCACTGTGTAGGCTGGTCTTGTCTCCCACCTCGGGCCTCATCCTCCTCAGTAGTGGGGTCACAACTACACCCAGCTAGAAGTGTATTCTCTTAGGAGACTGTATTATAGGGCGTCACTTCTAGAAACAATTTTCAGAACAGCAATACTGACCCCAGGAAAAAAATTGGCCACTTCTTGTCTGGACTTGGAGGGACCTTCTTTAGGCTTGGGGCGCGCGGTGGGAGCGGCAACGCCGAAGCAATGCGCCTCAGGAGGTCCTAAGATCTCGCCTATTTTTAAGTTGCGGAGAGGCAAGCTGGTCGTGAAAGAGGCAGTGACTGCGGAATGACTTGGGGCGCTCAGTACTTCCCTGGAAGTTGGAGGAGCGGGTAGAGCGAGGCGCCGGTCCTCAGGAAATGGGCTGTTTACTGAGTAAACAAGCGGTAGCCACAGAAACGCCTGCTCCTCCGGAGGCGCTGCGGAGCCGCCGCCCCTCGCGGCCACATCCGGGCACTCCGCTGACGCTCACACGCTACGGCCGTTTAGCTTATTTGAAAGCCACGCACAGCCAATCCACCGGCACCGCCTGGAGGCGGGCGTTGGGCTATGGCCAATCAGCACGCCCTTCGGGGCTCCAGCCTATCAGAAGGAGGTTGACAGAGGGCGCCAATCAGCAGGGCTCTTAGGGAGAGCGGCTGGATTTTTGAATCGGCCGCGGCCGCCTCCCTCGAGCCATGGCGGCGCCAGTGAGCGGAGTGAGTGCCTGAGGAGAGTAGCCGGGGGCCGCGCCGGAGTGGCTGTCTTCATATCTCAGCGTGGTGGCACTGCGGGGTGAGTGGGGGCCGAGGGGGCCGAGTGCCCCGAGCCGTGGGCGCTGGCGTCCCGGGGGGCGGCCGCGGGCTCCACCCCTGCCTGGCCCCCAGCCCCGTCCTCTCCCGCGTCCTCTGTCCCCGGCCCGGCCCGGCCCGGCCCGGCCCTTCCTCCCTCGCGGTCCGAGTCTGGGTGCTGCTGCCGGGCGCCCCGGGGTGAAGGGCGCAGCGAGGACCGGGATTTTGGCTGGCCGCCCGCCCGCTGCAGCCCTGAGCTGCCCTGATTGCTCTGTGGTTTCCCTCTGGAATTCCTGCAGAATTCCGATTTTCGATTTTTAAATATAAAACACTGGCCGCCCCGCCCCTTCCTGGCCACAGATGTCTGTGGTTAGTGGTTAAGGAAGCGCTATCGGTGGATTTGGACCCAGCTTGGAGTCGCCTTGTGGGCAGCTTTCCTTAGCCACAAACTGGATGGCTGCAAAGGTTAAAATGAATGGCAAGGAAAAGATTTGGGATAGTGCCTGTAAAATATTAAGCTCTTTGTAAATGAGAACTAATCACAGTTATTAATAACACTCACTACTGTAATTTGATTCTTTACGCTGGATAGCGTTTTTGTGAAGAAACCTAATTTAAAAGAAATGCTAAAATGGCTACGTTTAAACGGGTCCATGTGTTGTGAGGCAGGGTCTCAGGTAGCCCAGCATAGGCTTGTACTGTGGAGCCAAGGGTGACATTGATCTTCTGATTGCTTGCCTCCACCTGAGTGTCCGGGTTACAGGTGTGCTTTCACAGTGCCTGGTTCCTGAGTTAACTGGGGATGACGTCATGCGTGCTACTGCGGAGCTGCACCCGGAGACAAAGACGTGTTGTTTTATGGTCACTGATTATGTTGTGTTTATTTTTAAAAACTCGATGTGAATATAAAAAAATGTGACTGGTGCATTTTAGCTTGAAATCAGATTGTTGGATGCTAGTTATATCATCATGTAGCTCTTTTGCTGTAAATTTTGAAGCTGTTTTGGAAACAAATATATGCATTTAAGCATTTTAAGTTAATGAGGGTTATATAAATTAAAGTATCTCTAAAAATGTATAGTAAAAGTGGGATGGTGTTAGTTTACGCCTTTAATTTCAGCACTCCGGAGGTAGAGGCAAGGGGATCTCTGAGTTTGAAGCCAGCCTGGTCTATGGAGCAAGTTTTAGGACACCCAGTGTTGCACAGAAGCCATGTCTTGAAAAACCATAAAACACGTCTTTAAAACACACACACATACACACACACTGTCTCTCTCTCTCTCTCTGTAAAGTCTTGACAATGATGCATGATTATACATAATTTTTTATGGGCTGTATTTTGACATTTCTTTTTTTTTTCTTCTTTCTTTTTTGTTTTGGTTTTTCGAGACAGGGTTTCTCTGTAGCTTTGGAGCCTGTCCCGGACTAGCTCTGTAGACCAGGCTGGTCTTGAACTCACAGAGATCCGCCTGCCTCTGCCTCCTGAGTGCTGGCATTACAGGCGTGCGCCACCACCGTCCAGCTGACATTTCTTTTTTTCCTCTGGGGCTGGGGGGTTGAATCCAGAACATCCTTCATGTTTTACCACTGAGCTACACTTCAAGCCCTAGAATATTTTAGTACATGTATACAGTGTGTATGATCAGATCAGGGTAATGGTTATGTCACATCATTTCTTTTATTGGAAACATTCAGAATCCTTTCTACTAACATTTTTCTTTTAAACGAAGCACAATTGGAGTTTATTTATTAGGAGAAAGTTTTTAAAATTTCATGTGTGTTGATGTTTTGTCTGCATATATGTCTATGTGAGGGTGTCAGATCTTGGAATTACCAACAGTTGTGAACTGTCATGTGGGTTCTGGGAATTGAACCTGGGTCCTCTGGAAGAACAGTCAGTTTAATTGACAAGCCATCTCTCCAGACCCAGGGGGAAACTTTAATGTAGAATAAGCAGTGTGTTCTATTGAACATTTCATTAATTACTGCATTTGGCTTTTTTGAGATCAGGTTTCATGTGATCCTCCTGCTTTTACTACCATGAGCAGCTCAAATAGTCTTAAAAAAACAGTGTTTTTATTTAAAGCAAGTTGATTATAAATGCGTTGTCTTTCTAAAGAAGAAAAGGGGATATGATATAGATATAATAGGAAAAAAGGGTAGATTAAGAAACTTCTAAAGAGCAACAACTTGTTTAAAATGTTTTACATTGGTATAGACTTTAGTCTATTGATACAAACTTAAAGTTAATTTTGTTATACTGTGTGTATATTTCTACTCTTGTTTAAGGTATTATGTTTGTATAGCTCATTTGAAATTGTAATAGATAATTAAAAATAGATTAATAATTAATCATCTATGATAATCACACTCGTAGCCATGTTAGTTAAGTCTTCTAGGTATACATAGAGATATTTCAGATAGATAGATAATCTTCAAATACTTCAAAGACCTACAGAGTATGACATTTAAAATAGTCTTTTATTTTTTTAAAGGATTTCATTTATTTATTATGTATAGTATTCTGCCTGCATGCCAGAAGAGGGCACCAGATCTCATCATAGATGGTTGTGAGACACCATGTAGTTGCTGGGAATTGAACTCAGGACCTCTGGAAGAGCAGTCAGTGCTCTTAACCTTTGAGCCATCTCTCCAGCCCCTCAAATGGTCTTTTTGATTTATTGAACATTTTTTCTTTTTTTTTTTTTTTTCCGAGACAGGGTTTCTCTGTGTAGCTTTGCGCCTTTCCTGGAACTTTGGAGACCAGGCTGGCCTTAAACTCACAGAGATCCACCTGGCACTGCCTCCCGAGTGTGTGCGCCACCACCGCCCGGCACATTTTTGATTTCTTAACCTAGCTTGCTTTGTGAATCTTTAATCCCAACTCTTAGGAATGCTGACACAAGACGATTGCCTGGAGTTTCATAGTGAATTTCAGGCCGGCAAGGGTCACATTGCAAGATCCCGCCTCAAAAGAACATCAGTCAGCCAAATCAAATCTTCTCCGTCCTGAAAGCTGATCACCTCTCTCTCCCTCCCATTTCCTTCTCCCTCTTTCCAGCCCCCTTTTTGAAACAGAGTCTTCTAAATTTTGGGATAAAAGGTGTGCACCCCAAGGCTTGGCCCAGGGTCTCACTTTGTAACCCAGACTGGTCTCAAATTCACAGTAATCCTCCTGCCTTAGCCTCCTGGAGTTTACCACCAGGTTTGGCTTTTTTCTTTTTAAAAAACATTTATTTTTAGTTTTTAGGTTGTTTTTTGAGACATGGTCTCATTTTAACCCTGGCTGTCCTGGAACTCACTCTGTAGACTAGGCTGGTCTTGAACTCACAGAGATCCATCTGCCTCTGCTCTCAATTGCTGGGATTAAGGTGGTCCACTATACCTGGCTCTTTTTTTTTTTTTTTTTTTTTAACTTATTTTTATTTTATATGCATTGGTGTTTTGTCTGGATATATGTCTCTATGAGGGTGTCAGATTCCCTGGAACTGGAGTTAACAGACAGTTATGAACTGCCATGTGGGTGCTGGGAATTGAACCCGGGTCCTCTGGAAGAGCAGTCAGTGCTCTTAACCACTGAGCTATCTCTCCAGCCCCCCTCCCTTTTTTTAAAATTGAAAATAGATTTTTTTTCTTTTTTGGTATTTGGTATTTTTTGGTATTTTGAGACAGGATTTCTCTGTTTTGCTGGTTGTCTTGGCACTCTTTCTGTAGATCAGGCTAGCCTCAGATTCAGAGATCACCTGCCTCTGCCTCCCCAGTATTTTTTTTTCTTTTTTTGATTTTTTTTTTGTTTTTGTTTTTTTGAGACAGGGTTTCTCTGTAGCTTTGCACCTTTCCTGGAACTCTCTTGGTAGCCCAGGCTGGCCTCAAACTCACAGAGATCCGCCTGTCTCTGCCTCCTGAGTGCTGGGATTAAAGGCGTGCACCACCACTGCCCGGCTTGATTTTTTTTTTTTTTTTTAATACTATACATTCGGTCATTTCTTTTCCTAGATCCTTCCCATCTCCCTACCTCTCCACCTACCCAATTCCACAGCTTCCTTCTCTGTCTCTTTAGAAAACAAACAAGAAAAACAGAATAGAAAAAACAGGAAGAAAATCCAAAGAAAAAGCATGAGAAGGACATACACAAGCAGAGAGACACACACAGAAACCGTGAAAGCACAAAATAAGATATAAACAAAAGACCAGTGGGGCAAAAAGTGCCCAGACAAAGTATTATGAGGCAAAAATATTTCCACAAGAATACCAGAGTTTGCTTTCAGTTGTCCACCTACTGTTGGGTATGGAGCCTGCCCTTCGTGGTTGTATACCCAGTGAGACTCCAGAGAACACTGTATTCTTCTTTTGAGTGGTGGTCAATTGGAGATAGCTTCTTAGTTAGTGATGGGAGATCATGTCAACTTCCTCTTCTCAGTGCTGGGACCTCATTTGGCTTGGACCTTTGCAGGCCCTGTGTATGCTGCTTCTGTCTCTGAGTTCATGTATGCATCAATCCTGTTGATTTAGAGGGCCTTGTTTCCTTGGTGTCCTCCATCCCCTCCAACTCTTTTAATTTTTTTTTTTTTTTTCCCCGAGACAGGGTTTCTCTGTGTAGTTTTGCACCTTTCCTGTAACTCTGTAGACCAGGCTGGCCTCGAACTCACAGAGATCGGCCTGACTGTGCTTTCCGAGTGCTGGGATTAAAGGTGTCGGCCACCACCGCCTGGCTTCCCTCCAACTCTTAGACTCACTCCTCGTCCTCTTCTGATGTTGACATCCCCATTTAGGGCTGAGTGTTCCAAAGTATCTCACTCTCTGCATAATGTCTGGCTGTGGGTGTCTGTATTGTTTCCCATCTACTGCTGGTTCAAGATTCTCTGATGATGGCTGACCAGGACACTGATCTATAGGTATGCAACAGAATGTTGATATAAGTCATTATGTTGTGACATTTCTTTAAGTGACTTAGAACCTTGGGGTTTTTTTTTTTACTAGAAATGATTTTTAGGAGATGTAGGAAAAAGACTGTGTGGAATTTGTAATTGATTCTGAATAAAGATAACTATTGGAGCACTCTATAGAGAACTTTAACTAGGGATCGCTATGGAAGACTATAAACAATACTGAGTTGTGAATATTGTATAAATATGAATAGTTAGTTGTCATTTCAAAATACCTATTCAGTTTCTGTCACAACCTGAATGTGAGTTGCAATTTATATCTGCTTCCCTCATACAGAAACTGAGGCTTAATGCAGAGCTGAGCTGGGAAACAGGTGTCTGACGTGTAAGTGTATGATTTTTACAACTGTGTGTAGGTCTGTCATGTGTACATTTTGAAGTAGAGAAAAGTGGACCAGTCATAAGCTCTGATGTAAAGATGAGACTGTTACATTTAGTTAAGAAATTTGCCCCCCACCCCTTTCCCAAGTTGAGTATAAAGAGCCTAGGGCCTGCAGCATGATTGGCAAGCACTTTACCACTGAGCTACAAACTCAAGCTTTATATTTCAGTTAAACTTTCTAACCTACTTGCTTAACTTTTCAGTTCTTAGGTCCTAGTGAAAGGACCAAGTGGATGCCATAACAGGCTGTTCAGTCTTCTCTCAGAGATCAGGCCTCAATTTCAGTTTCCTGAGACTGAGCAAGCATTTTCTGGGAGGGCTATGAACAAAAGACAATTAATCACTGATGTCCCTGTCAGCAGGGACAGGGAGATAGGATGTACCAAGCCTGGGCTACTGAGCCAGCCCCCATAGTCAGTATGTGCTAGGCCAGCCAGCCTCCACAGTTGCTCAAGGACAAAGCCTGGAACTTGTCCAGGCCTGCCCCAAAATGGATAACTGTAACATAACCCTTTACTAATCCTAGCCAGTTAAAAGTTACTAACATGATTGCCACTTGCATAAACCAATCCTGAGTCTGTTTCTATGTAGTCTGTAGATCCCAAGACCCACTCCTTGCTTTGCCCCCTATGAAAACTCTGCCCCATTGCTACTTAGGGTCTCTCCTGCTTTGCTGCTATATCAGACAGAGAGGTCCCAGTTAACTTGCAACAATAAAAAGACTCTGCTTTTGCATCGGATTTGGTCTCTTGATGGTCTTTGGGGAACTCTGGGTACAACACTAGAACTCTTGAGAGCTTTCTTTCATAGTCCAGATTTATATTGGCACTAATTTATATTTATTTGTTTTGTTAGATCTTAGAGATGTTTGGAAATTAATATAAACATGCCGATAATATGTAAGCTGCACAATTACCTGTGAAAGGTTCTGAGAAATCCATAAAGGTTGAGTCAAGAGTGATGATTGAGCACGCTAAGTAGAGCTGATCACTACTAAATATGCACAGATATAAAGTACATTGCAGTTTCAGCCTGAAAACTCCGAAATTCATTGTGATTCATGGAGTTGGACACTGGAGTTACTGGATTTGGGACTGGCAGGCATTTTGGGCAGGGAGAATGAGGTGAAGAGTAAAGATGGGGTTATTGTAGGTAGCTGTTGTGTAGACGTTTTGGAAGAGAAAGAGTTTGAAGACAGATGAGGAAGGAAGAAGTGGAAAAGTATTTGTGACCACCTTTAGTGTGTTTTTGTTTTTGTCGGGAGTTTTCTGTGTTCTTTTGATGCACTTTGATAGTTATTTGTTACTGTATTTCTTTCTTTTTTTTTTTTTTCTTTTTAAATATTTATTTATTTATTATATATACAGCATGTTTGACTGCAGGCCAGAAGAGAGCACCAGATCTCATTACAGATGGTTGTGAGCCACCATGTGGTCACTGGGAATTGAACCCAGGACCTCTGGAATAGCAGTCAGTGCTCTCAACCTCTGAGCCATCTCTCCAGCCCCTGTTACTGTATTTCTAGAAACCAGTTCTGAGTAGCTTTATTTTACAGAAGAGGAAACCTAGGCTCATGAAGGTTTGAAACAGGGTCTCTTGTACCCCAAATTGGCCTTGAATTCATGTTGCCAGGGATGACCTCCTACTCCTGATCTTTCTTCCTCCACCTCCCTGGTGCTGATTTCAGGCATGACGACCCTCTACTACTTGGGCCCAGCTGATAAAATTTTACATGACCCAAGTACAGCTTCTAATGCAGTGGTTCTCAGCCTGTGGGTCAAGATCCCTTTGGTGGTCACATCAGATATCCTGCATATCAGATATTTACGTTATGATTCATAACAGTAGCAACATTACAGTTATGAAGTAGCAATGAAAAATTTTATGGGGAAGTCACTACAACATGAGGAACTGTATTAAGGGGTGGCAGCATTAGGAAGGGTGAGAACCACTCACTGGTCTGATGCTTGTTGTTGCTCAGTGACCAGGTTTGTTTCATGTATTCATTCGAATTTCAAATTTTGTTTTTCAGCCTCCAAAAAAATAGTACAGACCATGACTGACAACAGTGTATTAACGTCTCCTACTGAGGTAACTAGCTTGGCAGATTCTTCCATCTTTGATTCTAAAGTTACCGAAACTTCCAAGAATAACTTGTGCCTGGCATCTACTTCAAGTGTTGACGGTAAGCCTGTTATCTGCTTTTAAAAACACTGAGTTGTTACTTTAATCCTAAAGTACTGGCTACTGATTTTTTGGTAACTGATGTAACAGTTGTTAAGTTAGAGCATGTCTATTGAGTAACTAAGTTTTGCTCTATGTCTACATTCTCTGTCCAGCATTTGAGCTAATACTTCCCCAATTTGAAAAAGGGAGTGTTTTAGTGTTGTTACCACTTCTTAGTATTGACTGTCTAGCTGTAAAATTGCTAAGCTAGAATTTGTTGATGGTTAAGTGAGGAACCACTGTATTTCACTGCTTTTGTAGATGATCTTTCCTAAAGTTTCCTGTGGATCATGCTTGACAATGCTTCCTTGGGGGAATTATTTCTTGGTTGTTGTTTGTATGCCTTTTACTACAATGTATATCTCTCTCTCTCTCTCTCTCTCTCTCTCTCTCTCTCTCTCTCTCTCTTTTTTCCTGGAGCTGAGGATAGAACCCAGGGCCTTGCCCTTGCTAGGCAAGCGCTCTACTACTGAGCTAAATCCCCAACCCCTATTTTTTTTAAAGTGATACGTAGTAATTTTTATTTATTTATTTATTTTTATTTTTTGATTTTTCAAGACAGGGTCTCTCTGTGTAGCTTTACGCCTTTCCTGGAACTCGCTTCTAGCCCAGGCTGGCCTCGAACTCACAGTGATCCGCCTGGCTCTGCTTCCCGAGTGCTGGGATTAAAGACATGCACCACCACCGTCTAGCTACTCAAATATTTTTGTAGTTAACTCAGAATTAGGTTATTTTAACTTTTGGGAATGGTCTACTCTCCTTGGAGATAGAAGATTTTCTAGCTTCGGAGACACTTTCCTGGTAATGCAGTTAGAAATGCCTAGGAAGAAGGCCTAGGAAGGTGCTGTTGGTACTCTCTAGCCACATTAAAGCATTTTACATTTTAATAGAAGAGATGCCTCAGGTTGAAACAAGATTGATTCTGGTCCAGGAAGCTGGGAAACAAGAAGAGCTTCTGAAGGCTGTAAAGGTAAGGAGTTTGGGTTGTAGTTCATTTCCAGATAAGATTCTTCACCCACCTATCTTTCTTAATCTTATACTTAAGTCTCTTTTCTACAGACTATTAAGATAATGGAAGTCCCTGTTATAAAGATAAAAGAAAGTCGTCCTGGAAAATCGGATGAAAAATTAATAAAAAGTGTTATTAATATGGTAGGTCAAGCATCTCATTGCATGTGGCACGCTTCACATCCTTCAGTTGATTGCTTCACTCTGTGATGGGTCAGGCATGAGATGTGTGTGCACTCTGAATTAGAAATGTAGAAAGTAGCTTATACTGATGTTAGAATTGGGTTGTTTCTAAAACCCAAAACGATAGCATCTATTATAAATCCAAATTTTAGAGACTTAGTTATTTAATTTAAATCAAGGATGTAATGTGTACAAAGATCTGATAATTTTCTTTACATGTTTTAGTACTTTTTCCCATTAATTTTATTTAGTTTAAATTCTTGTTTTTCCAAATTATTAATACCAATAAGCAGTGATTATCAATTGTCTCAGAATTTGTAATATATCTAACTAATTTTCTAGTCCATCTCCAAAATAATCATTATTATATTTTGACAGATTGAACCCAGGGTCTCCTGCATGCTAGGCAAGCATTTTACTGCTGAGCCAATGCTCTGGCCTTCAGTTACATTAGTTTGCTAGGGACGTTGGAACAAAGTAACACAGACTAGAGAGCTTATGCAACAGAACTTTATTTTCTAAGTTTTGGGAACAATCGGAATTGGTGACAGCAGGTTTAGAGTCCCCGGAACCTGTCATGGCCAGCACATGGCTCCCTTGCTGTGTTCCTCACAGTCTTGTTTCTTTCTGTGTGGTACACCTTCGCTGTTAACATCCTTACCCACATAGAATCACTGTGTGAGGTAAAGCTTCACTTTTCATTTCGGGCTTGGGGTTCAGTATAAGAACTTCAAGGATAGCTGGGTGGTGGTGGTGGTGGTGGTTGGTGGTTGGTGGTTGGTGGTTGGTGGTTGGTGGTGCTGCACGCCTTTAATCCCAGCACTTGGGAGGCAGAGGCAGGCAGATCTCTGAATTCAAGGCCAGCCTGGTCTCCAAAGCGAGTTCCAGGAAAGGTGCAAAGCTACACAGAGAAACCCTGTTTCGAAAAACCAAAAAACAACAAAAAAGAACTTCAAGGATAGCTGGGTGGTGGTGGTGGTGGTGGTGGTGGTGGTGGTGGTGGTGGTGCACACCTTTAATCCCAGCACTTGGGAGGCAGAGGCAGGCCAGCCTGGTCAACAGAGTAAGCTGATTTGTCCCATCACTCCAGTTTTTCAAATTAAAGCCCAAATAATTTATTTATCAATTCAGGGTTATTTATTTATTTGGGGGTAGTGTTTTTCTGTGTATCTCTGGTTGTCCTGAACTTACTCTGTAGACCTGTCTGGCATCTGCCTCCTGAATGCTGGGATTAAAGGCGAGCACCACCACCACTGAGCTTCATTCAGAATTCTTTTTTCTGTTCTTTTCACACAGGAGTTATGTAGGCTCTTCAGGATGTTGATTCTTGTTCTTTTTTTTTTTTTTTTTGGAATTGTTGTAAGATGCTTGCCTTTGTGTATTGTACATCTGTCCCATGCAGCTAATTTTGCTCATGACCTCTTTTTACAACATAGGTATTGAAATGAGAATATTAATCAGAAACCTTTTTTGTTAACTGTGGTATTTTATAGCTTATGGTATTTTTTTCTTATTTTTTGAAGATAGCAGTGTATGCATATTATCATTTTTCCTGATCAGAATAAAAAATGATGAATAGATAACTGATGAAATGCATCAAAATATGTGTACTTAATTAATTAATTTATTTTTTCTTTTCCTTTTTTTTTTTCTCTCTTGTATGTGGAGCTGAGGATCGAACCCAGGGCCTTGCGCTTGCTAGGCAAGAGCTCTACCACTGAGCTAAATCCCCAACCCCCAATTTATTTATTTGTTTTTTAAGTGGGGCCTGGTGGCTTATACTTGTAATCTCATCATTCAGCAGTCTGAGGCCAGGAAGGTTGCTGAGAGTTCAAGGCCAGCCTAGGTTATATGGAGAAGTTCAGGCTAGCCTGGCTAATGTAAAACCTTGCCTCAGAAAAACAATAAGAAGGCAGTGGCAATAGCTCATTACTAGAGTGCTTGCCTAGCATGCTCAGAGTTCTAGGTTCAATTCCCGTTACCACCAAAACTAAAACTAGAGAAAGGGAAACTTCTGGTGTTCTAGTACTTGGAACTTGCTGTGCGTGCTAGGTGGTTATAGGCCATTGAGTCATGGAACCTAAGGTCATGTCTTTACAGTGTCTATCTGCAAGGCCTTAACATGGATGCACAGTTTTCACTATTGTATGTGACATTGGTGATCGTATGCATTAACACCTAAGTTTTCTACAAACCTTAAAGAAAAATGTCAAAAAAGTATTGGAGTCCAGCTGGGCAGTGGTGATGGCACACACCTTTAATCCCAGCACTTGGGAGGCAGAGCCAGGTGGATCTCTGTGAGTTTGAGGCCAGCCTGGGCTACAGATCGAGATCCAGGACAAGCACCAAAGCTACACAGAGATACCCTGTCTCAAAAAACAAAAACAAACAAAAGTACGGGAGTCATCTTTAGGGAGTCATGTATTTTATATGGTCTATGAATGATTTTTATTTGTAATAAATAACCATATGAAAAAAAAAAACCTTAGGAAATTAAAGTGCCCTGTGGAAAGGTGGACTCAGTGGAAGAATTTGGAGATTTGGATTCCCCAGAATTTGAGAATGTGTTTGTAGTCACTGACTTCCAGAGTTCTGTCTTCAGTGACTTACGCAAGGCTGACTGTAGAATTGTTGGACCACCAGTTATACTCAACTGCGCACAAAAGGGGGAGGTAAGAAACATACAGTATCATGACTTTCCAAGAGTCGTTTGTACTGATGGAGTTTTTGAAAATTTATAATTAGAAAATCCTGTTAATTGGTGAATCTATGTAACACTTAGAATAGTTCATAGTTGCTGGGTGTTGTTGCTCCTGCCTGTAATTCTAGCACTTGGAGGTGGAAATAGGTGCTCTCTCCTCCTCAACAAAGTGATAATTAATAGGGGCTCTTCTTATGTATTCCTTTTTAGTAGTCAAAGCCCAAGGCCACTGAAAGTCAGACGGTGAGAACTGTGGGTATATAAAAGCATGTACATATGGCCTTACTTATTACACCTGTAATGCCTTAGGAGAGATTTGCAGAGTCTTGGCTTCCAGACATGTGTATACATAAACCTTTCCCTTTTTTCACATAAAACCGGTACCATATCTGTTATCATAAAATTTTAACTAGGGAAATTATTTTAGCACCCCCCCCCTTTTAACTGTGTGTGCGTGTGTGTGTGTGTGTGTGTGTGTGTGTGTGTGTGTGTGTGTGTGTGTATGTATGTATGTATGTATGTATGTAAGAGAACTACTTGGCGGGGGAGGTTTAGTTCTTTCATTATGGTGATTTCAGGGTTCAAACCCAGGTCATCACACTTGCCAATAAGTGCTTTTTTTTCTTGGAGACAAGGTTTCTCTGTGTAGCCCTGGCTTTCTTGGAACTCATTTTGTAGACCAGGCTGGCCTTGAACTCAGAGATCCCACCTGTCTTTGCCTCCCAAGTGCTGAGATTAAAGGAGTTGGCCACTATGCCCGGCTACATTTTTAAAACTTTATTTTGAGGTAAGGGCTTCTTGTATTCCGGGATGGCCTTGAATTTACAATCCTCCTGTCTCAGCCTTCTGAATGCTGGGATTGATTACAGGAGTGTCCGACTGACCACACCTGGTGGGGAGATATTTAATTGTGGAGTTTATAGAGTTTGACTTTTGTTACCTTTTCCCTCCTGCATATTGGAAAATTCAAGTAAAAACTTGGGTATTGAAAAGCGAATTGGCAAGAGGAGAAATCGTTAAGCTTGAGGCCATGTTTTCTAAGTTCTAGTTAAAGGAAGCTCAGAGGTTCCCACTTGTGCCCTTCACAGCCCCTGCCGTTCTCCTGCCGGCCGCTGTACTGCACGAGCATGCTGGACCTGGTGCTGTGCTTTACTGGATTCAGGAAGAAGGAGGAGCTCGTAAGTATGATAAGGCAGCTTCGGAGACACTTTCCTGGTAATGCAGATAGAAATGCCTTTGTTTCTTTTTGGTATCATGAGTTCATTTAAAGTCTTGAGGGGCTGGGTGGTGCTGGCTAGTGGCACACGCCTTTAATCCCAGCACTCGGCAGGCGGATTTCTTTCTGAGTTCGAGGCCAGCCTGGTCTACAAAGTGAGATCCAGGAAAGGCGCAAAGCTATACAGAGAAACCCTGTCTTGAAAAACAAAAACAAAACAAAACAAAACAAAAAGTCTTAAAAGAAAAACGCTGTGGCTATCAGGTTCTAAATTTTAAAGAAAAATTCTTAAGAGTTTTGTTTAAAAAAAAAAAAGAACGTGATAGTTGGCATGTAAATAGAAAATTTTACTTTCCTGCTAATTATCAGTTACATTGGTTAATTGAAGTTTTGTTACACAAAATTAATATTGTTATACAAACCAAGCTTTAAAGTATTCTAACCACCACAGAGAAATCACAGAAAGTTTTTTGGTTCATAGTATTTCCTAAGTAATATTAGTAAATATTGCTATAATTTTGTGGGACAGGTATTGATGTTATATAACCTGATGTTAAAAGTCAGTATATTTGGTGCTGGAGCAATGGCTCAGTGGTTAAAAGCACCTTCTGCTCAGAGAACAAGAGTTTGGTTCCTATCACCTGTTGGTTAATGTGCCTGCTCGTGGCTGGCTGCCCAGATGGAGGGGAGTGCTGGAGGAAAGTCACAAGCCATGGTTACCTTTCTAGAGCTTTATTGGGAGGGGGAGGAAGAGGGAGGGAAGGAGGCAGAGAGAGAGAGAGGGAGGAAGAGAGAGAGAGAGAGAGAGAGAGAGAGAGAGAGAGAGAGAGAGAGAGAGAGAGAGAGAGAGAGATATGAACCAGTAAGGAGAAACAGAGAAACCTCGCACCGAGAAAAGGGAGACACACAGAGGGCCCACCCGTCGCAGGCTGGTGACATAATTAAGGACGGAATCCTTACATCACCCTTGTCAGGTAGCTCACAATAACAGCTTGCTCTGGGTGATCTGAAACCTGCTTCTGGCTCTGTGGATACCTACTTGTATGTGTGCTTACTCACAGACACATAAGTAAAGGTGAATTTTAAAAAAAGAAATCAATATATTTGTTTGTGGTGTGTGGTCTTGGCTTTGATATCCAATGTTGTAAAAAGTAATATAGTAAAAAGTAAATAAGGTAAACAAATGAAAATAATATATTCGTGTTTAGGCAGGATTAGAGCCTGTTGTCTATTAACATTCTGTGCGTATTGTTTATCTTTTGTATGGTTCGCCTGTAGCAATAGCAAGCTACTTTTTTTTTAAGGGGTGAAGAAAGCCTTAGAGATCAGGGAAACAGTGATAGCCACCAACCTTATCTCTCCAGCTCTGCACCTGCCAAAAGGGGCTACTTCTTGTCTAACCTGCACCTTGACTGCCTTGCTGTTCTGCCCTCTCATGGCTCTTAGCCCAGCTACCTCACTTCCTTGTCACTGCCTTTCAGTACAGACCTCCAGGTCTCTATGGTTGGTACTGGGAGTAAAGGCCTGTGTCACTGTGCTTGGCTGTTCCCTACTGTGTCCTTGAACACAGAGACCCTGCCTGCCAGGTGATCAGATTAAGAGCGTGTGCTACCACTGCCTGACTTTTGTGTTAATGGCTTGCTGTTACCTCTGATCTCTAGGCAAACTTTATTTATTAACATACAAATAAAATATCACCACATTTCAGCACAAATAAAATGTCACCACACTATATCTTTTTTTTTTCCAAGTAGATTCAGTAATCTACACTTTTATCCTATCATTTCTATACAATACATTTCTATACTGGGGATTTTTCTAGCACCAGCTTTCTCCCTAATCCCCTAATAGTTCCTTCTACCAAAATATCTTTTTCATTGCTCTCCCTCTCTGTGCCTCACTCCACTGGGCCATCTCAGCCCCTCCTGTTCCCATTCCCCACCCCTCCTCTTTCTCCCCCCAGTTTACCCAGGAGATCTTAACTATTTTCCCTTTCTGGAGCCCTCCATGTGTGTCCTTTTTACCTAGCTTCTCTGGGGTTGTGAATTGTAGCCTGGTTATCCTTGCTTTGCCTCTAATATCCTTTAAAGAGTGAATACATACCATATTTGTCTTTCTGGGTTACCGCACTGAGGATGATTCTTTTTAGTTCCATCCATTTACCTACAAATTTCATGTTGTCCTTTTTTTTTTTTTTTTTAAACCACTGAATAGTACTCTATTGTGTATAAGTACCACATTTTCTTTATCCATTCTTCAGTTGAGGGGCATTTAAGTTGTTTCCAGGTTCTGGCTGTTATGACTAATTGCTACGAACATAGTGGAGCATGTGTCCTTGTGGTATGATTGAGCATTCCTTGAGTATATACCCAAGAGTGGTATAGATTTGTATTTCCGTGATGACTAAGGATGTTGAGCAATTCCTTAAATGTCTTTCAGCCATTTGACATTCTTCTGTTGAGAATTGTTTAGATCTATAGCCCATTTTTTTTTTTTTTAAATGGGATTGTTTGGCATTTTGATGTCTAGTTTCTTGAGTTCTTTATATATTCTGGATATCAGCCCTCTGTCAGATGTGGGGTTGGTTCAGGTCTTTTCCCATTCTGTAGGCTGTTGCTTTGTCTTATTGACAAAAGCTTCTCAGTTTGAGGAGGTTCCATTTATTAATTGTTAATCTCAGTGTCTGTGCTACTGGTGTCATTTAGGAAGTGGTCTCCTGTGCCAATGCATTCAAGGCTACTTTCCAATTTATCTTCTGTCAGGTTCAGTGTAGCTGGATTTATGTTGAGGTCTTTGATCCATTTGGACTTAAGTTATGTGCATGGGAATAGATATGGATCTATTTGTAATCTTTTACATGTCTACATCCAGTTATGCCAGCACCATTTGTTGAAGATACTTTCTTTTTTCCATTGTATAATTTTAGCTTGTCAAAAATCAGGTGTTCATAGGTGTTTGGATTAATGTCAGGGTCTTTGATTTGATTCCATTTGATCTATGTGTCAGCATTTATGCCAATACCAAGCTGTTTTTATTACTATAGTAGAGCTTTACAAGCTACTCCTTTAAAATTTTTTTTACATAAAATTTAACATTTATAAAAATTTGTATAAGTTTTGTAAAGTAGTTATGCTAAGTGAGTTATTAATACAGATTTTTGTTCAAATTAGATAAACTAATTTTATTCAATTTTTCTTTTGAGGTCAAATTGGTGACATTGGTTCATTATATGGGTGGAGTTATTCGAAAAGAATGTAATTCCAAAGTAACACATCTGGTGGCAAATTGCACACAAGGAGAAAAATTCAGGGTATGTAAACTTCATATTTTCATTTTTCTTCAGTATAGTGTTGCTCTGTAATGGTTTTTTGTTTATATGTTTGTTTTGAAATGCTCTCATACTATAGTCCAGGATAGTCTAGAAATCATTTTGGAGGCCATGCTAGGTTTGACATCATGAGTGTCCTGTTTCCCCTGTCTAACTCCTTTGATTATAGGCTGATCTGGTTTGATAAGGTTTAATAATATCACTCTCGTTGATGCACCATTTACTGAGGGTCAGATTGAAATTTTGCCATTGGCATGTTTAGTAAAGGGTTTGTGATGTAGCTCAGTTATAGAGTGTTTGCCCAGCATGCATGAAGGACTTGCCCAGTCCCTAGCACTGCATACCTGTCCTAATAGTGCATGAGTATAATCCCAGCTGTTGCTAGTGGAGACAGGAGGCTCAGCACTTATAGGGGGTTTTTGACTGCATAGGTGGTTCAAGGTCAGCCTGTGCTAATGTGAATCCCTATTTCAAAAAACAGAGAGGGAAGCAAACAGAACCTTTAGCCCAGATTTAAATTACAGAACTTAATCTGTACAGAACTGTGGCCCATCAGGTTTTCAGAAGGGAGTGAATCCCAAACTACACGTGGAAGAGAAACAGTTGGGTGAGGAGGGTTGGGAGAGGGGTTTTGCTAGCAAATGCTGTCTGACCAGTAGTGACAGGCAGGTCAATGATAAATATTAAGAACAGATGTTTTACTGTTGGCTTTATATAAGCATAGCCTTTTATAAATGATATTGTGCCTTTGCATGTGTTAATTATCTGTATATTTAAATAAAAAAGAAAAAATAAATTAATTAAGTACACATATTTAAAAAAAAAAGCAGGAAAAAGTATGTTTCTCCAAAGACTGGGTAATTTCTTTTCTTTCTTTTTCTTTTCCTTTTTCTTCCTTTACTTCTTTCTTTCTTTCTTTCTCCTTCCTTCCTTCCTTCCTTCCTCCCTCCCTCCCTCCCTCCCTCCCTTCCTGGATATCTTGTTGTTGCCCTGTGTTATGGAGATTCTGTAGCTTTGGGTCTGCAGGTCAGGCCCCTTCACGTGCTTCAGCAGATCATAGATGGGGTAAATGTATATGGTGGGTCAAGTCATAATCTTGGGTTGGGCCTGGCCAGCTGTAGGGTTGGTTTGCCAGATGTGAAATGGGAACAGCTGTCCCATGCTTGTAACTTTGGGCCTGGCTCACCTCCACCTGCACTAACAGGATTGGCTCTCTCACTCTTACCATCACAGAGCCAGCACTCCCCACTGCCCCTGATCTTGATGGGGGAAGTTGAGCAGAGGGCAACTCCCTTCTGCCCATGAGGCCACAAGACAGATGGGCAATGGGGACAGCTCTCCTATGCTCACAGTTTGTGACTGGTTCACCTGTGCTAACAGTGTTGACCTCACAGTGTGGTAGGGGTCAGGGACTGTTCTGCTCCTATGACCACAGTGTCAGCTCCACTGCCCCAGACGTTGATGGCGGTGGGGCAGCGCTTCTCCTCTCATGCCACCACAAGACAGATGGTTCCTGGGACAGCTCTCTCAAGTTCACAGTTTTGAGGCTGGCTCACCTACACCTGTGCTCAGAGGTTGACTCTTTTGTGCTGTTTTGTTTGTTTGATTGAGACAGGATCTCTATGTAACTGTGGCTGTCGTGGAATTCAATGTATAGGCCAGGTTGGTCTGAAACTCTCAGAGATACTCTGCTTCCGCCTCCCAGGTGCTGGGATTAAAGATGTGGGTCACTGTGCTATCCCAGTCTAGCTTTCCAAGTGCCGGGATTACTGGACTATCTATCCTGCCAGCTGAAAATAACTTAGTAGGATTGAAGTCTCTTTTAAGTTGTAGTTGAATTTTATATTTTATTTATTTTGTGTGTCTGTGTTTGCATGTGGATGTGTGCTTGTACCATTGCCCATGTGTGAAGGTCAGAAGACAACTTGCGGGCATAGGTTTTCTCCACTCATGTGGCCTTGGGGATTGCATGGCAAGTGCTCTTAAGCACTGATTCATGTAGCTGGTCCCAACTGAATTATCTTAACTGGAGTTTATCATTCATCCCACATTCTCAGTGTATTTAGATAGGAAATGCTAATTGGCTTGAATTTCCCCTAAATTTATTTAAGAGTGTGTGTGTGTGTGTGTGTGTGTGTGTGTGTGTGTGTGTGTGTATGCCGTGTTGAACATATGGAGACCAGAAGAAAACTTATAGAACAGTGGTTTTCAACCGTCTTAATGCTGATGTGTAGGAATGTTTTATATTTTGTCAGCATGCATGTTTGCATACCAAGTGTGTGTCTGCCTCTAGAGCAGTGACTCTTGACCTTCCTAATGCTGCGACTGTCATATGGTGGTGACTCCCAACTATAAAATTATCTTATTGTTACTTCATAACTGTAATTTTGCTACTGTTGTGAATCCTCATGTAAATATCTGATAGGCAGGATATCTTCTGATACGTGACCCCTGTGGGAGTCTCGACCATGGCATGAGAAAAGCTGTTCTAGAGCATAATAAGGAGAGTTAGCAATGGGTATGTACCTCAGGTGGAAATGTCTAGCATATCATAGGCGTGTTTGAAAATTAAATTCATTACTATGTACTAAGGAAGACTTACTGTTTCCCATTGTCGTAAAATATACCTAAAATCTACTCAGACTTTAGTGATTTTCAGTTCACCGTTCATTGTCGTAGCTACACCTGCTCTTCTGTGCAGTTGTTGTTACAATCTGTCTACTAACCCTTTTGTTGGCTTATCTTTCTCTTGCCTGGGTAAACACTTACTTTCTGTCTTTGTGAATGCCAGTATTCTAAGTAACTTATTAAGAGAAATCTTACTTGTCTTTCAGTTTATATTGTCAAACAGTCCAGTAGCATCACAATTTTGACACAAACAGTATCAAAATCTTTATATAGGTCCAAAAAATTTGGGCTGGTAAAGGACATTCATTTTATGTTAATTGTATGGTTGGTACACATGGGAAGCTTTTCAATTGTCCACTCAATATTCTAATAAGTAGCGCTATTCATAAAACTCAGGTAATGTATATTACCTTTGTTTTAAGATTGTAATAACCTATAAAAAGAAAGAAAATTGAAAATACATGTTGCTTTTAATTTTTTTGTAGTACTGTACCATTCTACATTAAGTTAGACAATAAGATTATTCTGATAACTACAAGATATGATGTCCTCATATTTGTCTTAATACTGTCAAGGTCAGTGTCCGTTTCTGGTGCTGGCTACACTGCCATCCCCCCTCTGCTACCCCCCCCCCCCTTTGAGAACCACTGTTCTAGAAGTTTGGTCTCTCCTTCTACCATGTGGATCCTGGGGTTCGAGCTCAGGTTGTCAGGCTTGACAGCAGGCACTGAGCCATCTTACTAGACCCCCTAATAATTTAGACTCATACTCTGAGTTCAGTGACTTAGTCACAAGTTTTCTTTTGTAGTCTTATGTTGGCCAGTACTTTCAAGGTGTGAAACAGGAAAAAAAGAAGAGAGAAACCAAAGTTAATTAAGGGTGAATTTAAGAGCTATATCTATAGAAAATAGAATAAAAGAATTGGTTAACTCTCCTAGGCAGCACAATAGAGCCGATCTTATTGACAGGGGTGTGAGTGAGCTGGAACTTGGGAGATCTGGCCCTGCCCCTCATCTGCCATATGGTGGTGTAAGCCTGGGAGAGATGTCCCCCACCCCATGGGTGGGAGAGTGGCCCCTGCACCTCCCTTGGGCAACACAATAGAGCTGGCCCTGATGGTCCAGATGTGGGAGAGCTGACCCTGAGGACCTGAAAGCAGGAGAACTGGCCCTGCTCTTGCTCACTGCTGCAAGGGGTGAACTAGCTAGGGCTCGCCCTGGTGGTGAGGACGGGGGAGCTGGTAGGCTGACCAATCCTGCAGCTACCCTGCAGAACCAGGGTTATGTGTTGTCCCACCCAACATCCACCCCACCTATGATCTGCTGGAGCATGTGAAAAGACTGGTCCTGCAGACCCACAGCTTTGACCAATGACTTTGCAGTGAATACTTGCAAGTAAAGATATGGACAAAGGGGTTCAAGGTGTGACTCACAGTGTCACATTACAGCCTCCATGAGCTTTTTTCCTCTTAAATTTTATTTTTGTGGGAGGTGCTTTCCACAGGCAGAGGGTGGATGTGAAGGGACAGAGAAATGAATGAGATTGAGATGCATGATGGGAAAGACACAAAGAGTAAATAAAAAGAAAGTTAAAAGAATTGCATACCATGGAACTTATTTTTATTTTTGGTTGTGAGCCTAGCTTTAACGGCTGAGCCATCTCTCCAGCCCGGAACTTATTTTTAAAGTTAAACATTTACTTTAATAAAGTAGAATGTAGGGCTGGAGAGATGGCTCAGAGGTTAAGAGCACTGTTCTTCAATTCCCAGAACCACATGGTGGCTCACAACCATCTGTAATGAGATCTGGTGCCCTCTTCTGGTCATACATGCTGTATACGTAATAAATAAATAAGTAAATCTTAAATGTAAAATTCTGCTAAAAGTTTTGTACATAATTCTTTAGAAGCACTTCCTTGAATGTAGTTATTTACATTGAAAACTCATTGTGATTGATGTTAATATTCTTAGGTTGCTGTGAGCCTGGGTACTCCAATTATGAAGCCAGAATGGATTTATAAAGCATGGGAAAGACGGAATGAGCAGTAAGTACTTAGGAATCCAATAGTTTATTATGTGAATTCAACATGTTATTTATTTAAAAAAATTGAGTGAGTGAGTGTGTGTGCGTGTGTGTGTGTGTGTGTATACATGTACTTGAATGCACGTTGTTGTACCACATGTGTGCAGAAGATGGCATCAGAACCTCTGGAACTGGAGTTACTATGTGTGTCCTGGGACTCAAACCTGGGTCTTATCTTGTGAAATAGTGGACAGGGTTCCCTTTGTTTTAAAGATAAAGCCATGTGCAAACAAAAACTAAATTTGTAGGTCATACAGAAAAAAATAAGCCGGGCAGTGGTGGCACATGCCTTTAATCCCAGCACTCGGGAGGCAGAGGTAGGCGGATGATCTCTGTGAGTCGAGGCCAGCCTAGGCTACAGAGTGAGATCCAGGACAGGCTCCAAAGCTACACAGAGAAACTCTGTCTCGAAAAACCAAAAAGAAAAAAAAAAATCAGATTTACTTTGTTTTTCAAGACAGGGTTTCTCTGTGCAGTCCTGACTGTCCTGGAACTCATTCTGTAAACCAGGTTGGCCTGAAACTCACAGAGGCACCTCTGCCTTTTTTTTTTTTTTTTAAAGATTGATTTATTTATTATGTACACAGAAGAGGGTGCCAGATCTCATTATAGATGGCTGTGAGCCACCATGTGGGTGCTGGGAATTGAATTCAGGACCTCTGGAAGAACAGTCAGTGCTCTTAACCTCTGAGCCATCTCTCCAGCCCCTGGATTTACTTTGTAAACTACCTTTTGTGTGTATGCACGATAGTATGTCTGGGCATGCGTGTTGCAGCACACATTTGGAGGTCAGGATGACTATGGAGTTGGTTTCCTCCATTTACTTTTATGTGAGTTCTATGATTGACCTTAAACTGTAAGGCATTTGTGGCAGTTGCCTTTACCTGCAGGGTTAGCTCACAGGACTGATTTTTGTGAAATAAGTTTGACTGGGTAGTCAGTATGCTTTGATGGGTGGAGCTGCTTGCTGCCAGCCTACTGATCTGTTTTTGATTCCCAGGGCTCACATCAGGGAGAGATTGAACTTGTAGGGGTTATCTGCTGACTTCCATGTGTGCATTGTGGCCCCCATGTGCACACATACAAATAAAATGTTTGATTATCATAAACATTCTAAAATTAGCTAGATAACAGCTTCTTGCTTTTAGGTACTTGGATTATGTTACAGTTTTTTTCTACTTTATGTTTAGATGTTTGAATTGGTGCTTAAAATTTATTATCTTGTTTTGCTAACTTTCCAATTACTGATTCTCTGCTGTGGCACTTCATCATTATGTAAAATTTCATGAAATTGGAGAATATCTACTATAAAGTTCCAAAAATATAGCTAGGATGTGAAGCTTGTCTGTGATTACATTTGGTCAGGTGTAATGGCCCCTGGGACTATACATGTTACTAAGCGACATCCCAGACAACCCCCTTTCTTTTAAGAAAACAAAGCAAAACAGACAAAACCAAAACAAACTGCATAAGTTCAGGACCTTAGGTAAGATATTTTCAGTAAATGCGATATGCTAAGACCTTTAGAATCCAGAGATACCAAATGGATATGCCTAACTGATAGAATTTAAGCTGGCTTTACAAGTGCACATTTGTTTTTAGATGTTTCTGCGCAGCAGTTGATGACTTTAGAAATGAATTTAAAGTTCCTCCATTTCAAGATTGCATTTTAAGTTTCCTGGGATTTTCAGATGAAGAGAAAAACAGTATGGAAGAAATGACTGAAATGCAAGGTAACATAACATGATATATGTGGTGGTTAATGTTGTCCAGAGACTAGTGTGTGAGTAGTTCTGAGGGAGTTTCTAGCCTGAACTAATGGAGGCAGAAGACTCCTCTGACTGTGAGTGTGCCGTTCCATGGTCCCATGCATATGAAGGAGAAAGTGAACTGAGCACCTGTGTTTCTCTCTTTGCTTCCTGAAGTGTGACCAGCCACCCCATGCTTCTGCTGCCACGGCTTATCTGCCATGCATTGACCCTTGAACCCAGCCAAAATAAACCCTTGCAGCTCTTATTAGAAATGACTAATATTATAAAAGGGTGTGTACATTTTATTCCTCAGGCCTGTTCAATCACTTCCTGATAAATAGCTGCTTTAGAGATGGAGTTTGGATAGCAGTTATTTGGCTGATTTATGTTTGTTTATCTGTGCTCCTGTTCTCTTTAGGAGGTAGCTATTTACCAGTTGGGGATGAAAGGTGCACTCACCTTATTGTTGAAGAGAATACAGTAAAGGAACTTCCATTTGAACCCTCAAAGAAACTTTTTGTTGTCAAGCAAGAGGCAAGTAACTCCAGTATGAAATTAGGTAGCTTTAACAATACTCTAGCTTCTCTGCTGAGGTATATTTAAAATTTAATTGAAATATTTTTTTTCTCCTCTAGTGGTTCTGGGGAAGCATTCAGATGGATGCTCGTGCTGGAGAAACTATGTATTTATATGAAAAGGTGGGTTTTTGCTCTTGAGTTCCTGGTTCTGTGATTTTTTTTGTATAAAATTGATACTTTTGTGTCCAGAACATTTAGTAAGCATGGTATAATTAGTATACATGTCATATATCTAGCTTTTTAGAAGAAATAGTTTGACTACCATATTCTTAGTCTTTGTAAATTTAAATGAAACTGTGCAAGGCAGTGAGTCTTCTTTTAATGTCCTCATTAGTTTTATGCCAGCTTGACATAGCTGAAGTCATTTGGGAAGAAGGAGCCTCAATTGAGAAAATATTCCCACCAGACTGGCTTGTGAGCAAGCCTGTGGTATACATTTTTGATTGATGTGGGAGAGCCCACTTCACTGTGGGCTGTGCTACCTTTGGCTGGTGGTCCTGGGAACTATAAGAAAACAGGCTGAGCAACCCACGAGGAGCAAGCCAGCCAAGAAGCAGCACTCCTCCATGGCCTCTGCTTTACTCCCTGCCTCCTGTCCCTGCGTTGACTTCCCAGGATGGTGGATGGATTGTAAGGTGTAAGAGGAAACAAGCCCTTCCTTACCAAGTGGCTTTTGCTCCTGGTATTTTATCACCACAATAGAAACCCTAATGAAGACATTTTAATATAACGTAAGTTGTTCTCTGATAATTGTTGATGATGCTGTCTTTAGAAACTTTACAACCCTGCTAGAACAAAGGTGTGTTATAACCAGATCCTGTTTTAGAGAATCTCATTCTGAGAGACTCTGGCAGGGTTGACTAGGACAAGTGAATGTTGACCAGCATCGTAGGCTAACCAGGTGAGGACATTGGGTAGAGCAGCAGGGAGAGGTAGGCAAGCTTGCGACAACATGAAAATAGTTCAGAATGATTTTTTCAAATTAGGGGAAAGAAAACCAGTAGGTAAAATTCAATAGATAGGAAGACCCAGAGTTCTTTTTTTTTGGTTTTTCGAGACCGTTTCTCTGTGTATTTTTGCACCTTTCCTGAATCTCGCTCTGTTGACCAGGCTGGCCTTGAACTCACAGAGATCCGCCTGGCTCTGCCTCTGAGTGCTGGGATTAAAGGCGTGCGCCACCACCACCCAGCTCAGAGTTCTTAATATCCCGAAGAGCCACATATTCAGAATTATGAGTCATTGTTATTAAAAAGATGAATGTAAGCAAGAAAGAGTTCATTTTGATGTTGGGTATCAACAAAGAGGACTATTAAATTCTAGAAAGATTTTTGAGAAGATTTACTTCGATTTGAGATTTAGTAATTTTGAGTGGAGAAGCCAGGTGTGATGGCACATGACCATAATCCTATTACCTAGGAGGCTTCAGAAGAAGGTCTTCAGTGAGTTTGAGGCCAGCTTTGGCCATGTAGTGAGGTACCAGGTGAGCCCAGGCTACTCAGTAAGACTCTGCCTCAGAAAGATGAAGATAATTTTTGAATGCTATATTGAATATAAGGTTTTAAACTTATTGTTTCCTCTATAAAATCTATGTCATTATCTCACTGTGCTCCTTAGTCTTGTTCTCCATGTAAAGTTCTCAGTAAAGTTTGAAATGTGCTTTAGATGCAGTGAGAGAACTCTAAACTCTTGTTTGAACTGGGAATGTTTCAGGGAAGACTGCAGTGTACTAGGTTCCCTCACTGCTATAGTCTCGAGTCTGAAGAAACAGAATGTGCAGCCCACCCTCTCTCAGTTCATGCCCTAAAAAGAGCAGCTAGCGAACAAGCTAAAAGACAGCTATTCTGGGGTGGGGATTTAGCTCAGTGGTAGAGCGCTTGCCTAGCAAGTGCAAGGCCCTGGGTTCGGTCCTCAGCTCTGGCAAAAAAGACAGCTATTCATGGAGAAGGGGCTCTGAAAAAAGGTGCGAGGCTGCCTGGTATAGTGGTGTCTTGACCGTTCTGTTTTGTGAAGCTTTGCAATTGTCTAGTAGACGGCAAGATTCTGAGAATTAGTGTTCCTGTCTCCGTCAGAGCCATCATGATAAAACTGAGCTTCTGTGCCTTTCCTTTCAGACTAATACTCCTGAGCTCAAGAAGTCAGTGTCTCTGCTCTCTCTAAGCACGCCCAGCAGCAGCCGCAAACGGCGCCGACTGAGAGAAACACTGGCCCAGCTCTCCAGGGAGACCGACCTCTCCCCTTTCCCTCCCCGGAAGCGGCCCTCGGCCGAGCATTCCCTTTCTATTGGCTCACTCCTGGATATTTCCAACACACCCGAGTCTAGCATTCACTATGGAGGTAAGTCACATCTATTAATCTTTAAAATGAAGTGGACTGGAATGACTAATAGAATAAATCCCTACTGCAGTGAATATGAATAGGAAAGGCTTTTTTCTAATTAACTTTATTGTAGTTGAGGAAATAAGACATGTGGAAAGCTCAGCATAGCTGGGTAAGGTGATACACCCCTGTAATTCCAGGACTGGTCAGGTGGAGACCAGAAGATGAGTTCAAGGCCGTCTGGCCAATGTGAGACTCTATCTCAAAAACAAAACAAAACTAAAAAAAACAGATTCCATAAATCAATCTACTATGCACAGTAATGCTTTTGTTGAATGACTGTAAACTTTTGTGTGTTTTGAATAGGTGGTGTCTGATTTACAGGCCACTGAACTGAGGTGCAGGGGATTATGCCTTGTCCAGGGCTATAACTGGAGAGTGACAGCTATTTTAAAAGATTTTTTTTAAAAAAGACTAGGACTTATAGCTGAGTCTGGTCTTAAACTGCTGCTCACCCTGCTTCTCAAGTCTGAGATTGGAAGAATGCACCACCACACCACTAAAGAGAACTATAAGAAATGTCACATTTACTGTGGGGAAATACGGAGAATGACTAAAGACCAAGGAGGGTGATAGTACTTTGGGTTGGACTGACAGGAAGACTGATTAACTCTGTTTTCATCACCAGTATTTCTCTTTAGTCTGTAAATGTGTAGTATTTTCTAGATTTTAGATAGAAAAAAATAAAAGTTTTTGACTCCCTGGTGTTCTCCTAATTGTCCCATTTTCCTGTCCCCTTTCCATCAGTATGCTTCTGAGAATTGCCTGTATGATCCATGAACTAACTCATCCTTGTTTCCCTTGTCCTTTCCGCTTGTCCCCATTACATGAGCAGTCCCTACGGTGTGTCATTCCTCTCCTGGGAGACAGTTCTGTGTAATTCACAGCACTCGGCATTTAAACAGCTAACTCCTTCCTGGACACATCCCCCATCCTTCCCAGGCTTCCTGACAGAACTAACTTCTTTCTCCTTTGCCAAACTTTTCCTTCCAACTCTAACTCCAAGTGCTTCATGATCTCATTAATTTCCCATCTTTCATTTTCTCTGCTGATGTCCCCTGAATGTGTCTTCTCTGCTGAGCTGGTAACTTGAGACATTCTGACCTTATACAGTGAGGATCTGAGATTGAACCAAACGGGAACTCCTGTGTCTTTTCTCATCCATCCTTCCTCAGTTTTTCCTGTAGCAGACACTTTTTTATGATAGTGACTCCTACATTACATCATTGTTTTGAGTTTTGCCTTTGTACATGCCAAACTTATAAAAGTCTTTAAAAATGGAAATTTAAAACGTGTCACACCTCTGCTTTAAAAGTCGTGCAGTGGCTTTGTGCTATTGTAGCCCTTTTCCCGTTTCTTTGAGAGGGTCTCACAGCCCATCGTGGCTTTGAATGTCCTGTGCAGCCGAGACTGTGTGAACTGTTCCTCTTGTCTTCGCCTCCTAAGTCAGTGTCACAGCTGTGAGCCACCATGTGTGGCTTCAGGATTCATTAAATGAAACGGCTGTGGCCTTGGCCTAAATGACACTTCGTCTTTGAAGATGATAGATCGGTTTTAGGAAAGTCAGGTGGAAAGTGAGTAGGTTTTAAATTTAGAATCTTTTCTGTTTCAACCTTCCAAGTAACTGGGGTCACAGGCCTACATGACCAGATTTGGCTTGGTTCTGTAGTTGTTATGGACGAGGGCATGAGGTAGTAAGGAGCCAATCTTAAAGGTGCAGGGCTTGAACATGCAGTTTAGGAGAGAGAAGAAAATTAACCATGAAAGCAGACACATGAACACTGTTATGTCAGGTCTTCAGCTGGCATGTCCCAGCTAGACACTGTAATTTAACATCACTACATCTCAGACTTTTCCTCATTCAAGTGTCCTGTGGCTTATGGCACTGTTGAATGTAGCCTGAATTAATGTAGGACATATAGGAACTTAGAACTCCACAATACACATGATTGTCTTAATATGAAAATGTTTAAAGCTATCTGTGTAAAACTAAGTAAGGCTTAGGAATAGTTAATGTCTGTTTTCCATGCCACTTTTTTTCCCCCTCTTTTGTGAAACATTCTTGCCCTTAGGAAGTTGTACATGTAATGCTAAAGTGTTCTAATCATACTGAGAATAAGAAAATGAATTTTTTTGAGGGCAGCCTGGGCTACAGAGGGAGTTCCAGGACAGGCTCCAGAGCTACACAGAGAAACCCTATCTCGGTGAAAAATAAAAGAGAAAGAAAATTAATTTTAAGCTTTTCTCCAATTTTTGTTTCATAATATATGCTTAAAACATGCTAATTCTACTGCCTTCTCCATTTTCGTTGGACTGGATGTTTCTATGTTAAGATTACTTTGAACTAACAGTTTTTGGTTCATTTTTTAAAGATTTATTTCATGTGTGTAAATGGTTTATATTTTGCCAGCATGCATGTTTGCACACCATGTGCATGTGTGGTGCCTCCAGAGCAGAGGTGTTCAACCTTTCTAATCCTGCTACTCTTTAATATAGTTCCTCATGTTGTTTGTGGTGACCCCCCCAACCATAAAATTATTTTGTTGTTACTTCATAACTGTGATTAAGCTACTGAATGAAACTATCTGGTATGCAGGGTATCTGATGTGGCCCCTGTGAAGCCATTTGACCCTCCAGTTGAGAACCACTGCTCTAGAGGTCAGAAGAGGGGGTCGGATCTTTGAGCTGGAGTTAGTCAGTTCTGAGATTTTGTGTGGGTATTGGGAACTGATTCCAGATCTCTGCAAAAACAGCCAGTGTTCTTAACCACAGAGCCTGTTGGCTATCTGTGAAGGAGGCTTCTTCTATCTGCATAAAGTTTACATTATTGTAATAGTATAATCATAGCTCACCCTTTCCTCTTTCATGATTTATTTATTTTTTGAGATAGGGTCTCTAGACATGGTCCTAGCTGTCCTGGAACTTACTATGTAGACCAGGCTGGCTTTGAATTCATTCACTTCCTGAGTGTTGAGATTAAAGGCATGTACCACAGTGCTTGGTTTCCTCTTGTTTTACACCGAAGTATTTTAACATTTTTTTTCTATTTTATTATTTTAGCTTTTCAAAAACCTGTGGTTTTTCGGGTTCTCTCCATGGGATTATTCTGCTATGTTTTCTTCTGAATCCATTCAGTCAGAAATCATTACCCATACACATTCCTCCATGTACGTTTGTGCCATGTGAGAGGAGGGGGTAATTGGAAAGTATGATGAGTCCTTAGTTCTCAATATCTAAGTGTCTATATTTGGACATTTCTGTGTGTGCGTATTTGTGCTTCCTGAACACTGGGGGTGAACTCAGGACCCAACATACTGGGGGAGTGCTTTCCCACTGCATTACCAGCCCATGCTTTGAGACAGGCAGGGGGATATCACTGTGTAGTCCTGGGTATTCCTGAAGTCATAGCATCCTGAATGATGAGCTTACAGACATGTACCACTCTAGCTGGTTTGAAGACGTTTCTTAACCACATAACAGTTATAACATTAATTCCATGAACCAAATCTAATATTTCAGATTTCTTTAGTGTTTTTGTTTGTTTGTTTGTTTTGTTTTTTTAATATGCATTGATGTTTGATCTGTATATACATCTGTGTGCCACATGCATGCCTGGTGCCTGTAGAGATCAGACTGGAGGTACAGGTGGTTGTGAGCCATCAATGTGGGTGCTGGGAATTGAACCCAGGTCTTCTGGAAGAGCAGCCAGTGCTCTCCATCACTGAGCTATCTCTCCAGCCCTACTCTAGTTTTCTTAATCATGTCCTGATTTCTAGCCCCCAACTCAAACAACAACAAAAGTTTGTATTTTAATTTAGAGTACAATCCAGGATACACATTATTTTCATCATTTAGTTTCCTCTCATCTAGGAAACTTCCTTTTAATTTAATGACCTTGGCAGTTTCAAAGACTATCGGCTATTAGTAAAATGTGTATCAGTTTTGTAATTGATATTAAGACTGAACCTAGAACTTCATATGCAGGTAAGCTTTCTTCCATTGAGCTATATTCTCAGCTCAGAATTAATTACTTTTTGGTCACTGTATTTTTATGGACTTATCCTATGAGGAAATTTTACTTTAACAGAAATCTCCATGGTGGTGCTATTAAGTCTGTATAATGTTTAGATCTGCCTTCCAATTAAATCTCTCGTCCTTTTCAGAAACACCCAAGTCGTGTACTAAGTCTTCCAGAAGTTCTACTCCAGTTCCTCCAAAGCAGTCAGCCAGGTGGCAGGTGGCCAAAGAACTATATCAGACTGAGAGCAATTATGTCAACATACTGGCGACAATTATTCAAGTGAGTATGAGTTAGGTTCTAAATAACTTCCTAAAAGACTCTCAGGCTGGAGAGATGGCTCAGAGGTTAAGAGCACTGACTGCTCTTCCAGAGGTCCTGAGTTCGATTCCCAGCAACCACATGGTGGCTCACAACCATTTGTAATGAGATCTGGTGCCCTCTTCTGTATACATAATAAATAAATAAAAAGTTTTTTTTTTTAAAAAAAAGACTCTCACATCAACATACCGGCCACAGTCATTCAGGTGAGTGTGAGTTAGGTCCTAGATAACTTTCTGAAAGACTCTCCCCTCTTGCTTCCCTTCTATGATTCTGTGTCTTGTTCTTTTAAAGGATATTGGGTTTTCTTTTGGGTGGTATTGGGGTTATGGGATTGTGATAAATCTTGCTATATAATTCTAGCTGGGCTGATACTCAGTACATGACCTAGGCTGGCCTCAAACTTGCCATGATCCTAGTCTTTCTCCCCTGAGTACATGGATAGCGGATGTGTGCCCCACCTTGGCAGGAGGATGACCTGAAAGACCAAACCAAGCAGCATTGCATCAACCCATTTGAAACAATAATCCTTGACCCCAGCAGTCACTAGTGGTGCCTGTCAGAAGCTGCTGTTAGTTTGTTTGTTAGAAGTGCCTTTGTGTGACCTTGTGTCTTTGTACCTAAAAATCCATGTAAGATCCCAGTTTCTTCTTTTTGATTAGGCTGACAATGACTGACTACAACTGTAGAATTTTCTGAAATTTGTGTTCTAGAGAAATTGTCCTATTAAAACGGCATATGTGTGAAAAAATATTGTCTAAATCCTGAGAAGCTGAACAACTGATGTCAGTAATTTTCTCAGTCCTTGCATGTGCTCCATCAGGTGGGCAGTAGTTACTCAAACACGGAACTCTTGGCTTGTCTATGTTTAAACATCCTTTGAGCTGGTCAGGTAATGCCCACTTGGAATATCAGTAATGTCAGTGCTGTGGAGGTGGAGGCAGGGAGGGCAAGACCAATGCGCTGTAGTGGAACCCTGTGTCAAAGCCAGGCACAAGCAACCAGGCAGAACTGTGGAGAGCTTCTGATGAAAGACAGTAGAGTGCAAAAGACAGTAAGGAATAAGCAAACTGAAGTTGAAGGTAGGAAAGCCAGGAACTGGACGGTTTTGTGTTGTCTAAAGTAGTTGTAGGTAGTGAAAGAGACCATTTGGGATATTGGGAAGGTCTCCAAGCTTATCTGAGAACAGAAACAGGAACAGATTAAGTTTTTTCACTCCTGCCCCCCCCCCCCCCCCCTGGCCTTTTGAGATAATATCCTGCTTTGGACTTTGGATCCTCCTGTCCCCACCCTCAAGTGCACCACCCTGCCAGGTTTGTGTGGTGCTGGGCATGGTCACAGGGACTCCTGCATGCTGTGTGTGTTAGGCAAACACTGCTAACTGAGTTATGTCCCTGGTCCTGGTTTTCATGGAAAAAAAATTGGCACAGTTCTACACATACATGCACACATACACATTCATACACAAACACATGCACACACAAACACATGCACACACACACACACACACACACACACACACACACACACACACACAGACATGGGATGATATTCAGGTTAAAGTGTTTGCTGTGTGGGTATGAGGCCTGGGACTTGGATCTCCAGAACCTTGTAAACGCTGGCTGGGCTTGGCTGGCAGCCTATTACTCCAGCCTCAGAAGTTAATGGGAACCCCAGAGCAGTCTGACTGGAAGATTCGCTGTGTTGGCTACCTTTGGGTTTGACTGAAGAGGACCTGCTTCAATGCATAAGATGGGAAAACCATGAAGGATGATTCTCAGCATCAACTTTAGGCTTCTTCCACGTGTACTTGCACACACATACCACACACATGCAGATGTACACACATTCATGAAGGTGGAAAAAGGAGAAAAAGTACTTGAATATTAAAAATTGTCACCATAACAGGGATGGAGTAGCTCTAGGGGAGAGTGCATATGCAGTGTACATGGGCATAGATTTCATTCTCCACACCATTAACATAATCAGTCCAAAATTTCCAAGTTACACAACAGTTTATAGTTTCCACAACACAGCCCCTCACCCCCACTTTTATAAATGGGGTGAAATCTACCTGCTAAAAACAAATAAGAATAAGAAAACCACATTTAGGTATATATATATATATATATATATATATACATATACATATATATATACCTGAAACCCCAATACTTAGAAGGCTAAGGTTATTTAAGGTTTTGTTATTTCTTTTTTTTCCTTATAATTGGCACAGCAGGACCAGTAAGATGGCTCAGTGACTAAAGAATGTACTTGCCTCGAAAGGCCTTCATTGGATCCCAGCATCAGGGTGGAAGGGGAAGATTGACTTCTGAGAGATTGCTTCTGACTTGTGCAAATGCACTGTTGCATGTGTGCACCGTGTTTTTCTTCCCCTTCCCTTACTTCTGTCTCCCCCTCTCCCCTCCTCCCTACCTTTTGGCTCCCCCTCTTCCACTTCTGTCTGACTCACAGACACACACTGATAATAATATAAAAATGCTACAGCAATAAGTGGGCAGAGTTCAGGTTTCTCATGAGATTTAGAAAACTAGTTTCTTTGCTACTGAATTTTTATGTTGCCATTTCTAAAACATTTAGTATTATACGATTATTATGGGTCTAGAAAGCTTATTGCTTTCTTCGTTACAAATTGAATAAAAAGGAATTAACTTTTCTACTAATTCTACTAATTTATTTGTTTGGTTCCTTTTTTAAAAAAAGATTTATTTTTATTTTATATTTATGGGTTGTTTTTTTTTGTTTTGTTTTGGTTTTTTTTTTTTTTTTTTTTTGCTACTGTTCTGGTGGAACCAAGAAGAATGTATTGGATTCCCTGGGATTGGAGTTGTAGAACTCACCATATGGTTGCTGGGAGCTGAACCTGGGTGCCCTGGCAGCCAGTGCACTTAACACCCCCCCCCCCCAAGTGTGTGCCTGTACAGAGTATATCAATATGAGAATGAAAGTAAAATGTTAGGAGAAAAGATTGTGAAATCTAGGAAGGGTTTTCCCTCGACTATTTATGATGTTGCCGTCCCTGTTTGCCACTCTTTATGTTTAGCCTTCTTTTTCTCACGGTTGGCCTAAAGTGGATCCCCCACTTAGTTATTTCAGGTGCCATTAGAAGAAGAAGGGCAACGTGGTGGACCTATTCTTGCACCAGAGGAGATCAAGACTATTTTTGGGAGCATCCCAGATATCTTTGATGTACATATGAAGATAAAGGTAAATGTGTGTTAGAGATGGACAGCATTCTCTTGGGGATTGTGTATACTTACTGTAATATTTCAGGTCTTTCTGCCTAGCTAAGTAAATAAGTTTTGTATGTGAGACTTAACATCTCACCATGTAGCTGGCTTTGAGCTCATCGAGATTCTCCTTGCTCAGCTGGGGGTTACAGAGTTGAGACACCACTCTTGGCTTAGATTTTGTAAATGTCTTCAATAAAATTTTTGTTTGTTTGTTTTGGTTTTTTGAGACAGGGTTTCTCTGTGTAGCTTTGGTACCTTTCCTGGAACTCACTCTGTAGACCAGGCTGGCCTCGAACTCACAGAGATCTTCCTGCCTCTGCCTCTCAATTGCTGGGATTTTTAAAGGTGTATGTCACCACCACCTGGCAAAAAAAAATTTTAGGACATTTTATTGTATGTGGATAAGTATTTTGCCTGCATGTTTGTGTGCACACCACATGCGTGCTTGGTGCCCACAGAGGTCAGAAGTTGGCATTAGATCCCCTGGAATCTGGAGTTATAGATGTGGGTGCTGGGAATTGAACCTGGGTCCTCTGAAAGAGTGGAAAGTGCTCTAGACCACTGAGCCATCTCCTCACTCAAATCCCACGAGCATTTTATGTTTGAGGATGACTGAGGAATTTTATGGACCAGGGATTAGCAAACTTGTGGTTCATAGCTTGCATCTAGCCCTCTGTTTTGGTAGAGTCTTATAGTAGAGCCCATTTATTTTCATTCTATTTATGTATGTATGTATGTATGTATGTATGTATGTTTTTTTTGAGACAGGGTTTCTCTGTGTAGCTTTGCGCCTTTTTCCTGGAACTCACTTGGTGGCCTAGGCTGGCCTCGAACTCACAGAGATCCACATGGCTCTGCTTCCTGAGTGCTGGGATTAAAGGCATGCGCCACCACCGCCCGGCCATATGTTTTTTTATACATTATATTTTGATTATATTCTTTCCCCTCCCCTATTCCTCAGATGTTTCCCATCTCCCTCCCCATCTAACTTCAGGTTCCTTATCTCAAAAACAAACAAACAAAAAAATTAAAGCAAGCAAACAAACAAAAAGCCAGCAGGACAAACAATATACCAAGCCCACAAAAAAAGTGGGGAAAAAAGTCTTTTTTTTTTTTTTTTTTTTTTTTGTGTTGACCAACTCTTTCTGGGCACGAGGCCTCTCCTGATGTAGTTGATATACCCAGTGACAGACCATTACAGAAAACTCAGTTGCCATTTCCCAGAAGGTATCAGTTCCAGATGACTTGGCAGGGGTTTGCTGAGTCTGTTTCCCTTTCTCAGTGCTGGGGTTTTGTTTGGCTTGAGTATGTGCAGGTACTTGCATACTACCGCAGATTCTGTGAGATCCTATGTTCTGTTCTGTTGTGTCTAGAAGACGCTGCTTCCTTAGTGTCATCCACATTTCTGCCTCCTCCTCCACATAGATCTTGATCCCCGGGGGAGAAGTTTGACAGAGGCATCCCATTTAGGACTTGTGTCCCAGTCCCTCATTCTCCATTTGCAGGCTCTGTGCTTGCTTCCATTCTGCAGAATTGAGAACTAGTAACAGAGGCCATATGGCCTTGCAGTATTTACCATCTGTCCCTTCTAGTAAAATTTGCTTGACCATGTTACAGGTTATAATTTTTAATGACTTGTGTTAAATTAGTTGCTACAGTAGCAGGATAAAAGTAGCTTTTTCATAATTGATAAGGCCAATCAGCTTTATATTTAGTAAGACAAAGCATTGAGCTATTAGTCATATTGGGGAATTAGGATTGGTCTGCCTGAGAGTGCTGTTTATATTTTCTTAGTTAGTCCAAAGGTTATGTTCTTTGTAGACAAAAATTTAATTCTTTGTTAGAAAAGGAGTTTACATATAACATTAAGGTACTGCATAAAGTTTTTTTTGGTTTGTTTTTTCAGCAAAAGATCTCATAAATGTTATGAAATGTGTAAGGAGCTGTTGAGTTTCAACATTTCGATTTGTTGTATTTCAGGATGATCTTGAAGACCTTATTGTTAACTGGGACGAGAGCAAAAGCATTGGTGACATCTTTCTTAAATATGTAAGTGTTGTTTACAATTGCACGGACCTGAACGATTACAGACTTATTAGTAGCTCATAAGGACTGGCAGGGAAGGAAATGTGAAATGCCATTTAAAAAGTGCTCGTGGTTGTTACAAAATATCCTAGAATTGTTCTTGACTTTTGAAACATGCTTTCTGTATGCCAGCTTAATACAAGGTCATCATTAGAACACTAGTTGTCTCACAAATGTATAGTGACTTTTATGTAAAATTATTTACTATCCACAAATGGTTATATATTCATAATTTAAAAAAAAAAAACAACTTTGCATATGCCAGGCAGTGGTGGCGCACACCTTTAACCTCAGCACTCAGGAGGCAGAGGCAAGTGGATCTCTGAGTTTGAGGCCAGCCTGGTCTACAGAACCAATTCCAGGACAGCCAGGGCTACATAGTGAAACCCTGTCTCAAAAAACAAAAACAAAGACTTTGTATGCATGTATAGGTATGTATAGGTTGATATATGCACATATATATTGTTGGTATCTCTTGCTTTCACATCTGCTTCTGTTGAAATTTTTTTTTTTTTCTTTTTTCTTTTCCGGAGCTGAGGACCGAACCCAGGGCCTTGCAAGTGCTCTACCACTGAGCTAAATCTCCAACCTGGGGGAATCTCCAATTCTGTTGAATTTTAAAACCACAAAGAACTGTGTATCTGAGGGTGTAGCTGAGGCTAGAGTGCTTGCTGAGTGAGCACCACACATCGTAGAAGGGGAGAAACAAACTAACCACTTAAGACTAGGGGTGGGGTAGAGTGTTTGCCTACTGTGTGTGTGTGTGTGTTTTAATCCTTCAACAAACAAAATCAAAGACAAAAGGCAGTGTATATAGTTGCATACACCTCTCCTTCTAGCACTTAGGAAATTGAGGCAAGCAGACTGTGAGTCAGAGGCCCACCTGGATTACATAAAGTGGTCCTGTTCCAACAAACATATAAAGACCATGTAGCTTAAATTTAGGGTATAATCCATTTTGTAACAGGCCCGTGGTTTATATCTGTAATCCCAGCACTTGGAGGCTGAGGCAGAAGGATTGCTTGAACTCACAGTGAGACTCTGTCTCAAAACAAACCAAAAACAATGTCCATGAAATGTTTTCCTTTTCATGAGGTCCTGTGACTAGGACCTGCTCTTCTTAAGTCTCTTAGGCTGGGATTTGCATTTGAGTACCTGATGTTCCTTCTGCAACAGGTTGCTTTTGTGTTCTGAGGCCTCTTTCTCAACCTTTATAAGTATTTGTTCAGGTTGTTGAGGGTTCTAAGCATGGAGATCATTGACATATGTGATGACTATCAACATGCTTTTTAAAGGTTTTAGTTTTTAATTTTAATGGTATTTATATGTGTGTGGATTTGTACACGAGCAGGCAAGTTCTTGTGAAGGCTTGGAGTTAGGGTGTTGTGGACAGTCAGTGTTCCATGTGGGTGCTGGGTACTGAACTTGGGTCTGCTGCAAGAGCAGTAAACTCTTCTTAACAGCTGTGCCCCATTTTCAGACCATTTTTTTTTCTTTCTTAAAATTGCATGTCTTGAGAAATATGATTGGTATTTTAATCGTGGTTTGGATTCTTTAAGAAACAATAACATTTATTTTTAGGCTCCCATAGATTAGCTTTAACTTAATTTAAAATATTATGAAAACAGAAAGGTTTTGAATGTCTAGTTTGTAGGTATGTTTCATCACACCTAGTTTATATGGTGCCGGGATCAAACCAAGGGTTTTGTTTATACTAAGTAAGCACTCTATTGACTCCATTCCCAGTCTGATATTCATATATTTGTTATGTTTTAAAGTATGTGTCGTGTGTGTGTGTGTGTGTGTGTGTGTGTGTGTGTGTGTGTGAAATCATAGGCTGTGTGTACCAGCTGATGCATTTTGAATAGCAATGGAAAAGTTCTTTTGAGATGAAGTCTCACTGTGTAAGCTGAGGACATCCTGGGGCTCTCAGTACACCAGTCTGCCTCTTGCTGGCTGTCCTCTCGGCTTCTGAGTGTTGGGGTGTGGGCCATTTGTTTAGCATCAACTTATTTGTAAAACAAATTTCTGTTTTTAACAGAAATTATGAGGAAACTTATTTAAAACCTTTCTTTTGCATATAAGTCTGATGTGATTGTCAATTGTGTCACAAAGATTCATTGTCTAAGGGTGACATTCATAAGAAATTGTTTTTCTTTTTTGTATCTAGTCAAAAGATTTGGTAAAAACCTACCCTCCATTTGTAAACTTCTTTGAAATGAGCAAGGAAACAATTATTAAATGTGAAAAACAGAAGCCCAGATTTCATGCTTTTCTCAAGGTAATAGAATTTTCTTTCATACAAACATTTGATTATCACTTGTGAATGGATTCATTAAATAATTTTTTTTAAGATTTCATTTATTTTTTTATGTGTACAACATTCTCCCTCCATGTATCCTTGCATGCCAGAAGAGGGCGCCAGATCTCATTATAGATGGTTGTGAGCCACCATGTGGGTGCAGGGAATTAAACTCAGGACCTCTGGAAGAGTCAGTGCTCTTAACCTCTGAGCCATCTCTCCAGCCCCTCATTAAATAATTTTTAAAAGAGCAATTTATAATGTTAGTAAAATTCTACTCTTATAATGACACATTAATACTGGTCTTAATTTTAGTTGTACCTGTGGGTGGCTACGATGTTTAGACTTAGAAGATTTGGTATTTCTACAGAAGGGGCCAAGAGGCAGCTGAGTGAATAGGGATGCTGTATGATTTGTTTTGGCTGCTCTGTAGCAATAGGCTTTGTGTGTGGTGGCACATATGGATATTTCAAAGGAAATAATGTTATCCTTGATGAATTCTGGAAACACTTGCTGGTGTTCCAATGATGCTGGGTTCACCTTTAATGGCTGTTTTTCTCCCATCAGTGCTTTCTGTTAACGAGTGGTGTAGAGCAGCTGATAAGTTAAGCTGTTTTAGGGCTGACCTATGCAGTCTTCATAAGAGCTTAAGAAAGCCCTTATATGTTACGTGTGTGTAGAGGAACACACTCTCTGTAACATGTTAACCCTTCCTGACCAAGACAGAATATTAGACCTTGAAAGTTATTGTATCATGGTGATCTACATCTTCTCCATGAATTCTTAATTCATTTATTTTATGCGAATGCACGTGTGCGCACACTTGCATGTCTGTTCATTGCAGTGTTTGTGCATGCATGTGCATCTTTGACCCTGTAGATTCTGGGGCTTGAACTTGAGTGTCTGATTGGCAGCAAGTGCCTTTACCTTCAGAGTCAGCACCTGCTTCCTCTTCTCTCTCCTTGACAAGGATAGTTGTATCTAATAAATTACTTCTGTTTAGATAAATCAAGCTAAACCAGAGTGTGGACGGCAGAGCCTCGTGGAACTTCTCATCCGGCCGGTGCAGCGGCTACCCAGCGTTGCTTTACTACTAAATGGTACTTGGCTTACTGTGGTTTTGTTTGCTTGATTTTTTTTTTAAACTTTAGATTTTTTTATGCAGTAGTTCTTCCTTCTTTCCTCCTTTCTTCTTGAGGATGACCTTGAGCTTCTGCCTTACCCATCTCCTGAGTGCAGTGATTAGTATCTGGTTTAGGTAGTATTGGAGTTCCAGCCCACAACTCCATGTGGCATGCTGGTAAGCACTGTCCCAGCAGCTCCATCCTCAGTCTGCAGTACTTCTTTCTTGAAGAGTTGGTATTTTTATTTTCAGAGTTTATTAAGTCGTAGCATTAGAGTTTGTTTTTTTATATAGATATCAAATTTATGATAAATTTGAAAAGCAGTCTCTGAAGCTACAAATATTTAGTTTTACCTGATAGTCTGTGTTGTCATAGTGGTCTCTTTCTGCTTAAAAGTTCCTTTTATTTCATGGTATCATAGTTTCTAAATCTATTTATTGAAGTAACAGAATTCCCACAGAAACGTCACAAGAAGAGGACTCGTGTCCCAAGTTCCTAGTCCTCTTTAAGGTTTTTACATTTGGTTTTGTGTTGACCTTTTTGTAAAGTCTTAGATTTGCTGGCCGGCCTATAACACATGCTTCCCCATAAGCGAGGCCTGGTGCTGCTCTCCGGCAGTCGATCGCCTGGGGCGTGGATCAGAGGGTCACAGTGCAGATGATCTGCATAGAGTGTGAGGTCAGAGCGGGACACATGAGACCCTGTCTCAAATGACTCAATCTCAGTGTTTACTGCACCTGGAGACCGGCGTCCATTTATTACTTAAAACTGCAGGTATCAACAGGATTTCTAGCACAGCTTTTAGGATCAAGTTTTTGTTTTGAGACAGGCTACTGCTGTGCAGTCAAGTTTTGTTCCAAACGTGCAATCCTTCTATCTCTAACTCCTAAGGTAATAGGGATCACCGTTCTGCTGTGCCATTCCTGGCCACAGACTTCTTTTTAATAGAAGGGTTAGATGTTACCTTTACAAACAGTTAGCCTGTATGAAGATGGATGTATTTTAAGCAGTCATGAAACATGTTATTATTACAGATCTCAAGAAGCATACAGCTGATGAAAACCCTGACAAAAGCACTTTAGAAAAAGCTATTGGATCACTCAAAGAAGTGATGACGTAAGCAACTTAGAGTTTCCTTTACAATGGGGTGTGTGTGTGTGTGTGTGTGTGTGTGTGTGTGTGTGTTCAGAGTCAGAGAGAGAGAATACGATGAGCATGTGAGTATGTGAGCTCCACCATAGGCACGCAGAGGTCAGAGGACAACTTTACTCCTTACACTTTCATGTGGATTCTGAGGATTGAACTCACAGGCTTGCATTTTACCTGGAGATCCAGCTTGCTAGCCTGCTAATATGTTTTTGTTGTTGGATTTAGACTGGAAATGATAATTTTGTCATAAATAAATATCGGTAACAAACTTCTGTAAAATACCTAAATTATTCTTCTAGTATGATTATAATTAAAATGGTAAGTATTGTAAGAGTATATTTATATTGATCAAACTATTTATTTCTGACATTAATTGTATGTACAGAGACAGTAATGGGCTAGAAATTTGAAAATCGCCATTAATGCACAAGTAGACCTTTTCTTCTTGTGCCCTAGAGAAAGGCTTTTTCCTCTCTTTCACATGCATATGGTCTTGTTCATGGCAATTTTCTGATTTCAATTAAATTCTGATTTACAAAGATACATTTCTGTAAACCTTGCATTCATAGGTCCTTTCACCAGCATGGATTTTCTTTTTCCTACTACTACTTTTTATATTTCTTTACTTGAATGAATTTTCTTATATTAAACTTCATGCAGTAAAGAGAAGTCTTTAAACATTCCTTAAATTCATAGTTTCCTTTCATGAATCTTCTCCTGTTGAGCAAGATCCTAAGTCCATACAAGTTTTCTGTCCTGATTTACATTCTCGAGGATCCCTGCTGATGTTGAGCACGATGTGAACTCCAGATGGAAGCTCTCTTGCTATTGAGTTCCTTACTGGACTCCAGTAGGGTTTATGCCATGGTGGAGGCTTGTCCACATTTCTCACAAGTGAAAGTTCCCCTGACCTTACATTCATAAATTGTTCACTGTAAATTCTTGGGTATCTAATAAGACACAATTGCTGACTAAGAGTTCAGTAAATTCATTCTTTGGCTTTTTACCATTATGCATTTCCTAATTTCAAGAGACTTGTCTTTGTTTTGATGGATTTTTAGTTTTGGGCACAAAGGTAACAGAAAGGAGAGACTCTTAGACTATTTTCTCTAGAAGTAGTAGACTTTTCTCTGCAGTGAAATGAGAATAAAGCATAAAGCTTTAACTGAGAGAGTGTTTCAAACTTCAGAATTTTGTTAACATTAACTATTATGCACATTATTTTAGAAAGTGTTTACTACGTGAGTAAAATATTCCACAGTGAAACATAACATTTCTCTGGACTATTTTTTAGTATCAGGATGGTTTAGAAGGAATGTCTGTCTGATTCATGTATCGAAATTAAGGCACCCACATGAAAGTCAGGCTTTGTGACATGAGATATATTTGTGTGCTGATTTCACATCTGTATTAAAAGAAATTTTACAAAATAAATATGACTTTTTCAGACATATCAATGAGGATAAGAGGAAAACAGAAGCACAGAAGCAAATTTTTGATGTTGTTTATGAAGTAGATGGATGCCCAGTAAGTATTGTTTGATGGTTACCATTTAGTTTACTGCCTTAATGAGGTTCTATAGTTTCAACAATATTAGTAATCTCAGGCTGCAGAGATGCCTCGGTAGTTGAGAGCACGTGCTGCTCTTAAAAAGGATCCAAATTCAGTTCTCAGCACCCATGTCCGGTGACTCACAACCTAGAATCCAGCTACAGGGGATTCAGTACCCTCTTTTGGGTGCTGAGGGAACTGTTTCACACATAGCATATACTCAAAGAGACACATACATATAAATAAGAATAATAGAAACAGATCTTTAAAAATACATTAACAATGTTAGCACCACTTTTGAATGACAACTTGTAAAAGTTACTTGATGGCTTTTGACTATTTTTGTCCATGTTCCCAGGCTAATCTATTATCTTCTCATCGAAGCCTAATACAAAGAGTGGAAACAGTCTCTCTAGGTGAGCACCCCTGTGACCGGGGAGAGCAAGTCACTCTCTTCCTCTTCAATGACTGCCTCGAGGTAAATTTGTACTCAGTAATTTAACACTGAGGTATTTTGTGATTTCCCTAAATATTTAAAACCAAGCTTTGATCGGAGTACAGTGTAGAAATTTGCGCTATATTCAGTTATTTTTCAAAGAAATTAAGACCGATCGCTGATGTAGTGGAATGCTTTGCAGAGAAAGTCTAATATTAACAATAGTTTGGTAAATTTCCAGACTCCAAATCTTACATCAAAATTTCTTACAGGTAAATGTTTAGATCATGAGTTTTGGGGACCTTGCGTTTTTTTATGTATATTTATTCAAGATCTACAAATTAATTTTTTTTTTTTTTTTTTTTTTTTTTGGTGGAGCTGAGGATTGAACCCAGGGCCTTGTGCTTGCTAGGCAAGCGCTCTACCACTGAGCTAAATCCCCAACCCCTGCTAAATTTTTTATATTAAAATGTAAGGAGCCCTTTGCAGCCAAGATGATATCAGTTGAAGAGCTAACTTGATAAGTTAGTACTGTGAATCCCTTAATTTCTTCTTTTTCTACTTCAATATTATCTCACTTTGTAGTCCAAGCTGGCCTTGAACTTTGGTAGTCCTTCCACTTCAGCCTCCTGAGTGCTGAGATGATAGGCATGAGCCACTATGCCAAATTCTATTCTTTAAAATCAGAAGGTCTTATTGAAGAGATGTAATAATTTTAATTCCAAGACTAACCTGTTTGTGGTCAGTGGTTTCTTCTCATAGCACCCCACAAGCAAATTATTGAGTATATGTACTTCTTTAGCTTCTTTCCCTTCCTTTAACATGTATTCTTAAATAACCAATTTAATGAGGGGAAGTATCTTAGTTGCTGTAATGAAATTCCATGACCAGAGCACTTAGAGGAGGAAAGCATTTATTCGGCTTACACTTCCACATCATTGTTCATCACTGAAGGAAGTCAGGACAGGAACTCAAACAGGGCAGGAACCTGGAGGCGGAGCTGATGCAGAGGCCATGAGGGACTGCTGCTTACTGGCTTGCTCAGCCTGCTTTCTTATAAAAAGATGGCAACACCCGCAATGGGCTAGGCCCTTACACATCAATCACTAATTGAGAAAATCCCCTACATTCTTTCCTACAATTCAGTCCCGTCCCCCCCCTCCCCCCCCCCTTGCCCCCAGACAGGGTTCCTCTGTGTAGCTTTGTGCCTTTCCTGAATCTTGCTCTGTAGACAAGGCTGGCCTCAAACTCACAGAGATCCGCCTGGCTCTGCCTCCCGAGTGCTGGGATTACAGGCGTGCGCCACCACCGTCCGGCCTACAATTCAGTCTTATGGATGCATTTTTTAAATTCAGGTTTCTTCATCTCAGATGACTTTAGTTTGTGTCAAGTTGATGTAAAACTATCCAGCACAGGAAGAAAGGAATTCAGCTTCCTTCATTTCAAAGATGTTCATTGGGGAAAAAACGACATTAACAAGAAAACTTATTTGACATCTTTATAACTGATGAACTTTCTGTTTCCTTCATCAAAGTGACGGCTGGCTTTCCTTCTTCTTTAAGTCTATCCATTCCTTTATCCATTTTCTGTGTTGCTTTTCTTAAAGAGCTGCCCTCTTACATCATGCACATTATTGAAAGTATAAAACACAGGCCAATCTTAGAGACCAAGGTATGTATTCACAGAGCAGCTATAGGTTACAGTAAAATCTCAAGGAAGATCTACCTCTGTTGAAGAGTCCTGTACTTAGAGTGATACTTTTATTTGGCCAGTAGTGTTACAGAAAACACAAAATAGTGATGGCAGGGCACACCGAGGACTGTGTCCTGGAGTGACAAGAACGACGAAATCATGCCGTGGGTGATTGGGAACGGCCTCAGCCTGCCCTACTTGTGAGAACAAGGCCAGGAGTCACCTTGAATCCCATTTTACCCGATTTTACATTACCAGAGAGGGCTTAGCTGGACTGTGTTTCTTTTGTTTGCTTCTGTTAAGACTTCTTTAGGTTTCTTCTATTGAAATCTCCAGGTCTATTGGCCCCATTCTGTTAGGTCTGGTTATTTGGATTTCTTTAACAATTTGTTATGGAGTTTATCTTTGTTTTTAGTATTGCAATGATTTGTTTTGATTTTTCAAGACAAGATTTCTTTGTGTAATAGCCCTGGCTGCCCGGGAACTCAACTCTATAGACCAGGTTGGCCTCAAACTCACGAGATCCACTTGCCTCTGTCTCCTGAGTGCTGGGATTAAAGGTATGGACCACCACTGCCCTGCTAGACCTTTATTTAATTCATGTAAGAAAAGTAGAACTCTGTGGGCAGTGGTGGCATATGCCTTTAATCTCAACATTGAGGAGGCAGAGGCAGGTGGAGCTCTGTGAGTTCGAGGCTAGCCTGATCTATAGAGCTAGTTCCAAGACAGCTAGGGCTACACAAAGAAACCCTGTCTCATAAAATGAAAACAAAAAAAAAAAAAGAAAGAAAAAGAAAAAATAGACCAGCAAATTTGAAACAAAAGTAGTTATTTTTTAATATTCTGATAATACATAATGTAAATGCCTAGAGCAATCACTATACTTACACATTAGGAGCAGTTAAATAATGGTAAAATCTGTACTATCTTTAGTATGACATCGAGTAATGTTAAATCTAGATTTAAGGATTTATTTTGCATTTGAATATTTTATCTGTGTTTTGGGTTTTTTTAATCCTTGACTTATTAATGTTTGTGTCATCAGTTTCAATATCTTAAAATGGTATGTTTTGTTTAGCCAATAAAAAGTATATGCATTCATTGTAGAGGAATTAGATTATCTTCTGTTTACTTTCCTTGTGCTCATGTCAATGGAATGTTAATGTTTGGTATATTTATGTGATATGTAGAATAGACATTTCCATATCTGCCTTAGTGGGAATATGATATACCGACTAGTTCATCGTATTCATTAGCCCAGTACCACGTAATATATTTTTAATTGTATTTGTCTTACTCATGACAACCAGTCTCAATTCAAGTAAATGTTTGCACTCATTTTATGTAAATGCCTTTCAGCAAAATCTGTTTTACTGCAAAGGAGATTTCTTTCTCCTCTTTCTTTTTCTTTTCTTTGGCAAAATCTCAATATATCACGAATCACAAGATCTTTCTGATTTTGCTCTTCTCCAGTTACCTATCTCTTCCTTTTGCATGGGTATCCAGTTAAGGTAAAGTGATAGCCTCATACAGCACTTTGACTTTATAATTTCTATTTGTGTGTGTGTGTGTGTGTGTGTGTGTGTGTGTGTGTGTGTGTGTGTGTGTGTCTGTGTTATTGTTGCTATTTTATTTTTTGAGACAGTTTTACTGTGTAGCTCAAGCTGGCCTCGACCCGAAGGTCCTCTCCTGCATTAGCTTCCTAAGAGCTGGGATTTCAGGTGTTGAATGCATGTTTAATTACTTCCCTTAGACTTCCCTTTGTCAGTCATCTGTAAGCAGCCATGAGACTAGGAACTGTTTGACATTTCCCTTGTATTATTCTGTCACTAGGAGATATTTGAAATACTCCCCTTACACTACAATTAACACCATTTTGAACCCAGGACAGCTGTCCCAGAACAGCTATTTCCCATCTGAGGTTCCGGGCTTTATTCAAGTCTCCTGCCAATTTTTTTATGTTCTTGTTTCTCGTCCTTCCATGCCCTTGGGACTTCCCACACCCCTACCCCAGGCCTGTTTTTCTGGTTGTGAACTTCCCTAATATGGACATGAACATCTGGCTGTACAGTTACATGTGTGCTTTTTGTCATGGTCTCTTGCTTTTATCGCATAGTAACTGGAATGGCTAATCATCAGATTAGTTGCATATAGATTTATGTGACTAGTGCTGTTATTTTTAAGTGTGAACCTTTGGTTTTGTCATAATAATGATTATGACTTTCCTACAATCAGATAGCAAGAAAGCGGCATAAGGTCATCGGTCCTTTCAGAAGCCCTCATGATCGCACCCGACCTCCAGCTTCTCTTAAGCATATTCATCTAATGCCTCTGTCGCAGATAAAGAAGGTGCTGGACATAAGAGAGACAGAAGGTAAGCTCCTGGGAAAAGTGTTCACTAGATAAGAATAGCCTTTCCTCACTGAGGCTTAGACTTACTACTGTCAATTCTTATTTAATGGATGAGTTACCGTGACATGTGGCTCAACTGTAATGTGTCCTAGAGTAATTGTTCACTCCGTCTCTAGGTACAGACTTGATTTTTTTCATTGTTTCAACCAGCAGAATATCCTCTCTCTAAGAGTCAAAGGCTTTTAAATGGTTATGCACCTTAGTTTGTCTTATTCCCATATCAAAACTTACTAATCATTCTTCAGAATCCAAAATAAATCACCAGTCTTGTTCTGGACCATATATCTTAATACCTTTTTTTCTTGCAGATGGTGCATTTAGGAGTCTCTTTTCTTTTTTTCTCTATTGAGAAAATAGTGTGTGCATATTTTGTCTACATGTCTAAGCACTACATTTATACAGTGCCCACAGAGGCCAAAAGAAGGCCCCAGATCCCTGGGACTGGAGTTAAGATGGTTGTGAGCTGCCATGTGAGTGCTGGGAATGAACCCAAGTCCTCTGGAAGAGCAGCGAGTGATCCTAACCACTGAGCCACCTCTCTAGCCCCAGGTGTATCTTTAAGATACATATTTGGGAAGGGAGTTGTGGGAGTGGACAGGATGGCTCATTGTGTAAAGGAGCTTGCTGCCAAGCCTAACCTGAATTCAATCCCTGGGTCCCACATGGGGGAAGAAAAGAACTCACTCCCAAAAATGGTCCACTAAAGCACACATAATCTAGCATGTGAGTGTGCATGGGAACAGACAACCACACAGTAGTTTAGTTTTCTTTTAGAAAAGATAGAGGTTGAAGAGTAGATGGATATGAAATAAATAGCCCCCAGTAACTGGTAGGCTTGGTCAGATGCATGGACACATACCTGTGCAAAAGATAGGTGTGGTAGCTCACTGTCATCCCAGCACTTGGGCGGCAGAGGCAGGCAGTTTGAGGCCAGCCTGGTCTACAGAGTGAGCTCCTGGCCAGCTTCCGTGTGTAGTGAGACCCTATCTCAAAAATAATAATTTAAAAAAAGCAGGCATGTGTACATTTGTGTGTGTGCGCACCTGTTGCATTTGCGCCAGAATTCCTGAGACAATCTACTTATGAAATATGTCGGCTGATAATTTTGGAGCTTTCAGTCGGTTCCCTTCAGCTTTATTGCTGTGGCGATGTGGTTCATCATGTCTGAGACCCGTAGCACAGCTGTGAAGAGCCGGGGTCCCGGCTGCAGACAGGCACAGCCTTGGTGTCGCTCCTCATCCGTGTGCAGCACTGGCCTAAGGAAAGCTTCTCCTCTTAACTCACTAGTATTGAGTGTTTGAGTGATTTTCTGTGGTCTGGAAAGCCCCACAGGGAACATCGCTCTGAACTAGCGTTATCTATTTAGCTAACACTTAGTGTAGTGTGTTTATGGTCACAAAGTTAAGCTATTTCAGTGATCCACTCTGAGCTGTGAGGCAGCTTTCCTTTTCTCCTGTGTGCTGCTGCTGGCGTTCAGACCCAGGGCCTTGCGCCCGCTGCTCAGGCACTCGGCCACAGTAACTTACAGAGCTATTTTCTCTCAGTTGTTCAGCTCTGTGTTTATCAGCGCCTATGAGGAGACAGTTGCTTAGTTTGGGGAGTGGTAGTTGTGGAAGAGTTCACACTCAGGGGTGTCTCTAGGATACAGGTCAGGGCATCAGGCCTGATGACCTGCGTCTGGGCCCAGGACCCATGTGATGGAGAGGACTGCCCTCTCACAAGTTGTCCTCTGGCTTCCACGCCTTCATTGATAGCAACTTAATGTTTGTTACCTTCATCATTCTCTTTTTAAAATAGATTATTTTAGCATCTCAACTACAAAGCAGTTGCTTTTTAATACTTGTTCACTTTTTATGTGATTTATGTATGTTGCTCGTGGTTTATGCTGCCATTTTAGTCTTGAAACTTAAACGCTAGAATTCTCAGATTATATCTTTTTATTAGATAGATTATCATTGAAAAATTTAAATGTCACAAAGAATCCTTTTGATTTGTTTTAGGTTATTGTTGATTCCTTATACAGTTTTTATGGTTATAATTCTTCCCAGTGCTTCAGCTTACTGCAGTGATGGTCCCGTTTTAGTTGAAAAAAGCAGGAGTGGGGGAAGAGAAAGCTGATTTTGGTGGTCTGTGGAAATGAAATTTCTAAACATCCAAGGAGTAACACTGTTTATGGTTATTCTGGAACCCTAGATTGTCATAATGCTTTCGCCTTGCTGGTGAGGCCACCAACAGAGCAGGCCAATGTACTACTCAGCTTCCAGATGACATCAGAGGAGCTTCCAAAAGAAAACTGGCTGAAGATGCTCTGTCGACATGTTGCCAACACCATTTGTAAAGCAGATGCTGTAAGTTCTTAAACCTGTGTCAGGTGCAGCTGTAAACATGCACAGTGCAGTCAGGCTGCACAGTGCAGTCAGGCTGCACAGTGCAGTCAGGCTGACTACATTCCCAGTGACAGGTTAATCATGGATGGAGGAGAGCCTTTAGTTTTATTCATATGCAGAAAAATGAGATTATTTGGTCACTTTTAACGTTCTAGTGCTTGTGGCTGCAGTTTAGTGAGTCTTTGGGGACTTGTAATGCACCATGTGATTTTTGCAAATACTTCTTCTTTAATAGAATTTAAAATATTGACATTAAGGTAATTTTGTATATATAAAATCTTAATCTAGCTGTTTTGCAAGTTTGTTCTAATTTTCTATTTTAAATGTTTTGAAAAAAATTACTGTTTTGTGTTTATGGGTTTCTGTGGCCTGGTTCCCATGGAAGCCAGAAGAGGCCATTGGATCCCCTGGAACTGGAGTTACAGATGGTTGTGAGTCGCCATGTTGGGAATCAAACTGAGGTCCTTTAAAAGAGCAGCCAGTGTTCATAACCACTAAGCCATCTCCCCAGCCCTTTCTAATCAAACCCTTCTTGAACTCCCTCACTGAAAGTCTTGTTCAGTGCTGTCCCAAAGTCTCTGTGAGCTCTCTTCGGCCCAGTGGTTCATTTTTATTGTCTGGCCTAGCCTGGCTTCGATGCTGTCTATTGTCTTTTAAAAATAGTGCCTGTTTTCTGCTCAGTGATTTTTTTAAATGCTTCTATCACTGTTAAGTGTCTAGGCTGAGCGTGGAATCTTTTCTCTCTATTTTTGAAACTTGAGTTTCTTTAAAACAATTCTTTAACATTCCAGGGTATAGTGCATCATAGTGGGGAAGTTAAGGCGGTGGGAGCTTGAAGTGGCCGGTTACGTTGCTACCATAGTTGAAGAGGCAGAGAATGATGGGTGCTTGTGCTTAGATCACTGTCTTTTTATACAGTTCTGGATCCCAGAGTGGTGCAAGCCAGTGCCACCCACAGCAGTCAGGGCGTCTCATCTCAGTTATTCTTGTCCATGTAACCCTCCAGAGTCCTGTCTTCCAGGTGATTCTAGATGCAGATTAACAGTCCTAGAAGTAGAGGTAGTCTTCCTGCTGCTGGTCAGCACGGTTCTAGTAGTTTAATCCCTGGTTTTGGGACTTTGCTCAGCATTGGTTTCACCATAGTGTGCTTGCTGGTGACTTTCAAGTCCAAGGACTTAATTCTTGCCCAGGCCAGAGGCATGGTGGCACTTTGCTTCAAGTTGAGGAAAGAGTAATCCTCCTGCCTTCCTTCTTCAGTGTTAAGTTAAAAGCAGATGGTGTGTTCCCTCTTAGAGTCTGGCTGTCCTTAGCACTGAGGAAGATCTTGTTTCTTGTCACTGTGCTGTCTTGCTCAGCCATCTTAGCCACTGTCTTTTCGCTTCCTACCTCGTAATTTCCATTGGTGTCTTTAGGCAGACTATTGTTTTTCAAAGTGCTTGGAACCAGAAGTGTCTCACACTTTGGCAAGTTTTTCGGGTTGTGGAATATTTGCAGACTTCGTGAGATATATCTGTAAGCTGAAATTCTGAGATCAGTCGCTCCCGAACTTAGTACTGAGTGCACAGTGTTTTATATTTTGGCTTTCTGATTGTTGGATTAGGGATGTTTGACGGTAATAAAAGAGGGCATTTTCTTTCTGTCTCATTGAAAGCAATGGAAGGTCATAGCATGTTGCTTTTTCTGTTATGACAGGTTGCCAATCCAGTTTTCTCATAGCAACTCTTATAAATTAGTTACCATCATTAAGACAAGATTACCTTTATACCAGACAAACTACAGTGAAGAGCTAGGTATGATGACTAGGAGTAAGTGAATTGCCAGGAATCTGAGAACCTTTAGTAGATGTTGGATGCATTCAAGATCCCCTGGAAGATCTTCCTATGGGATCAGGTTGTTAGGGAGAGCCTTACCCTGCAGAAATGACACAGAGATAGGATCTGTTGCTGTAATAGGCGTACTGGATGGAGGATGAAGCAGCAAATGCAGAAGGTTTCAGAAAGTGTGCCCATCCACAAGATGGCAGCAAACACTTACACACTGGGTCACTCCAGTCTGTTGAAGTTTCCCTTAGCGTTGTGCTCTTTACATTCAGATTCAGGGGCATCATCAGTCAAGCTCTTTCCTGCAGTTAAGAGTTCACACATAGGAGAACTTGCAGCCCCTAGTTAATGTCTTATTGGAGAATATTTTGCTATGTTGAAGAAAGTATGTTTCTAAATATGTATGTACAAGAGATATAAATAGACATGTAACCGATATTTCTTAAAAAGGCAATTCTAAATATTTGAATCAGTAGGTTTTGTTGTTGTTTTTATTTTCTGTTACCTTAAACAATTGAAGTTGCTCTCTTTGTTATTGTTGAAGTGTCTCTTTCTTTGACATGTAACCTGGGAGTCCTCAAACTTGCTGCAGTCCTCCTGCCTTCGCCTCCTGTGTGCTCGGATTACCACACTGGCTTGACACTGCTTAAGTGAGTAAAATAAGTATGGTCATTTTATTGTCTATACTGTTTAAGTTATTGTGACCTTTGTAAATGACTTAATTAAAGCTTTCAGTTTGAAAGAAAACTTAAACAAAAATGTTTAAAAAGCCAAGACCAATAACGGATGATGGTACTGTGACTCTAGGGTTCTGGCATCTTTATTCTTGGTCAGACTTTCTTGTTGCCTGAATGGCGCACGCCTTTAATCCCAGCACTCAGGAGGCAGAGGCAGGCGGAAGACCAGCCTGGGATACAGGGCAAGTTCCAGGACAGCAAAGACTACGCAGAGAAACCTTGTCTTGAAAACCCCCCAAAAAACCAAACAAAAACAGAAACCCATCTTTTCTCCCTGTTGATATGATGCCTCACATTTTATTGTTTCCAAATGTAATGTGTAAGTTCAGCCTGCTCAAAGTGTTAACTCAGAATGTTTACAATGGGATTTCCTGTTTCTTGCTAGCATGTACCTTTAATTGCATGGTCTATATTCTTGGTCAGATGGTAGTTATATATATGTGTGTGTGTGTTTTTTTGTTGATTTGTTTTTACTCCAATGTGCAATACTATTTTTCTGACTTCTAATGCCAGCAGTATAGTTGTACTAATATATACATGTATTTTTTCTGACTTCTAATGCCAGCAGTATAGTTGTACTAATAATGAAGTTAAGCATTGTCACCTTTTGGCAATATAGTTAGTCTAGAAGTAACTTGAGAATTAAATGCCCTTTGCCACAATTTTGTATTTTTGCCATTAACTCAACATTTCTAATAAAAATGAAAAACATGTTCTGTAACTTGGGGCTGGAGAAATGGCTTAGTGGCTAAAAGCACTTACTATTCTTGCATAGAATTCAGGTTCTGTTCCCAAAACCCATATGACGGCTTAAAATCCTCACTATCTCAAGTTCAAGGGGATCTGATACCCTCATCTGGTCTCTGGGCACAGGCATGTATGCAGTGCACATACGTACAGGCAAAATACCCATATACATAAATAAAAATTAATCTCTTTTAAAGACCCAAAAGCAATGCTTTATGTCTTGATTTTAGTTATTGCCACTGGTTGCTTATAGCAGTGTTTTGTTTTTTCTGAACTTGTAAGCAGAATTATAACTACTTGGGGAATAGATACAGGGCATGTAGGAAAGAGATTTGTGCTTGTGAGACAGTATTGTGTATAACTAAATTAATATGTGATTTGTATTTATAAGTATTCTGCAAGTTATTGGGGTGGATATTTAGTATTCAAAATTCTTGGATTCTAAATGTTAGGATCCTAATTATTTCAGATGTTAGACTTTTTCTACATTTTTGAAATACTTGCATATGTTTAATGTGATAAATTGGATATTACTCAAGTTTAAACCTGCAATTCATTTGTTTCTTATACTCACAGCCTGAAGGTGATTTGTGTGTGTGTGTGTGTGTGTGTGTGTGTGTGTGTGTGTGTGTGTGTGTGTGTGCGCGCCCGTGGGAGCTTGAAGAGTAACTAGCCAGGAAGGTGAGCGTTGGGAAGGAAAGGAAAGGCAAAAGGGTCTGTGACTCCCGTCAGTGAGATAAATGCTTTTATTGGTTTAAGATACCAAAGCCAGTTGTGGTGGCGCATGAAGGTAGGATTTGCTGAAGGAGGTGGAGGCAGGAGGATCACGAGTTCAAGGCCAGCCTGGGCTACACATTTTCGGGCGGTGGTGGCGCACGCCTGTAATCCCAGCACTTGGGAGGCAGAGGCAGACGGATCTCTGTGAGTTTGAGGCCAGCCTGGTCTACTGAGCTAGTCCTGGACCGGCTCCAAAGCTACAGAGAAACCCTGTCTCGAAAAACAAAACAAAACAAAAACAAAAACAAAAACAAAAAAACCCAGAAATACGAGATAATTCGCGTGTGTGGATTATCATTCATAAGTAATCTTGTAAACCACAACTGTAGCTCCCTTTCATGTGCAGTTGATATCGTGTTCCTTAGTGGGAAAGCCAGTTACTGCTTTCCAGTCTTAGAGTAAGTACTTCTGTCTCTGTAATTGAAAAACTGCCCATCCATGGCTACTTTTACCTTTGACATTCTTTGACTAACCTCTCAGTGTTTTCAGAATTATGTTAGAAAGTACAAGTTTGAGCTATGTTTTAAATTTTGTTTACATTTAATTTGAGAAAGAGAAAAATATTTGAAAAAAGGGTATTTTTGAAAGAATCATAATTACTACTGAGAAGTAACAAGCCTAGGACTACTCCGATGCATACTCTTGGCTCATTCCTGTCTTTTCACCCTTTCTTCTGTGCTTAGAGAACTGGGGCACATGCTTCCACTAACAGCTTTGTCATTACTTTGCCCTCTAATGGGAGACCTGGGTATTTCCTGTTAGCTGTAAAAGACTGTATGTTTGTCTTCTCTCCAAATCAGAAAATAACCATGAAACTCCTGTTTCCCTTCTTAGTTCGTAGGTGGTTATTACTTGCTCAGAAATAGTTAAAGCATTAGGAAAATGGACCCTAGAGTCTTAAATTATAGAAGCCTTCATTGTAAAATTATTTTACAAAAACTGAGCAAAGGTGTTTAGCTTCATAATCTAAATTGATACTTTTTTCATGAACATTTTATTCAAGAAATAAATGTTAGTTACAATATGTGTTTATTGATGGATTTACTCTTAAGTTGAAAAATAGTATTGCACATTGGAGCAAAAACAAATCAACTAAAAAATAGGTACACTATACTAATATTTGTCTCATTTCCCTGTTCCATTAGTCTTTTTCTTTATGGGTGTAGTTTTGTTATGCTTTTGTCTTTCCAGAAATGAAAGAACAGATGTAAAGCTTTCTTTGAAAATGTACATTTATTAGATTCACATAGGCAGTTTTGTCTATAATTTCACAAATCCGGTACTTAGGCTGCTTACTTCCTAGTATTTTCTCTTTCTAATTTTCTTTTTTTGTCAATAGGTGAATCTTTGATACATACATTAAGGTTTTAGCCAGCCGTTTTACATAGTCCTGGTTCAAGTAATTTTCCAGTGCACTCCATTGCAGTTTTCAGCTTTCTGTTTTTCAAACAGTGTCACGAGTTGAACAAGCCAAATGAACATTGACAGATTACTTGTAGTTAAAAAGTAAAGCATACTTAACAGAAAATAAGTTTAGGTCTTTGAACTTTCCAAAGGACAGTAGGCTCTTTGAGTATGTATTTGTTGATGGATGTGGAGTCATCCCTGGCATCTTTTTAGCCGCCAGCAGACTGCACACTGATGGTCCACCCTGTGAGGTTCTTTTGTAGAGTAGCAATGTAGTTTATGTGGTCTGTGGATGTATGTTATATTGTTTGCACAGTATGAAAGGCATTCCCACGGAGAAGTAGCACATCACTAAACTATGCACTCAGTTTGTGGTGCTGTGTGTAAAGCAAGGCAGCAATCAGAACCTACCGAGTATAGAAAAATGACCTCTTCCAATAAAATTCATTATGAAGTATTTAGGAATAGTTTTTTTAAGAAATAGGGAAATTAATTTAAGAAGTTTGTGTTTGACTAGGATTATAATTCAATGGTAGAGTGTTCGCCTTGAATTTCTAAGATCTGCTTTCACTATCCAGCACAAAAACAATGAAACAGAAATCTGCAGTATTGAGAGCCCTTGATAAGATATTCCTGAGTGATAACATTAGTACACGGGTGTTGATTCATCTTTAATTAGTTTACAGATTTCTGCTATTTCTAAAATCCTTTGGAGAACTTTTGGAATTTGATGGAATGATCCCTAGGATGATTTTTAAAGAAGAAACTGATACCTAGAAAATAGTAGCTCTGCTACCATATGAGATACTAAATTATACTTAAGCTTTAAAAATGACATTTGTTTATTTGGCAGAGTGGGATGTGTATGCCACTGCTCTTGTGAAGGAAGCTTGGTGGAGCTGGAGGTGTGGGGGTCAGCTCTCTCTCTTCACTCTTTCTTCTCTCTCTTTGCTCCTGGGGATAGAATTAAAATATTAGGCTTGCAGACAAATGCCTTTCCCCACTGATTTATCATGCTGACCCTGAATTGTACTTCTAAAAAAAGATTATGGCAATCAGAATACTATCACACTGTTTGATAGGAAGAGTAAATAAAAAGTATTCTCCACAGATGGCTGTTTTGCCTGTATATTTGTATGTCTGTACAGCACATGCTGGAAGTGTACAAGGAGACCAGAGAGGGCATTGACTCCCCAGGAACTGTAGTTACACATGGCTGTGAGATGCCAGCTGGTTCTTAGGAATTGTACTCCGGTCCTCTGGAAAAGCAGCCAGTACTCTGAATTGCTGAGCCATTTTCTTCAGTCCAGAGCAGATGTTTTTGAAATAAGACTATCATGCTGGTGTAGACCCTTAACTATAGTTATTAGCCCACGGCACTATGAAAATTAGTTAAGTATTTAGAAATTAGATGTATATCAGTATTCCTTTCCACATAAATTATAAATATGAGTTAAGTGTAAAAAAAGTGAGAAACCGTTTCAAAAACAAGAAATATTATGTGGCATAAATTACCTCTTTTAAATGGGAAGTACCCATTAGGCAGAAGGGACATAGAAAAACGAAGTTAGAGAGTTTGACAAATGAACTGTATGTATGTTAATAAGGAATGCAAAATAAAAATTGGAAATACTGACAAAAACAAGATAAGTAATAAAAATAACTTTGTATCATTTTTCATTGTATCTTCCTTAAAAGTATAGACATCTACAGGTACTGTTATGTACTGGGGATTGGATTAAGTCTGTCATTTAGCAGATGCATCATGTGGGAAAAGTGGGTCTGGAGCAGGCAGAATGACTTTGGTTTTCTTTTAACTTTTGAAATTATGTGTATGTATGTGGGGGTATGTGTATGTGATTGCACCCATGGATGACAGAAGAGCTCGCTGAATCTTTAGGAGCTGTAGTTGCAGGGAGAGCCTAACGTGGTGCTGACTGAGGACTGCACTCTGGGTTTCTGCTCGAACAGTATATGGCTTAACAGCTCAGCCCCAAATGTGATTACTTTAGTGAAGAAACTAAAACAGCTTTAGCAAACTAAGGCCATTTGGCTGCTAATGGTGGAGAGTAAAGTAGGCATTTATATTTTGCCTCTAGTTTCATTTTGAATAGCCATTTATAATTGTAGGATGTGTTGTTTAATACTTTGTGTTTCAGTCAATTCTTCTGAGCACTGTCAGGCATTCCCTTTGTAAGTGCTGTTGACTAGTCATCATCAGTATTTTCTCCACTTTGTATATGAGGAAACTTTCAGAAAAAATATCTTTCACAAGATGGTATTCAATTCTCTGTAGTAGTTGCAAATTGATGCAAACAAAATTTATGAAGTGCAGACAAATAGTAATATTTGTAATTATGTGGAGAAGGACCGTCTACTACACTAGAGGCAATGAGACCTGGGAAAATGGAGCAGATGAGTGAGGCAGGCTAGAGTCTCACACAATAGCCAGCTTTACTCAGAGCAGCAGTTTATACTCTGATGGTTAGGAAGAGTCCATGAGTAAACTGTACAGTCATGTGGCAGAAACGTTTTTCCATAGAGGCATAGACACAAACAAACACCCACTTGTAATGAATAATTTGAAATAAACTCACTCCTATCCACCACACCTGGGAAGAGCATGAAAGCACATTCCAAGAACAATTCTGTGTTTTGAAGAAACTGAGGTCACAAGACTCTTGCCTTGTTTTCTTGAGTGTTTTCATAATCACTCAGAATTCTCACAGGACCATTCTTGGACCATGTTCTGACAAGGGGTTTTCTGATTTTAAAGTTAATTTTGGTCTGTGGTTCTTAGCTTACTCTAGGAGGGCTCTTGCTCTTTGGGAATGTGCTTTATAATCTCAGAACCTTGCCTTAGAACAGAGCACTTTGCTCATTACACAGAATATTTGCATGGTTTCAAGAGTGTTAAACACACTGATTCCTGATTCTTTGCTGTTATTACTGTAGGACTGGGATGACAGGCCAGAGCCTCTGATTGAGGAGGAATGTCAGGGGTGAGAGTCTCTTAGGAAAGTGTGTCGTTGGTTTGTGGCAAACTATATTTAAGCATTAACTCTTAATTTATAACGTTAGTTTTAGGTTGTTTAGTAAGCTTTTATATGATGCATATCCTGTTGATCTAAGTTATGTGGTCCACAGTAAACTATTCCTTTAATCAATTATTTTCCATTATCCTCAAGCTAGTATATTTCAGGGTAAAAATTATGTTAATTTTTGGGGTAGTGGGATGGGTTTGCACCATGGATTAGATCCAGAACCCACTACCGCTGAGCCACATCCCAGTCCACGTCACAAGTCTTAAGTAACTTCAGTTACCGTATATATGTAAGTGCTTAATAGTTTGATTTTTGAACTAAATTATTTTTTCACCAGGAGAATCTTATGTACGTGGCTGATCCAGAGTCTTTTGAAGTAACTACAAAAGATATGGATAGTACATTGAGTCGAGCATCTAGAGCAATAAAAAAGACTTCAAAAAAGGTAAGTTTGGGTGAAATTCTGGACATATCTTTAAAATGTGTTTTTTACATTAAGTTAAACTAATATTTATTTTGTAGTTAGAGTTTTTCTGCCTGGCCCAGTCAGGACAACTCTCTCTTACCTGCCAGTCCCACAGTCACTCAGACCCAACCAAGAAAGCACACAGAAACTTATATTGCTTACAAACTGCACGGCCGTGGCAGGCTTCTTGTTATCTACGTCTTCTATCTTAAATTAACCCATTTCTGTTAGTCTATACTTTGCCACATGGCTTGCGGCTTACCGGTGTCTTTACATGTTGCTTCTCATGGAGGCAGCTGGCAGTGTCTCTCCAGCCTTCCTGTTCCCAGCCTTCTCCTCTTCCTTGTCCTGCCTACCCTATCTTTCCTGCCTGGCTACTGGCCAATCAGCACTTTATTTATTTTAACCAATCAGAGCAACACATTTGACATACAGCATTATTTCAACCCTAATAAAAGAATAGTCTAGAGCTGTTGTAAGGAGTCGAGTTCTATTTTTAGAACTCAAGGGGCCGGGCCGTGACATTTATAATCCTACTTTTGGGGAGGCGGAGTCAGGAGGTATTCCTGGGGTTTGATGGTCAGCTAGTGTGGATTACTTGATGAGTTCTATGCCAGTAGAGATCCCATCTTTAAGAAAGTAAGTTAGAAAGTACCTGATTACATATTAGTGATTGCCCTGTAGCAAGCTTTCTTTTGGGCCACTAACCAGCTCTCAAATAAAGACACAGAGACTTACTATCAATTATGAATGTTTATTATCAATTGTGAATGCTCAGCCTTAGCTTATGCTTGTCCCACTAGCTCTTACAACTTAATTTTAACTGTTTCTCTTCGTCTGTGTTTTGCCTTGGGGCTTTTACCTTTCTTTCATTCTGTATGTCTGTATCTGTCTGTCGAACAGCTGCCTGGTGGTTGGTCCTGGGAGTCTCCCTCTTTTTCTCCCTCATTCTCTTCTTCCTTCTCTCTTTTCTCTTGAGCCTAGATTCCTCCTCCTACATTTTCTCTCTGCATACCAACCCTGCCTATCCCTCTACTGCCTAACTATTGACTGTTCAGCTTTTTATTAGACCAATCAGGTGCCTTAGGCAGGCGAGGTGAAACAGCAACACATCTTTACATAATTAAGCAAATGCAGCATAAACCAATGTAACACACCTTTACACAGTTAAAGTAATATTCCACAACACTGCCCTGTGACCTGCTTGTGTGCACGTGCAGGCACACACATATGCATACACTCTCAATAGTCTACAACAAAACTGTTCTACAATACTCAGAAATGACTTACAGACTTGGTTTTATAAAGTTCAGTGGCGTCTTTGTCATAGCACTTAACAACTTGCTGTTGGCATTCTTGTCTTTTTTTTTTAATTTTATAATTTAATTTAATTTTACATATCAGCATGGATTCCCCTGTCCTCCCTCCTCCTCCTAGGCTGAGCAAAATGTCCCTGCATGAAGCAAAGTGCTAGAGAGGTCCCCAGAAATCCACAATGATACCTCCACTGTAAACTACTGGCAATGGTCGAGAGAAAGCCTGAACTGACCTAGTCTGGTGATTGGATGGCCAAACACCCTAACTGTCGTGCTAGGAATCTCATCTAATGATTGAGGGAAGCCGATGCAGAGATCCTTGGCCAGGCCCCAGGTGGAGCTCCAGGAGTCCAATTGGCGAGAAAGAGGAGGGATTGTATGAGTGAGAATTGTTGAAACCAAGATTGGAAAAAGCACAGGGACAAATAGCCAAACTAATGGAAACACATGAACTATGAACCAAAAGCTGAGGAGCCCCCAACTGGATCAGGCCCTCTGGATAAGTGAGACAGTGGATTAGCTTGAACTATTTGGGAGGTATCCAGGCAGTGGAACCCAGACCTGTCCTTAGTGCATGAGCTGGCTGTTTGGAACCTGGGTCTTATGCAGGCATTCTTGTCTTAATGACTTGTATGAATCAGACTTGTGCTGAAATGTACCTTTGGTGTTTTACATATAAATACATATTCATTCATCTTAAATAATGCCAGAAAGAGTTTTCAGCAAGAGCATAATACTGAGTCAGGAAACAGGATCTATTCATGTTTTCATCTTATATTGATAATGGGACTTTTAAAAAGTAGAAGTTAGCTGGGTATACTTGTGCCTGCCTTTAATTACAATACTTGGGAGGAAGAGGCAGATGGGTTTCTGAGTTACAGGACTGCCTGGATTATGAAGAGAGACTCTGCCTCCAAGATGATAGATAGACAGACAGACAGACAGACAGACAGATAGAATAGATAGATAGACAGACAGACAGACAGACAGACAGGTAAGTAAGTAAGTAAGTAAGTAAGTAAGTAAGTAAGTAAGTAATAAAAGTAGGGTTTCAGAGAGCTAGTGGGCATTTGCAACCTCAGATAGGGTTTCTATTACTGTGAAGAGACACCATGACCACAGCAACTCTTACAAAGGAAAACATTTAACTAGGGCTGGATTACAGTTTCAGAGGTTAAATCCATTATTGTCATGGCAGGGAGCATGGCGGCACACAGGCAGACACGGTGCTGGAGAAGGAGCTGAGAGTTCCACATCTGGATCAGCAGGCACCAAGAAGTGAACCGTGTCTCATACTGATCATAGCTTGAGCTCTGAGATTCCAAGCCTGTCCCTTCAGTGAAACACTTCCTCCAACAAGGCCACATCTCCTAATAATGCTACTCTGTATAGGCCAAGCCGTCAAACACATGAGTCTCTGGAGGCCATCTCTATTCAAACCACCACATAGCCTTATGGTTTGCTGCTTTATTTATAAGGTTTGTTTTGTTTCCCTTAGAAAGGGAGGCTCTGTGCTATCTTGTGTATGCTTTCACTTAACACTATAACATATAGTAGGTAAACTAGTTAGATCATGATTCAGAGGAATTCCTTACCTAGCAGCAAAGAAATTGGGTCCAAGTGGCTTTGGAATGCACAACTACACTGTGATAGAATAAGAGAAAATCATGGGTTTTATTTAGCTTAGAATGTAGCTTAGTGATGAGTGGGGTTTTTTTTTGTTGTTGTTGTTGTTTTGTTTTTTTAAGCATATAGAAATCCTGGGTCCAATCCCAGCACTACAAAAAGAAAAGAAATAGAAAACAAACAGCACAACAAAACCCCTAAATTTCTTGTGTCTCAGGCTAGCCATTTTCTTCCACTTCTTCGTTCCATTGGGCTTCAGTGCTCCAAGTGCAAGAGGGAATAGGCGTCATTTTCTCCCTGCCTATGCCAAAGAGAATTCTGCTACATCGATTTGTGGGAATGATATATTTGGCTTTCTTTGTAGAGATATTTTTATGGACCATCTCAAGTTTGTCTAGCTAACTAATACTAAACTCTTTTTAAACTTCAGGTTACAAGAGCGTTTTCTTTTTCCAAAACTCCCAAGAGAGCACTGCGGATGGCTCTCTCATCATCCCATAGCTCAGAGGGAAGGAGTCCTCCCAGTAGTGGCAGACTTGGTGTGAGCCGTCTGTCTAGCACATCATCCTTAGCAGTAAGTATTGGCTTGGTAAGCTAAAGGGCTAACTCAGATGTGGAAGGGTGACGAACTACTTCTTTCTTAGAAACAGAAAAGGTCCTTTCTTCTTTTCTTTCCTTCAGCAGGGTCTATTGTAACCTTAGTTATTGTGGAACTTCTGTGTAGCCCAGGCTGGCCTCGAACTCAGAGATCCACCTGCCTCTGCCTCCCACATCCTGGGCATGTGCCACTACACCCAGCTAAGAGCTTTTAGTGAGTTAGGTGCATACCTCCTATGTAGTTCACTGGATATGAGATTTTACTGACATCGAGACATTCTAATTTTCATAAGAAAAGCATTCTTTAGTCTGGCTTTAGTAGTTTATTAATATAAATGTTATGTTTCTCTTTGTTAAGTTCCAGTAACATTGGACTAAGGTTTATTTCTTTTCGATTGGCTTGATGAGTAGAATGTCATCTCTACTACAACTAAACTTTGGAGGGTCTGTGGGGTTTAAAATCACGTGTAAATACTTAAGTGCTCCTAAGCAGTCCGCATTCACAGTGCTAGAATGAACTAGACATTTGTAACAGTGCCATCCCACTGAAGTATATGTGTTCCCATTAAATTATTATTAACCCACGCTATGGAGGTTAAGGAAATCACATGGCTGTCAGTTCTTAGCTCTACATCACTTAGCAAGTGTCTGAGTTTTTATGAACAAGAGGTTGTCACTAATCCTTACATCAGAGAACTGAATGATAGATGAAATCACACCTGGATGTCATGTGCACTGCATATTCAGGGATAAGTTTGGGTAAGAGTTAAGCACTTGAACTCTGGAACCCAAGTTTTCAGAACCTTGCTTTGCTGTATACTAGTGTATAACTTTGGCAAGTTTTATTAATGATCTGTCTCACTTTTACTGTAAAACAAATCCAAAGTAATGGTAAGGGTGAAATTAATGTATATTAAATGCTTCGAATCTGGCACACTGGGTGCTCTGGTATTAATGAGTGGTTAGATTTGTGTCATATAAAACTAATGTAGATAAGGAACATAATAGTAAAGTTATTTTTTAAAAACTAGTTAAGGTCTTTAATACTTCAGTTATAGCCAAGAAAATGAGTGTGTTTACAAGTCCATGCAAAGTTGGCTGGAGTTGTAGCTCATTTGGTAAGTGTTTGTCTCACACTCACCAGGCTGTGGGTTCCTCAGCACCATGCTAACCAGGCACACACCTGGAATCCCAGCATGCAGTGGAGTGCAAGTAGGACCAGACGTTCAAGGTCAGCCCTGGCCATTCAGCTCTGTGACAAGTTTGAAGTCAGCTTGCCCTACATGAGACCCTGTCTTTAAGAGATACAAAAAATTTTTTGAAAAAAATATATAGATGTGCAAAGTTATAAACAATGCAGATAAGCATTTGTTTGTTAGATTATGAATTTTCTTAAGGCCCAAGTTTTATTTGCTTTTTTCATTGTACTAATGTAAACCTGGTTGCCTTTAAATACTGATAAGTGGGTTTTATTATTTTTTAGATGACTTGTAGAAAATATGTGTTATTTTTAGTAATATTTTTATATAGACAATATACATGAGAAGTAGCTGAAATATCTTTAAGAACTCCATGCTCTCTCCTCAGGTGCTGTTTGTAGTCCAACAGATTACAGTTGTGTCTCCCCAGGCAGTGTAATTGGATTAAGCCCATTCATGTTCAGCACTCAGACCCCACTGTTGGGCACACTCCGTATTCCTGTATTCCCATTTTCCTTCTGTACAGCGCTCTGCCTCCTGCTCTAGTTCTTCACAATTACTAGAAGGAGGAAATAACTGATGTTTTCTTTCAACTTTCTCAAATTTCAACAAATGTTCTTCCCAAGTCACCTTTGACATTTGTGAAGAATTTAGGAACTCTGCCAAGCAGTGATGGAAACAAGCCTTGTGAAGTTTAATGTGAGCTTTTTGGCTACTTGAAATTTGTATTTGTGGAAAAAGAAAGAAAACATTCTCCATTGAATCACTTTATGTGGGGTGTGACTTTTGAATTCACAACTTTATTATTGCTTTGAATATATAGTAAATATTAAATATTTTTTGCATATTGTCAAATAAAAATGTTTTTTACAACAGAATTTATTAAGTTCATAATAAGCAGGTTCCATTAAAATTTTTCTTTAGAAAATAATCATCTAAAGGAGTGTGTTATAATATGTAGATTCTCAAATTTATGGCTTTTATATAGTAAATCATAAAAGTTCTACCAGAGGAAGTCACGGAGGTTGGCTGTTGAAGTCATTAGATTTTATCACTTGTGTGGCAGTCCTTATTAATTTGCTTTAAACGTTATTTTCCCCTTGGATGGAAACCTAGGGCCGGTTATCTTATAGGCCCTGAGTTTAGATATAGCCGTTCATCTTCATTTCAAGAAAGTAGACTTTTAATTTATTTTATTATACTCACTTGGGCTTGATAACCTTCTGCATGCTTTTCTTGTTATAGTTTAAGATTCTGATGATGATAAACTTTGACCTTTGAAAGAATAAGTTTATATTCCTCAGAGAAATTTGATAATTACTGTTACTCAGAAGTGCTGCTGTCCTGTTCAGTTTATGTGGAGTGAAATATATACATGAACATACACACAAACACATAGGAGTTGTGCATATAACATTGAAACTTGGGGGAATAGATGAATTACTGTTAGGTAATTTCCATGATGTGATTTTTATCCTTCCTAATTTTGCTGTAAGAATTAAGAAAAGGGGCCTGGAGAGAGAGGACTCAGCATTTCCTGTTCTTTCATAGTACCCAAGTTTGATCCCCAGAGCCCCACGTCAGGTAGTGTGTCTCTCCTCTCCTCTCCTCTCCTCTCCTCCCCTCCCCACCTCTCTCTCTCTCTCTCTCTCTCTCAGACACACACACACACACACAACACACACACACACACACACACAAAGAATTAAGAAAGAACCAATTAGAAGGCTCAGCAGGCAAGGTGCTTCCTGCCAAACCTGAGGACCCACGTTCAGTCTCTGGAAGGAGAGACCTGGCTCCTAGAAGTTGTCCCTCTGTTCAGCATACAAGTTCCTCAAGTGTTTTTCTCCTTCCTTCCTTCCTTCCTTCCTTCCTTCCTTCCTTCCTTCCTTCCTTCCTTCCTTCCTTCCTTCCTTCCTCCCTCCCTCCCTCCCTCCCTCCCTCCCTCTCTCCCTGTCTTTCTTTTTTTCCCGAGACAGGGTTTCTCTGTAGCTTTGGAACCTGTCCTGGACTAGCTCTGTAGCCCAGGCTGGCCTTGAACTCAGAGAGATCCACCTGCCTCTGCCTCCCGAGTGCTGGGATTACAGGCGTGCGCCACCACCGCCCGGCTACAAGTGTTTATCTTTTAACTGATTTACAAAGTCTCACAACCTGTAACCCTGAGCCACGAGTGCCTCACGGAGGAACGATTCCAATGAGATTAGTCACTAAGCCAGTGTCTTCTGGGTAAATCAGTCGTCAGTCATCTAGCTTTTGTTTCAGAATGCTAGTTTTAATTGTGTTTTATTCCTACTCCATTCCTCTGATCTTAAGTCTTATATTGAAAGAGTTTGGAGCTGTGTCTTGATTGTCATGGTGATTAGTAGAGGTGAGATGGGTAGGCATGGCACTGGGCTCTGCTACAAGTTTTGAGGAGAGAAATCTGAAGTATGTTTGTCTTATCTTCCACAGGGCATTCCATCTCCCTCCCTTGTCAGCTTGCCTTCTTTCTTTGAACGAAGAAGTCATACATTAAGTAGATCTACAACTCACTTGATATGAAACTGAACCCACGGGACTTCATCCTTCAAAAAGATGCTGACATAAATGGTACTTCTAATTAGCACTTGGTGAAAGTCGTAAAGGAGATAAGTAACACTAACCAATGCCATTTTATGTTCTTGAAAAACTACGTTTATTTCTTACATTTTTCAAGATAATTCATGTAAAAAAAATATTGATTCTTGATGTAATTTATCTCTGTTTGATGCTCACATCTGAAGACAGTAACTTAAGTTATTCATGATAATTAGTAGCTTTGTAACCTGATACAGTAAACTTATTGGTGGGTGTAAAATACTATTGTCTATTTGTATAGTATCTTGAATGAATTTTTGGAAGTACATATTTGTATATCTCAATTTGTGCAGTGACTAAATGGTAATGCAATACTTACTAAATAAAAACCTCTGACTAAATTCTAGGGCCTCAGTCACATGTATTGTTTGATGTGCCTAACTGCTCTTCTGCAGTTTATTTTCTTTTAGAATAAAAGATCTAGCACATGAATTTTAAAAGATACACCAGTATCAACCATATAATTAAGATTGTTTGAAAATATTTTTTGCAAATTGAGATGACAGAAAGATTAGAAAACATTGTGTATGCTACAAAGACAGATATTAGTATGTACTTTTAATTGTTTCAGAGACTACTTTTATTTTATTTTTTTGTTCTAGCTACTATCAAATCTTGCTTTAGTTTTGACTACTGTGTTGAATTTTATTTCAAAGGAGAAGACCATGGGAAAACTGTTAAGAATTGCTTCTGTTCTCCATACAGTCCTTCTGAAGTTGCCTTCAGTTTTGCTAATCTGCTGTGAAATGCATAGATATTATGTGTGGTCAGCTTTTTTTGTGGTCATATCATTAAAAATAAGATTGGAAATTTATTGTCAAATACTTTGTAAATCTGCCATTATCTTTTAGTGTAGTATTTCTTAGAGTCAGTAATACTGAATGATCAGGTTCCTATGGCCAAGTGTATTATTTCCTACTTATTCAAGGGGGTGTTGTAAGTCTCCTTGTTACTTAATTTTCAATAATATGCTTTAATAGTTGAATTGACTATGGATTTTTTCTATGCCACGTATGTCATTTCACAGGTTAGTATATGACATTGTTTTGCTATATTTTAAAAACAGTTATTAGCAAGAACTTGTAAATAAATAGCTTAAAACAGTTATCTTTTATGTGTCCTGTCATTTCTTCAGAGAAATTTTCATAGACAAATTTGGATGCCTCATTAGTCTCTGGACTGTTTTGTATTTAGCTTATTCTCATATGTTTCACTGATGTTTTTGAGTATGTGTATAGTGCGCTGTCTATAGGATGGGGGTGTTTGTTGTTTTATTGGAGGTGGAGGTATTGCCCTGCCTACAAAGCCTGAATTTTTCCAGAGAGATGAAATTGCAGAAATTATGAACTTGGAAAACTATCAGGTGTACTATCAAAAAATAGTAAACAAATGGTAAATTTTAACTTAAAAGTAACTCTGTCTGGGCCTTATCATTAACTGTCCATTGTAGAGCATTGGTGTGTTCCCATTATCAGATAAAGCCAGTTTGTATGTGCACTTAATGCATTAAGATTCTGCACCATGCAGAATTATCAACAACTTTTTCCTCTAATGAGAAAGTAACATGTTTTATTTATTATAAAAGCCTTTACAAATGTTTTAATGCTTTTAGAGCATCAGATAGTGTTCTTTCAAGAATGCAACCGTGGTTTAATATCAGGATATTTGTTGATAGGATTTATATTGCCAATTTAAGGATGAGAGATATCATCAAATGACCAAGTTTCAAAGTTCTGAAGATGGGGCTGGAGAGATAGGTCAGAGGTTGAGAACACTGGCTGTTTTTCCAGCAGTCCTGAGTTCAATTCCCAGCAACCACATGGTGGCTTAAAACCATCTATATATAATGAGATCTGGTGCCCTCTTCTGGCCTGCAGGGTTACATGCAGACAAAGTTCTGAGGACCACTTGTCAGCATAGGTAAAGCAACTGGATTCAGAGTGAATGCCACAATGGGAACAACAAATGTGCCTTATTTGTTTGCTTTTGGTGCTGAGGATTGGACCTACCTCCTCTTATTGAGTAGGCTAACTCTACCATTGTGCTATGCTAGTCCCAGCACCAAGCATTTCTTATGAAATATAACAAAGAATAATAATGCTAATATGTAAGCAAGAGGAAAAGAACAATGTGGAAGATCTAATGGCTTTAGGGAATTGGTCACTGACTCTTAACTGGTGCCTTGGGCTGTGTATTGTTCTGGAGATGGTACCTTGGGAATTTGAGTGGAGTATGTATGTGTACACATATGTACGTATGTATACACACACACACACACACACACACCCCTACCTCACGTAAATCCTAAAATGTTTCTGTTTTGGGCAGATCACACTGTTTAAAGCAACAGAAAATGCCTGACTTGAAGGTAAGAGTGCAATTAAAATAGGAGATGAAGTGTGAAAGAGATGAAGCAAGTAGAATCTCTTGACCAAGAAAATAATACATACATACATACATACATACATACATACATACATACATACATACATATACACGTATACTCAGGGCCTGAGACATGGCTCAGTGGGTAAGAGTGTTCATCACGAGGACCTGGAGTTCAGATCCTCGGAACCTGTGTAAAAATCCTAGCATAACTCTAAATGGGCCTATAACCTCAGCCCTGGCAGGCAGAGACAGATGGATCCTGGGACCTCATCAGCTAGCCAGCCTAGCCTAAAGGCAAGCTTCTGGTTCAGTGACAGTTGTATGATATTTTGTTTGTGTTCTGACAAAGCTTGCCTGGAGATCAGAGGTTGAGCTAGCCACTAGTTAAGGTGGACTAGCCTTAATAATATTCTTCCCAGGGGCCCAGAAGCGTAGCTGTGAACCAGAAGAGAAGCTATAAACGGCGAGAATTATTTTGGGGAAAAGAATCTATGAACACCGACCTCTTTCGTCCATCTACTTTATTCCTTTGGGATAAAATCCTGTCTACACAGCTTCAGTTCTGTTCTCATGCCTAGCTCCTTTCTTGCCTGATTTCTCTCTACGTTTATATGCTGTCCCCTCTATGTTCTGTCTTAATTCTGTCATCTTAGTTCTGCCCTACCTTGGTCTTCTCATCTTCTTAACCATCTGGTTCTTCCCCTTCTGGCTCTTCTTCATCTTCCATTTCATTCTTCTAGTTCTCCCTCTAGTTCTCCAGTAGAAATCCTCAAAGTCCTCTCCAAGTCTCTGAGGTTTACAGTTATATACCCATGCAGTAGCAGTGCTCCAGCTAACGCAAGGCCACCAGGCTTGAATTCTTACAGGATCATAAAGGCAGATAAGAGTTTCCTCAGGCAGTGACTTTGTTTTACAACCCAAAAGAAAAGGAGGAGGTCAACTGAGAGCTAAAATCAGTTAATATATCAGAAAAAGAATTTATGTGCTCAAAGTACATTCCTAGAAGTGGCTAGGTAAAATTGTTAGGAGTGTATAATGTTAGTAAGGCTGTGTAAGAAAGGAAGGTCTCAGCTTAAATTGCACAAGAAATAAAACTATCTGCCTGACCTAGGCGACAAGCATTGTTTCCATAAGGGTGTTACCTTAGTTCAGGAGATCATTTGGCCTTGAACGCTTGATAGGTATTTTAGATACACTGTTAGTTCTAGGAAGCACAAATAGCATACAAGTAAATCATTATAGGAATTGGCTAATATATATACAAAAGCTAAAATATCACCAAGGCTTTTTTGTTGTTGTTTTGGTTTTTGGAGCTGAGGATCGAACCCAGGGCTTTGCGCTTGTTAGGCAAGTGCTCTACTACTGAGCTAAATCCCCAACCCTCATCAAGACTTCTTAAGCCATGGCTTGACTTTCAGAAAAGTCCTTGACTTTGCAAGTAGTAGCTATTGTGATAGTAGCTGGATTCCATTACATTTTCTTGTGGCTTGGAGCACTAGTTAACCATAGAGGCCAGGCAGTGGTGCCACACACCTTAATCCCAGCACTTGGGAGGAGGAAGCAGGAAGATAAGGAGTTCAGGAGTTCAAGGTCACTTTAGGCTACACGAGATTGAACCAGTCTGAAAGAGAAAGGTGAACTAATGCCTTTAATCCCAGCACTGGGGAGGTGGAGACAGGTTCTCACTACCCATTTGGGCTGAGGATTCTAGAGGTAAGACATTTCTAGTGGTTGCTGCTCTGCTTCTCTAATCTTTTCAGGCGGGCTTTATTTGTCAGAACACAATATCACACAACAGACAGTCCCATCTTAAGGCAATAATATCCATAGAGAATAAAATGCTAAGATACCCTGTGTCCTGTTCTGGCCTCTGTTTACAGATGTACAAACTGCACATGTAACACAAATGTATGCACACAAAATAATAAACAGCTCATAACGGATGATAGATCAGCATGATTGTTTTTAATAAAACATTAAGTGAGGGGCTGCAGTTATGACTCGGTGGTTAGAAAGCACTGGCTTTGATCTTAACTGAGCAGTTGAAAGCACAAGGTAAGTTCCAGGTATGCCTGCAAGAACACTGTAAGCATATGGTCCATAGATGCACATGCAGGCAAAACAAAATGGTGATAAATGTTTAAAATATTGTGGAAAGTGACCCTTAGAATTGTAAGCTGGCCAATCTTACAAGAGAAATTTTCAAAAATCCAACATAACTTGTTAAATAAAATAAGTCATTATTGAAATCTTAGTATTTACTACTTCTGGTGAAACTGGAGAAACATACTCCATTTTTATTTTCTAGTAGCAAAATGTCTATAACCCTTATCCAGAGAATTTAGTCACATTTTAAAAAATTGTACCATCCATTGACATATGCTCTTTCGTCCATCTACTTTATTCCTTTGGGATAAAATCCTGTCTACACAGCTTCAGTTCTGTTCTCATGCCTAGCTCCTTTCTTGCCTGATTTCTCTCTACGTTTATATGCTGTCCCCTCTATGTTCTGTCTTAATTCTGTCATCTTAGTTCTGCCCTACCTTGGTCTTCTCATCTTCTTAACCATCTGGTTCTTCCCCTTCTGGCTCTTCTTCATCTTCCATTTCATTCTTCTAGTTCTCCCTCTAGTTCTCCAGTAGAAATCCTCAAAGTCCTCTCCAAGTCTCTGAGGTTTACAGTTATATACCCATGCAGTAGCAGTGCTCCAGCTAACGCAAGGCCACCAGGCTTGAATTCTTACAGGATCATAAAGGCAGATAAGAGTTTCCTCAGGCAGTGACTTTGTTTTACAACCCAAAAGAAAAGGAGGAGGTCAACTGAGAGCTAAAATCAGTTAATATATCAGAAAAAGAATTTATGTGCTCAAAGTACATTCCTAGAAGTGGCTAGGTAAAATTGTTAGGAGTGTATAATGTTAGTAAGGCTGTGTAAGAAAGGAAGGTCTCAGCTTAAATTGCACAAGAAATAAAACTATCTGCCTGACCTAGGCGACAAGCATTGTTTCCATAAGGGTGTTACCTTAGTTCAGGAGATCATTTGGCCTTGAACGCTTGATAGGTATTTTAGATACACTGTTAGTTCTAGGAAGCACAAATAGCATACAAGTAAATCATTATAGGAATTGGCTAATATATACAAAAGCTAAAATATCACCAAGGCTTTTTTGTTGTTGTTTTGGTTTTTGGAGCTGAGGATCGAACCCAGGGCTTTGCGCTTGTTAGGCAAGTGCTCTACTACTGAGCTAAATCCCCAACCCTCATCAAGACTTCTTAAGCCATGGCTTGACTTTCAGAAAAGTCCTTGACTTTGCAAGTAGTAGCTATTGTGATAGTAGCTGGATTCCATTACATTTTCTTGTGGCTTGGAGCACTAGTTAACCATAGAGGCCAGGCAGTGGTGCCACACACCTTAATCCCAGCACTTGGGAGGAGGAAGCAGGAAGATAAGGAGTTCAGGAGTTCAAGGTCACTTTAGGCTACACGAGATTGAACCAGTCTGAAAGAGAAAGGTGAACTAATGCCTTTAATCCCAGCACTGGGGAGGTGGAGACAGGTTCTCACTACCCATTTGGGCTGAGGATTCTAGAGGTAAGACATTTCTAGTGGTTGCTGCTCTGCTTCTCTAATCTTTTCAGGCGGGCTTTATTTGTCAGAACACAATATCACACAACAGACAGTCCCATCTTAAGGCAATAATATCCATAGAGAATAAAATGCTAAGATACCCTGTGTCCTGTTCTGGCCTCTGTTTACAGATGTACAAACTGCACATGTAACACAAATGTATGCACACAAAATAATAAACAGCTCATAACGGATGATAGATCAGCATGATTGTTTTTAATAAAACATTAAGTGAGGGGCTGCAGTTATGACTCGGTGGTTAGAAAGCACTGGCTTTGATCTTAACTGAGCAGTTGAAAGCACAAGGTAAGTTCCAGGTATGCCTGCAAGAACACTGTAAGCATATGGTCCATAGATGCACATGCAGGCAAAACAAAATGGTGATAAATGTTTAAAATATTGTGGAAAGTGACCCTTAGAATTGTAAGCTGGCCAATCTTACAAGAGAAATTTTCAAAAATCCAACATAACTTGTTAAATAAAATAAGTCATTATTGAAATCTTAGTATTTACTACTTCTGGTGAAACTGGAGAAACATACTCCATTTTTATTTTCTAGTAGCAAAATGTCTATAACCCTTATCCAGAGAATTTAGTCACATTTTAAAAAATTGTACCATCCATTGACATATGCTCTTCCCAAATTCCATTGGCAAATAAAAAAAATGACCTACACATAAGATGTTACCACATGATGTGGGTTGAGCAACACTGCAACATCTTGTCCATTAATATGGGATTAGGTAATAAAAGTTCACTCACACTATATAGTATTTGAAGTTAATTTTTATCCATGTATGGCGTGATTTCTAGAACACCATTTTGAAGCAAATGCTAAGATTGAGAACAATAGTTTCATGCTTAGAAGAGTATATACATGTGGCCTCACCAGATCTACAGTGATCCCACCACAAGATCCAAGGAAGTTTAACTAACTTAGGGAAATCTGTGGTTGCTCTCCTGAAAAGATAGCAGTTTTTGCCTTTAGAGGTCTAGGGAAGTCCCAAGTATGTTGTTGAGGTCAAGGGATAAAATGTAAGGAACAAAAATGACTGTCATGAAGGTATAGCTAGAGATTCTCTGCTTGGTACAGAAAACCCAGTGGTTAGTAGGAGGCTGCTTTCATTGGTCACAATTGCACAAGCAGAGGCTAGGAAGATGTCATGGTGACCTGGTGTGTGGCACTCAACTGGCAGATCCCATGGAATGTACCGTGCAGTCCTAATTTGACGAAACAGGACATTCTTATGTTTGGCTCAGTACCCAAGAATCTACCATCAGTAATCCTTTGTGCTCCAATGAGAGCGAGCATAAGTTTGTATCATAGTGGTTGTACTGGTCTGTCCCCTGCTGGTGACATTGGAGTTGTAACATCGTTTCATTTGGTTTTGTATTAACCAGTCTTAGTTGTATTTCTGTGATATTCTCACAGTCTCTGAGCTCACAGATCTTACAACTCAGCACTCAGACAAGAGACCTCAGTTGGCTTTCTTGGGGTCCCATCTTCTGCTGAGATGGGTAAGTACATATTCAGTTACAGACCTTAGAAGGCTTACTGAAGCCCGATCTGTGACTTCTGGTTATATTAGAATTTTCTAGAAATACAGTAACATAATTCAGCTCTGAGTCAGAAGGCCTAAATCAGGGAGCTGACAGGCAAATGAAAACACTGCTTCTAAAAATCCCAACAGGCTACTAGGCATTGTGCCTTTAAAAATACTGTTTTTGTTTGTTTGTTTTTTAAAATTGATTTCAAGTTCAGGCTGCCCCTGAACTTACCAGGTAGCTTAGGCTGACCTGCCTCTACTTCAGAATTTAGGCGTGTGCACCACACACCTGGTTTATGTGGTGCTGGGGATGAGCTGCAAGGCTTGCATGTGCCAGGCGTATACTGTTACCTCATCCTTCAGTCTCAGTGGGTACTTGAACCTAGTTATAAGTCAAGGATGAGGAGACTCAATCATTCTCAGGGTTCAGGCCACTGACTTGGGGGAAGGCCATTGCCATTTATTTAGATAGCTCAGGATTAAATCTGGCAAAAGAGGGGTGACAGTGGAAGCATCTGCTGCTAGTAAAGAACAATCAGGATTTAGGAGTCCAGTGTCCCCAGCCCTGTTAGTCTTTTCAACATGTCCTTATTCCAACTTAGAGTGTCCATTCTTTGCGTCAATAACCTCCCTTTTTAGTATTCACCCCATATGCTTGAGAATTCAATCTGCATGCTAATCCAGCCACACAGGGAACAGTCCTGCTTTTGTATTGGTTATCTTTTTCTTTGGGTGCACATCTAGATTCTTTGAGGTCATTTATGCAGTGCATGAGTTGTAAATTAGAACCCTTCAGCTTGGTCATTTCTCTTGTCACTTTATTCAGTGACATTAGGCATGACTAACCACATCATTCTTTAGTTTTCTAAGTGTTCACAAGCTCCTTTACTGAGTTGCTTAGCTCCTGGCTTCTGAAAGTAGTTGGGAGTATCCAAGGCCGATAGGGAGCACATCACAATACACTCTAGCAAAGCTACTAGAAATGGAGTCACTGATGTCTCTAAATCCAACTTAGAGAGCAAGCTCCAGAAATCCAAGCACCAGTTGAGAAAGCTCATCCTCACAATTCTGTTTCTCTGGAAACATTGGTGGTACTAAAACCTTAGACTGGAGTTCTTCAGAAGCACAGCCAATATTATATAGAGTTTAGATACATAAAATAATATCCTTATAGGAATTGGCTCACTTGATTTTGGAGGCTGGTGGTATAATTCAGTCCAAGTCTGAAGCTCACAGAATGAGAGGAGTCAGTGATTAAATATTGGATTAAGTCCAGATGTGTGAGAATAAAATACTTGAGTCCAAGGGCAAGAGAAGATGGATGCCCCAGACTAAACATGGCATATTGGCTTTTCTGGTTTTCTCTAGTTAGGCTTTTAATAGGTTGGCTGATGCCTCCCACACTGATGAGGGCAAATCTTCTTTACTCAATTTATTAACTCTGCTGCTAATAACTTCCAGAAATATCTTTAGGGACACACCCCAAAATAATACTTAACCCTTAATCCAGTCAAGTTGACACATGAAATTAACCACTACACTGCCATTCCAAGGCAGTTAGTAAAAGGTGGTTCAGCCTTCTCTCCAGAGCACACATTGGTTTACAGCAAATCTAGAGGTAGCATTCCTTACTACCTGGATAGGTAGAGAACTTTCTGTATCATAAAATTCTTGTTCCTTTCTGCTCAACAATCCTTTCCTCAATCTGTGTCTTCTGATTCATGATGTAATAAAAGCAGCAGGGGAGACCAGATTACACCTTTGCTTCAGAATCTCAGCAAAGTATCCAAGTTGATCATGTCCAAATTCACTTTGTACAGCAGCAGTACAATTCACCAAGTTTCTTGCCACTGTATAAAAGGACTCCTGCCTTCTTTCCAGCAACTCTCCTAATTTTTTTCCTGAGACTTCTCAGCACACACTGAACATGTGTATTTCTACTAGCCATTTCTCTAGAGGATACTGTTGTTTGTTTTTGCTCTTTTGGGGAGCTCCCAAATAAATCACATATGGAGGCTTATTCTTAATTATAAATGTCTGGCCTTGGCTTGTTTCTTGCCAACTTTCCTTAACTTTAAATTATTATTCTCCTACTTTTATAAATCTTACTCTTACTCCGTGGCTTGCTGTGTAGCTGGGTGGCTGGCCCCTGGAGTCCTCCTTCTTCTTTGGCTACTTCCTTTTCTTCCCAGATTTCTTCTTCTATATATTCTCTCTGCCTGCCAGCCCCACCTATCCTTTCTCATGCCTTGCTATTGGCCATTCAGTTCTTTATTAGACTATCAGGTGTTTTAGACAGGCACAGTAACACAGCTTCACAGAGTTAAACACGTGCAACATAAACAAAAGTAACACACCTTAAAATAATATTTCACAACATTTCTCCCTTTCTGTCTAAATAAAATAAAAATAAAGGTTTTGGGGTTGGGGATTTAGCTCAGTGGTAGAGCACTTGCCTAGCAATTGCAAGGCCCTGGGTTCAGTCCTCAGCTCTGAAAAAAGAATAAAGGTTTTACCTTAAACATAGTAAGACTATACACAATAAAAATTATCAAGTAAGTCACACTGTACTCAATTCTAATTCATTTGTGTCTGGTACATTTAAAGAAATTATTCAATAATCTATCCTATCTTAGTAAATCCAAAATTCTATGCCTAATTTACTGTCTATCATATCTAAGAAAAACTACAACTATAACAATCTAGTCTTCAACTCCATCAAAGGCCCCAGAGGGATAATATTATTTGACTAAACAATAAGTACACTGCAAACAACAACTTCCAAAACTCTAGCAATGACAGGGACATCTGACTGCTTGGACAGTCACTCAAAATTCCTTCTGCAATGTTGAGGCATCCCTCTTCAGAATATCTGGTAAATTTTGAGTGAAGCAGGAAATTTGAAGGATTGTACTGCCCTATAAATGGCAAAGTTCATCAGTCACTTTCCTCTGTGTCCTGAAGAATGTCTGGCAGTTTCTTCTGTGAAGCAGGAACCCTGAAGGACCACCCTGCCTTGTTTTGGCAAAGTTCAGCGGTCACTTTCCTGTGTGTCCTGCATGTCAAGTTTATACAGCATACTGTCAAGCAGTCCAGGCAAGAGAAGTTTCTTGCCCAAGCTGCTGGCCTTGACACATTGACTGCAAACCGCATGAGGAGTTTCTTCAATGACCATCATCTCTGAAGTAAATTGATGCTGCCAGGAGCAGATGTGTCTCATTGTCATGAAAAGTCCTAAGTTAACAAAATATTTCAAATATTATATTATGTAAGTCTTTGAAAAGTTTGAAGACCACCTGTCTATCTAAAATATATCTCTAAATGATGTAGAAAGCATACCTAACACATCTACAAATTTGATTGTTATAAATGACTAACCACTAATTTATGTTTCCTGTTTATCCTATATAGTGTATAATAATACCTTTCAAAAACTAGAATTTTACCTTACATTTTTAAATAAACTGAATAGGTACAATACCATAAACAAGAATAGAAACATATATACAATATGTTGTTGCAAAAATAACCTTAAATTTGTATCAATATACAAAAATCTTGTAAACAAGAGTAGGAACATATATACAGCGTAACAAAAATAACTAAATTTTTAACAATATATTGTATCCCCCTAAATGATGTCAAAAATCTATAACCCACCAATTTTCCAAAGACCACCCACACCCCCAACTCTTGGGAATGTGGACTTCATTTTCTCTAGACTGCTTTCTGCTGTATGTGGATGAAGCATCTTCAGGGTCCCAGAGAGAAAATTTGAGATAATGGCCAAGACCTGAGAAGAACAGCAGTAATCTCTGCTGATAGATATTGCTTGTCAAGACTCAGGAGGTCTTTCCTGATCAAACCTGATCTGTATTAACCCTGAAGGAATCCACAGCCTCTCATCTCCTGTGGGAACAAAACTCCAAAGCATTTTTTATTTCCATTTGACAAATATATTTTTTGACATTTTTAAAGTTAAGGCATTCTGAAAGTATATAGACTGATTTATTTCAACAGTCCCTCTTCAAATTCCAGGTCTCTTTGCAGCTGTTCTTTGCTTCTCAACCATCAAAAAAATTCAAAATCAACACAGTAACATACAGGATCCAGATTCCCCGTGTATCTCCCATCTTACATCTTTTTTTTTTCCCTGTTATATTACTTTTACTCTTATTTATTTATTTTACTTTTACTGTTTCTTTAGAGACTTTATTATATTTAAACTATGCATTTCTATGACTATGCCCTTTCTTTTCTTAAGCCTACACACATTGTTAAATGTGTAGGTGTACCATGTTGCTTGAAATCTAATAAGTCTTATAATAGAAACCTGGGGCCAGATATTGGGGTAAATGCTGAAAGATCAGAGAGACAAAGGAACAAGCCACTAGAGAAACTTCTCACCACTACCCAATCCTTAGACCAAATCAAAGGTGAGATCCTTTCTCCATGAATCCTCTCTGCAAGCCTCTAAGTCCTCAGCTGAAAAGGCTTCCTCAACCAAAAGGCTTAGTTCCTGTTTCCTCACACTTTCTATACCTTCCTCCACCCACCCAGTCATATCACTTCCTTCCAAGTGCTGAGATAACTGGCATGTGTGCTTCCTTAATACTGGAGTAAAGGCATGGATCTAAAGTCCTGGGATTAAAGGCATGTGACTTCTAAGTACTGGAGTTAAAGGTGTGTGCCACCACTGTCTGTCTCTATTTCTCTCCTAGACTGAGTCAATCTCATGTAGTTTAGTGTGGCTTTGAACTCACAGAGATCCAGATGGATCTCTGCCTCCTGAGTGCTAGGATTAAAGGTGTGTGCCACTACTGCCTGGCCTCTATGTTTAATCTAGTGTCTGGCTCTGTCCTCTGATCCTCAGGCAAGCTTTATTTGATACACGATATATCACCATAATCTATTTAAGAGCCCCCCCCCCCCCAATCTGGACCTCTTTTATTGTGTATCTTCAGCCTTCTTTGACCATATTAGCAAACAATTTTTTTATTAAAAAATCTTTTAATTTGTTTTACATACAAACCACAAATCTCCCTCTCATCCCTTCTCTCACTCTCCCCTTCCCCCCCCCCCCCCCCACTCACTCCCCTCCCTTCCTCTGAAAAGGTGATTACTCCCATGGGAGGACAGAAGAGCCTGGTACATTCAGTTGAGGCAGGACCAACTCCTTCCCTCTGCATCAAGGGTGAGCAAGGTGTCCGTCCGTAGGTAATGGGCTCCAGAAAGCCAGCTCATGTACTGGGGATAGATCCTGATCACACTGCCAGGGGCCTCTCAAACAGACCCAGCTACACAACTGTCTCCCTTATGCAGAGGTCTCGTCCAGTCCCAGGCAGGCTCCACAGCTGTTGGCCAAAGGTTCGTGAGTTCCTATGAACTTGGTTCAGCTGTCTCTGCAGAATCCCTCTTCCCTCTCTTTGACTGGGCCCCTGGGGCTCAGCCTGGAGTTTGGTTGTGGATCTCTGCATCTGATGAGCAAACCTTTAAATAGCTAATCTACACCAGGCTCCTCTGCACATGGCTCTCAGTTGGCTCCATCCACTTCTCAGGTTGTGAAAACCAAGTGTGAAACTTGCAGCCAGTCAAAGGTTTGTTTGACCAGGAAATGCATTCAACTTCCCTAGAGCTCTAAAATGCTTGCACTGTAGCAGGCATTTTTACTTAGTTTTTCTGTTCCTACTTAACTTGCTAGCTGTTCAAGGGCTTCTTACCAGCAGGCAGAAACTCTTAAAGGATATATATTTATCTTTTCTCAGGCACTATGGAAATTCAAGCTCCACATTGGTATGCCAAAATGTTGTTGTTTGTTTTTTATTCTCTGGGTTCCTCTGGCTCTTTTGGGGGGCCTGCTGCCCATCTCCCAAATAAATCACACACAGAGGCTTATTCTTAATTGCAAATGCCTGGCCTTATTTTGGCTTGTTTCTTGACAGCTTTCCTTAAATTATCTACCTTTTGCTTTTCCCATTTTCTTCCTTCTGTAAATCTTACTCTTACTCCATGGCCTTCTGTGTAGCCCCTGGAGTCCTCTTTCTTCTCAGGCTTTCTCTTTCTCTCTTCCTGAGTAATCTTTCTATTTATCCTCTCTCTGCCTGCAGGCCCCACCTATCCTTTCTCCTGCCTTAATATTGGCTATTCAGCTCTTTATTAGACCATCAGGTGTTTTAGACAGGCAAATGTAACATAACATTTAGAGTTAAACAAATGTAACATAAACAAAAGTAACACTCATTAAAATAACATTTTACAATAGGAGACATTCTGTCCTGCTATGATCCTTGCTTCTGAGTTCTCACTGGTAGAATCACTTACATACACATTTCCTTTTGTTGTTTTGTTTTGTTGAGACAGGGTTTCCTGTAGCCCAGGATGGCCTTGAGTGCTCTGTGTAGTCATGTCTGGCCTTGAATTCCTCATCTTCATGCTCCTGCCTCTAATTGCTAGGTAAGATTCAGGCATGCATCACTACTTCTGGAAGCATTTGTGTTTCTAACAAGTTTTTTTGTTTCTCTCCCAGCACAATGCTGAGTTCCTCTCAGTATACTTTGTTTCGTTTTCTTCTTATTTAATTTTTAATGTATGGGTGTTTGGCCTATATGTATGTCTGTACACCAGCATAGTTGCTTGGTATACACGGAAGCCAAAAGAAGGCATCAGAGCCCCTGGAACTGTAGTTACGGACAGTTGTGAGCTGCTGTGTGGGTGCTCGGAGTTGAACCTGAATCCTCTGCAGGAGCAGCCAGTGCTCTTAACCACTGAACCATTTTCTTTTGCCCCTCCTATTTAGGTTTTCTTTCTTTTGTATTAACTTTTTTTCATGCAAGTATGTATTATACATTGAGCAATTAATTTCCCCTCGTATACTCTCTTTTCTTTCTCATTTTTTTAAACTAGTAAAAGTTTTTTCATATTATGGTATACAACATAGTATTCTGAAATACATGTTATAGAACAAATTAATCAAGCAGTTAGCATATACATTACCTCACATAACAATATAAACTTTTGCATAATTCATGTATCTGAGTAGCCAATTCCCTAGCTATTTCTGCTTTTTGTTGTTTTTTGAAACAAGATCTCATATAGCTCAGTACAGCCTCAAACTTCTGATCCTCCTACCACCACTTCCCAAATCCTGGGGCTGCAAGCATGTGCTCATTGCTGATACGAAAATTAATATTTGTTTCCTGTTGGTGACCATTAAATTGTAGTGACTTAAATACAAACTGATGGTGGATTGTGAGTGTGTGGCTAGCCTACTCTATACATCTAGGCCTTTTATCTCACCAAACAAAACATGCTTCCCCGCTCCCAATCTCCATAAATTCCCTTAGTTTGGAGATGAGAAGTGCAGTGGTGATCTGACCCCAGGTTAGTGGGTCAGGCTTCCAGAGGCTCTAGGAGAGAACCCCTTCCTTCTCTCTTCCATCTCAGAGGTTTTGGCTGTTTCCTGGCCTGTGACTGTCACTCCAGTCTGTGCTCATGTCATCAGATTATTTTCCTCCTGTGTGCAGGATATTCCCACCTGATATTCCTAGAACATCTCATCTCGAGGTCCGCAGTCACTTCTACAGAGTCCCTTCCCATCTAAAACAGACTCCTGGGCTTTGGGACCCTGGCATCTTCGTTAGGTCGACAGATGATGGGGTCTGTGTCAGCATTAGCCTTCAGCTTTGTTCATGGAGCAGTAATTGTGAGCTTCCACAAGCAGTAAATAATTTAAAAGTCTCTGCTTTGTTATCTTTATCATTTTTTTATTGGATAAAACAAATTATATATCCAAACCTAAAGTCATTATGGGAAGGCATTACTACACAGAGATCCAGGTTTTAGATAATTTGAGCAAACTGGAACTCATTACTATGGTAACTTTCATAAACGCGGTTTTAGGAAAATATAATTTGCTAGCATTAGAGATGGAGAGCATCCCCATTAACACTAACAAGAAGGAATCCTCATGTACGAGGAATCAGGCCAAGTGGATTCAGTGGTGGATTCTGACTCTAATATTTTATGACAAAGCCAATCTTGCCTGGTGCCTGAAACCCTTGGTTCAATTCCTGACAACACATGCAACTTCTACAAATTCTTAGGGACTGAAAAATGGAATTTATGGATTCTGCACAGTTTTGAGCATCTTAAAGGCTAAAATTATGTGAGAATTCATGCAGAATTTTAAAATAAAATATTAACAAATAAAATTTTGTATTATACAAAAGAATTCCATATGACCAAGCCAGGTTTCTGTAGTGTATTCAAGATTACTTAATTTTAGATAGTTTGTTAACACATTTTCACATGGAAACTTACATTATCTAAATAGAAAAATATTTGGTATATGCGGTGTATATCAGTGCATCAAACTAGGAGAAAAAAAAAACACGGTTGATTTTGAAAGTTTTTAGCCAATTCAATACAAGAATAATAAATAATTATTAATAAAAAGGAGCAGATAGGGCTGAGGAAATGGCTCAGTTGATAAAGTGCTTGTTCCTAAGTCAGAGACCTGTGTTTGGATCCCTAGCACTCACTAAAAAACTAAGTGTGGTGGTACACACCTCTAATTCTGGGGAGGAGGCAGGCACACCATTGGAGCTCACTGCCTAGCCAGCCAGCCCAGCCAGCCCAACCAGACTAGCTCTTTTGGTGAGGTCCAGAAATGAAGGAACTTGAATCAAAGGTTAAGGTATATACACACATGTACACACACATGCAAAATGAAGCCAAAAGGTAAACAGACTGAAAAATACATGCAACATTTGTGATGTCAGCTTAATGATTTTAATCCAGAAGAGCTTTGTAGTATCAAGATGTAATTATCAAGATGAATGGACAAGTCATTACCAGGCAAATGAGTAATCAGTGAATGTGTGAAAAGTTACTCAGTGTAATTAGCAAATGAGACTACTAAAAATGGAGTAATACTACTTTAAAAATCAGATATTGCAAGGTATGATGTGCTACTGGCAAGGGTGTGCTGTCTACCACAATTTGCATAAACAATTCTCCGTTGAATAGAGACCCAGACACTATGCAGAGAGTGTCAGTCCTAAATGGGAGATCTCCATGAAATCCCTCCCCCCCCCCCACCGAGCTCAGGGAACCCCAGAGAAGAGGAGGTGGAGAGTGTAAGAGCAAGAAGATGAGGGTCTCAGGAGAACAAGACCCTCGGAATCAACTGAGCAAGCTCATGTGAACTCACAGAGCCTGCAGCAGCATGCACAGAGCCTGCACTGGTCTGCTTCGGGTCCTCTGTATATATTATGGCTTCCAGCTTAGTGTTTTTAATGGAAACGAATGGGTCTCTGTTTCTTGTGCTCTTTGGCTCTTTTTCTTCTGTTGGTTTTGTCTTGTCCAACTTCAATGTGATAATTTTTGTTTTGTCTTATTTTGCTATATTTTAATATATCTCTTAGAAACCTTTTTTTTTTTTTTTCCTAATAAGAGACAGAAAGGGAATCAATCCCAATGGGAGGAAGTGGGGAGGAACTGGGAGAAGTAGAGGGAAGAGAAACCATAATTAGGATATATTACATGAGAAAAAAATTATTTTCAATAAAAGGAAAAAGAAATCCAAATCCCAAATGCCCCAAATTTGGGATTCCTGCCAGCATAGCACTGAAGTATTAAGGTCCACTATCAGACTCTTTCCAGCATACATTTATTTGTTTGTTTGCTTACTGAGGGACACAAGCATGCTACAGCACACATGCAGTGTTGTTGGGGGTTTTTGCTCTCTTGGGGGGTCTGCCACCCAGCTCCCAAATAAATAGAGGCTTATTCTTAATTAGAAATGCTTGGCCTTATCTTGGCTTGTTTCTTGCCTGTTTTCCTTAACTTGTATTATTCCACCTACCTTTTGCCTCTGGGCTTTTCCTGTTCTCTTACTTTTATAGATCTTACTCTTACTCTGTGGCTGGCTGTGTAGCTGGGTGGCTGGACCCAGATCCTCTTCCTTCTCTGGCTACTTCTCCTTTCCTCCAATATTTCTCTTTCTATATATTTCCTCTTCCTGCCAGCCCCAACTATCTTTTCTTCTGCCTTGCTATTGGCCAGTTCTTTATGAGACCACCAGGTGTTTTAGACAGGCACCGTAACACAGCTTCACAGAGTTAAACAAACGCAACACAAACAAAAGTAACACATCTTAAAATAATATTCTACAACAGTACAGAGTTCAGAGAAAAACTTTAAGTTGTAGGTTCTCATCTTCAACCATGTAGGTCCCAGATATTAACCGCAGGTTGTCTGGCTTAGCAGCAAATTCCTTTACCTAATGAGCCATCTTGTCACCTGAAAATGCTGTATCAAATTACCTTCAATCTCAGTGAATAAAGTATACATGATACATTATATGTTTCTTTGCATTTAGGTCACATCCTCAATATATCTCATTGTGTGTACACAGATATTCCTAAATACGAAACAGTTCAAGAATTTATTTCCAATAGAGATACTCAACCAGAATAGCCCCAGGAGCACTTTCTGGCATATATGAGATTTCTTGTTTCTCTCCATTGTTTATTTAGCTTACTAGTTGCAAGCACTCAAACACTGGAAGATATGGAAAGACATTATTTTTCACGTTACTCCGGGAGTGACCCATGAGAACCAGGCCTATGTCTCAGAAGCCCTACAGGCACACACTCGGCCTCTTGGTCAAAGGCATGCCCTGGCCCAGCTGCTACAGACTGCCTATGTGTCTATTTGAGTTTCTGTCTGCTCACCCTCCAGACTGTTGCCACTGTAGTGTTGTGGAACATTATTTTAACTAGGCAGAGATATGTTACATTTGTTTATGCTGCAGAATATTACTTTGTAAAGGTTTGTTACTTTTGTTTAAATTGCATTTGTTTAATGATGTAAGGATGTTGCGTCTGTTTCACCTTGCCTGGCTATGGCACCTGATTGGTCTAATAAAGAGCTGAACATCCAATAGCTAGGCAGAGAAAGGATAGGTGGGGCTGGTGGGCAGAGAGTATAAATAGGAGGAGAAATCTAGGCTCGAGAGAAAATGAAGAAGAATGAGAGAGAAGAGGACAGGAGAGAGCAAGGAGATGCATGGGGCAAGAGGCCAGGCAGATGCCCACCAGCAGACACAGAGAAGCAGTAAAAGTAAGATATACAGAAGTAAGGAAGGGAATAAGCCCTGAGGCAAGAAATAGATACAGAGAAACAGGCTAATTTAAGTTGAAAGAGCTAGCCAAAACATGCATAAGCTAGGCTTAGCATCGAAAACTAATAAGTCTGTGTCATGACTTGGGATCTGGTTGGTGCCCTAAAAGAAAATGTCTGGTACAGAATTTATTTCTTCTCTGCATGTGGGTGCTGTATTTAGGGTTACATCAATATTCTTTATAAAGTGTTTGCAAAGGATTTCTAAGCTTTTATTCTTTCAAAAAAATAAAATTGTTCATCAGAGATTTCTTTGTAAAAAGTTTTTTATATGTGCAATCCCATAACATGGCTATATATATTGCCCATTTTCTTATTATCAGCCTCCAGACAGCAACTTGCTGCGTTACTGGGGGTATGTTTGTCTTGAGGTTCTGCTAGAATTGTTTGTGAGAAAGCATGCAGTGCATACACTTCGGAGGGAGTTCTGCAAAGCATGCAGTGCGTACACTTCGGAGGGAGTTCTGCAAAGCATGCAGTGCGTACACTTCATAGGGAGTTCTGCAAAGCATGCAGTGCGTACACTTCGGAGGGAGTTCTGCAAAGCATGCAGTGTGTACACACTTCGTAGGGAGTTCTGCAAAGCATGCAGTGCGTACACACTTCGGAGGGAGTTCTGCAAAGCATGCAGTGCGTACACACTTCGGAGGGAGTTCTGCAAAGCATGCAGTGCGTACACACTTCGGAGGGAGTTCTGCAAAGCATGCAGTGTGTACACACTTCGGAGGGAGTTCTGCAAAGCATGCAGTGTGTACACACTTCGGAGGGAGTTCTGCAAAGCATGCAGTGCGTACACACTTCGGAGGGAGTTCTGCAAAGCATGCAGTGTGTACACACTTCGTAGGGAGTTCTGCAAAGCATGCAGTGCGTACACTTCGTAGGGAGTTCTGCAAAGCATGCAGTGTGTACACACTTCGGAGGGAGTTCTGCAAAGCATGCAGTGCGTACACTTCGGAGGGAGTTCTGCAAAGCATGCAGTGCGTACACACTTCGTAGGGAGTTCTGCAAAGCATGCAGTGCGTACACTTCGTAGAGAGTTCTGCAAAGCATGCAGTGCGTACACTTCGGAGGGAGTTCTGCAAAGCATGCAGTGTGTACACTTCGGAGGGAGTTCTGCAAAGCATGCAGTGGCTCTCTTAACTAGTAAGTGGCATCGAGTTCAGTGAAGCTTTGGCCCAGACATATCACATACCTCATATCTTTGTATTCATTTCTTTGCATTTTACATACACTATACATACATGCATGTTTATGCATGTCAAATTGTCTGCAGGATGTAAGCCCTTGAATGATTTAACACTTCATATACTGCATGCTCAAAGATCCTCACAATCTATATTTTGTATCTAGACTATATACTGAACAGCAAGTAAGACTGACATTCCCTAATCCTTTCCATGCTATTTTACATGGCTTACTGTGACATCAGCATCCACCTACCACCTGAGCCAGAAACCCTGGTCTCCTCTCCAGCATGCTCGTCTCTCTTCATCATTCCTTCTCCTGGTTCTTTGACCCCACGTTCTTAAGATGGATTTTGCAAGTGACTCCACTCTTCATCTGTAGTCCATTGCCAGGCTTTACTTGAGACATGCACAAGTCTCTCCTGGATCTGCATGGTGGCCTTCAGTTCTAACCTGAGACTCACAAAAGCAGAACCTGGAACAAAGGCTTCTGCTAGGTTTATCTGCCTAATTCATCCTGAGGAGAGACAGTTTGCTTTATTGAGCTGGGCACCGTTACCAACCACTGCTGCCCAGCCCTGTGGGAACAGCCTGCCAGACACATGAAAAAGAGAGAGGCAGAGCTCTCTCAGCCTTCAAAGCCATAGTTCAGTCCTTTGCGAGCCTAGGTTGTACTTGCATGAAGACCCAGCAACTCTGACACCTCAAAGGCTTGGACGTCCCCAAGGCACATCCTACATCCTGGCTTCAGCAAAAAACGATGACATCTGAAAGGCTCAGAAGTGTCCAGTGGAAGGGCCCTGAGCACTTCCATGCCCTTCCTGTTCATCTTTTATAGCCAGAGTCTTTGTAAAAGAAAATGAGTATGCTATTTTCCTGCTTAAAATCTTACAGTCTCTCCTGAAGCCTTCTGGGGTGGGAGGAGGCTCCTCCTTCCTCCTGGAGCCATCTTCACTGATTCCCATGTAGACACTGCTTCCTACAATGTGCTCTGCTTGAGTCCTGCCTCTCTCTGCTGTTCCCTCTCCGAAGGATGCCTGTCTTCTTTGCTTGCTTTTTCCTTTAAAAAGCCTTACATGAATCTGCTCTTTCCCCAGGGTGGGTTAGCTTCTTTTTATAACTTTCAACATCATTTATTGTTTCTTTTAAGCATAGAATTTATGTCATTATACATGGAGGCAAGGGCTCTACCACTGAGTTATACCCATTCCCAGCTTCATCTAATTTACATATCAAACAAACACAGCTAGCTCCTAGCTCAGAACCTGACATACTATAGGTGTTCATCAACTGTTTAAATTGCTGCAGCATCAATGGGAAAGCTGACAGAGGGGCAAGTGGAGAGCTCCATTTGATTCACACCTTAATACATCCTTAGGGTGTTCCTTCTTCTCAGAAGTGATAATCTGATGTCTCCACAATACGTGCCTTGGGAGGAACAGGGATTTAATTGTTTAAAATCACATTTACTTATCTATCCATCTATCTATCTATCTATCTATCGTGTGTGTGTGTGTGTGTGTGTGTGTGTGTGTGTGTGTGTGTGTGTGTAATAGAAGTGAAACTGTCTAAGGAACAAGGGGGATTAGTGGGAAGATGGAGGAGTGAGAAAAGGGAGGCAAGAGAGATGGAGGAGAATGTGCTGGACAGATGGCTCAGAGGTTAAGAGCGCTGCTTGCTCTTCCAAAGGACTTAATTTTTGCCAAATTGATTATAATTTTGTTTTTAAAAGAATAGTATGATGTAGTTGGAAGTTTTTCTGTGTCCTGCCTGGTCCTGCAGCTGCTCAGACCCAAATAAGCATACAGAGGCTTGTATTATTTTCTTTCTTTCTTCCTTCCTTCCTTCCTTCCTTCCTTCCTCCCTCTCCCTCCCTCCCTCCCTCCCTCTCCCTTCCTCCCTCCCTCCCTCTCTCTCTCTCTCCCTTTCTTTCTTTCTTTCTTTCTTTCTTTCTTTCTTTCTTTCTTTCTTTCTTTCTTTCTTTCTTTCTTTCTGGAGCTGAGGACCAAACCCAGGGCCTTGTGCTTTCTAGGCAAGCACTCTACCACTGAGCTAAATCCCCAACCCCTATATAATTTTCAGACTATGGCCATGGCAGGCTTCTCGCTAGCTAGCTCTTACATCTTAAACTAACCCATTTCTATACAACTATACCTTGCCACATGGCTTGTGGCTTACCAGTACCTTACATCTTGCTTCTCCTGATGGCATCTGCTTCACTCTCCTTTCTCCTCCCACTGTCTGTCTTAGATGTCCACACCTGGCTCCATCCTGCCCTGCCATAGGCCAATGCAGCTTTTTTTTTTTTTAGCTTTATTTAGTCTCCTGTATGTATTTTCAAAATTAAGCTTAAGCAAGTAATCAGGTATACTTAATAATTAGATGGTCCTCAAACTCTTCAAAGATCTACTGACTATGACAAATAATAATAATAATAATAATAATAATAATAATAATAATAATAATAAGTACTTTGTGATAGAGAGATATACCAGATTCTGACATTACTCCTAATCTCAAAAAATGAAGATGGGCACAGAAGAAACTCCACCCAGAGCCTGTTTTAAATGTGGCAAAGCCAGCCACTGGGGAAACTGCCTTTCACCTCACCTGCCACAGTACTCTGTCCAATCAGTGACAAGAAGGGCACTGGGGAGGTGACTGAACCACTTTGCTTAGACAAGGTAGGCTAATCCTCCTCAAGTTCCTACTCCACAGGAAAGTCTGTTTGGATCTGGAAGCTTAAGACTGACACTGCCCTGGACCTCTGTCCCTGTGACTTGGAGGAACCAAGGGTGATTGTCCAGCTAGCCGGTAACTTCTGTCATTTTTTTCACTTTTTTAAAATTTATTTTTCTATTATCAGCTTAATACAGTATAAATTCTTATCCTAATTGAGAAATGTTTCATTGAGGCTTGCCCAGTAATTGAGTAAAACCAAAACTTATTATAAGCCACAGTCATCCTAGGGTCCCCTCTGCTATATATATAGCCTCCCTGGTTCTGTGGGTTGCAGTCTGATTGTTCTTTGCTTTCTACCTATAATCCACTTATGAGTGAGTACATACCATGTTTGTCCTTCTGGGTTTGGGTTACCTCACTCAGGATGATATTTTCTAGTTCCATCCATTTGCCTGCAAATTTCACGCTGTCATTGTTTTTCTCTGCTGAGTAGTACTCCATTGTGTATACGTACCACATCTTCTTAATCCATTCTTCAGTTGATGGGCATCTAGCTTGTTTCCAGCTTCTGGCTATTACAAATAGGGCAGCTTTATTTATCAACCAATCAGAGCAACACATATTCATAGCATACAGAAAGACATCCCACAGCAGTGTGAGTCTTAATTTGTTTAGAAAAATAATGAATGCTTGTAACTATTTCTGGTTTCTTTCTCCCTTCCTTCCTTTCTTTTTGAGACAAGGTCTAAAGTATCCTAGGCTAGCCTCAAAACCACTATGTAGCCCTTGTATTAAGAATGGCTCTGAAGCTGACCCACCTGTCTCTGCCTCCTGAGTGATTGGAATGTACATCACACCCAGTTTGTGCTGTTCTGGAGATCGGATCTCGTTCATGCCAGAAGCACCCTGCTAACTGATGCATCAGTAACGCCTGACTTCAGTGTTTCCAATGGTTACAGTTCTGCTTGCGAACAGAAACCAACAGTGCTACTTCTACAACTGTTACTTCAGGTGCTGTTAATTGAACTCTAAAATCTTAAATATTTTAAATAGGATACTCAGTTGGAAAGAATATTTGTTCCTTTACAACCAAATGATAGACAGAGACAAATGTTAACTTAGAAATACTTCGAAGTGAAAGGTGGTGGTTTCAGAACATTCTCCTCGCCCCAGGCTGACGACAAAGAGCAAACTCTTCATCGGAGTCACTGTTCGTTAGACTCCTCTGTGGACTTAATCACACTTAAAGGACAATGATAATTGATGTTCATCTAGATGTCCTTAAGCAATGCAAGACCCTGGGACCTTCATAATCATGAGAACACAGCTAAATGATGTTCACGATTAATTTTCATTTGGCTTATTTTAAGCTAGGCATTTGTGAGAAATGTATTTGTTTTCTCACCATATTTCAGAAAAATCCTTGAAGTGACTTCCATAAATGTATACTACAAAAATTGTAGAAGAAAGTGTGGGGGGGGGGGGCTGCTAGCAAGATAGCTCAGTGGGTAAAGACTGATGATCTGAATTCAATCCCCAGAACCCACACGATGAAAGGAGAGTACTGACTCTTGTAAGTCATCTTCTGAATTCTATATGTATGCTGAGGTACCCCCATTCCCAAAGGAATAAAAATTTAAGAGTAGGATATATGATGAAGCTAAGGATGAGTTTGGAACTCACAGTGACTGTAGAGGGGTTCATTTGTTGAAAATGTACCACATGGCTCCACACTAGGGCCCACAGCCCCAGTGGCTTTACCAAAGGCCAGAGTGCTCCTAATGACTTCAGGGAAGACACTGCTCACTACCTGCTTAAACCTTTTAAGCCTGTCCAACAACCCCAGACTGTACCCTCACCTCTGAGCTTCATATCTCAACCTACTACTTTGGAAGAAGTCTTTGGCTTTACCAGAGGCCAGGCAGGTTCTAGGAACCCCAGAAACTCGAGGGGAGACAAGGCCTCCACCTGCTATATCCCTTTAAGCCTGTCCAACAACCCCAGACTGCATCCCCAACCCTGGGCTTCATATCCAGGCCTACTACCTTGGAAGAAGTCTTTGACTTTACCAGAAGCCAGGCAGGATCTAGGAAGTCCAGGTTAAATGACCAGCGAGGAAATAGAAACCAAATAGCCATCCAACAAAGACAAACGCTAGATCTATAATCATCCCAAATCCAGATGCCTAAATGCCAGAGTAGGAGCATAATCAGTAACAGGGCAATTTGACATTACCAGCACTCAACTATCTTACAACAGAAGACCTGAACAATCCAACACAGCTGAAACACAAGAAAATGACCTTTGAAATGACTTTATGAAGATGATAGAGGTCCTCAAAGAGAAAATAAAAAAAATCCCTTAAAGAAATTGATGAAAAGACAAACAAAAAATTGGAGGAAATCAATCAATACCTAAAAGAATGCCAAGAAAGCCAAGAAAAAACAAACAGACCACCATGGAATAAAGCTGGGTTTTAACAATAACAGAAACAGGGTTGGGGATTTAGCTCAGTGCTAGAGCACTTGCTTAGCAAGCACAAGGGCCTGGGTTCGGTCCTCAGCTCCGGAAAACAAAAAACAAAAAACACCCCCCCCCCCCCAAAAAAAAAACAATAACAGAAACAACAGAAAGCCTACAAACTCATGGAAACCAAACAGCTCTCTACTGCGTTACCACTGGGTCAAGGAAGAAATAAAGAAAGAAATGAAAGACTTCCTAGATTTCAATGAAAATGAATGCACAACATACCCACATTTATGGAACACAATAAAAGTAGTGCTTAGAGGAAAGTTCATAGCACTAGTGCCTTTATAAAGAAGTTAAAAGTTCTAGAACAAAATGAAGCAAACACACCAAAAAGGAGTAGACAGAGGAAATAATCAAATTGAGGACTGAAATCAATAAAATAGAAACAAAGAAAACAATACAAAGAATCAATAAAACAAAGAGTTAGTTCTTTGAGAAAATCAATAAAATAGACAAACCATTATACAAACTAATGAAAAGACACAGAGAGAATACTGAAATCAACAAAATCAGAAACAAAAAACAGGGACATAACAACAGATACCAGGGAAATCCAAATAATCATTAGGTCATACTTCAAAAACCTGTACTGTGCAAAATTGGAAAATTTAAAAGAAATGGGCAAATTTCTTGATAGATACCACTTACCAAAGTTAAATCAAAATCAGATAAACAATTTTAATAGACCATTAACCCCTAAGAGAATAGAAACATTCAGTAAAAGTCTCTCAACCAAAAAAAGCCCAGGGCCAGACAGTTTGTACACAGAGTTCTACCAGACTTTCAAAGGAGACCTAACATCAATACTCCTCAAATTATTCAACAAAATAGAAACAGGAGGAACATTGCCACATTCATTCTATGAGGCCACAATCACCCTGATACCCAAACCACACAAAGACTCAACAAAGAAAGAGAATTGCAGACCATTTTCATTCATGAACATTGATGTAAAAATACTCATTAAAATACTGAAAGACAGTAGCCAGGGTGGTGGTGGCGCAGGCCTTTAATCCTAGCACTTGGGAGGCAGAGGCAGGCAGATCTCTTTGAGTTTGAGGCCAGCCTGGTGTACAGAACGAGATCCAGGACAGGCACCAAAACTACACAGAGAAACCCTGTCTCAACCCTGCCCCCCCCCCCCCCCCAAATACTGGCAGATGGAATCCAAGATCACATCAAAAAGATGTGACCATTTAGGCTTCATCCCAGAGATGGAGGGGTGGTTCAACATACAAAAATCTGTCAATGTAATCCACCATATAAACAAACTGAAAGAAAAAAAACCCACATGATCCTCTTGTTAGATGCTGAGAAAGCTTCTGAGAAAATCCAACATCCCTTCATGATGAAAGTCTTGGAGAGATCAGAGATCCAGGGAAGATACCTAAACACAATAAAAGCAATATATAGCAAGCTGATTGCCAACATAGAATTAAGTGGAGAGAAACTCAAAGCAATTCCAATACAATCAGGAACAAGACAAAGTTGTCCACTCTCTCCAGACCTATTCAATATAGTACTTGAAGTTCTAGCCAGAGCAGTAAAACAACTGAAGGAAATCAAAGGGGAAAAATTGGAAAGGAAGAAGTAAAGGTATCATTACTTGCAGACAATATGATAGTATACATGAGCAACCCCCAAAATTCTACCAGAGAACTACAGCTGATAAACACCTTCAGAAATGTGGCGGGATACAAGATTAACTCAGTAGCCCTTCTATAAACAAATGATAATTGGCTGAGAAAAAAAATCAGAGAATCAACACCCTTTACAATAGCCTCAAATAATACAAAATATCTTGGGGTAACTAACCAAGCAAGTGAAAGACCTGTACGGCAAGAACTTTATGTCTTTGAATAAAGAAATCGAAGAAACTATTAGAAGGTGGAAAGATCTCCATGCTCATGAATCATTAGGATTAACGTAGTAAAAAGGGCCATTTTCCTAAAAGCAATCTATAGATTCCATGCAATCCCCATTAAAATTCAACACAATTCTCTACAGACCTTAGAAGAATAATACTCAACTTCATATGGAAAAATAAAAAACCCAGAATAGCTAAAACAATCCTGTACATGAAAGAACTTCTGGAGATATCACCATCCCTGATTTCAAGCTCTACTACAGAATTATAGTAATAAAAACTGCTTGATAATGGCATAAAAACAGACAGGTGTGTTGTTGGCTATTTTTGCTCTTTTGTGTGGCTTGCTACCCATTTCCCAAATAAGTTACACATTAAGTCTTAATTACTTTCTTATGAATACTCAACCTTAGCTTGGCTTGTTGCTAGCCAGCTTTTCTTAAATTATTGCAGGAGGCCATGGGAGTATACAGCAGGTGACAACTAGTATTTAACAGGTCAACTCCACCAGACCCACCTGCTGGGGAGCCCACCTGGCAGAGCCATGGAGTTACTGACTATAAATGGTTGGTTGTTTCTGTCTGTAATTTCTCTCATGTACCATTACATTTCTTTCCTAGTAACTGATATGGGTATTTTCCCCACTGCTTGTGTGTTTATCTTGTAAAAATATTCCATCTTTGGGCACACATACTGCTGTGGATGGTCAGGAAGGTGATTTCTGCTTTAGCTGTATAATTCTAATAATATTAGAACATTTTTCATAACCGATACAAGAAGTAATAGTATTTTCTTTTTTTTTTTAAAGATTTATTTATTTATTTATTATGTATACAGAAGAGGGCACCAGGTCTCATTACAGATGGTTGTGAGCCACCATGTGGTTGCTGGGAATTGAACTCAAGACCTCTGGAAGAGCAGTCAGTGCTCTTAACCTCTGAGCCACCTCTCCAGCCCAAGTAATAGTATTTTCAATCACAAAAACAGCAAATTTTAGACTTCAGAACATATTCAAAGTTAACTCCTTGCTCTGGGGATGAATATACAAGGATGAATTCCCAGGTGTTGTTTGTTGCTGAATCAAGGTCCGACATGAGGCAATTTTGGTAGTAATTGACTTTTTGCACATAGTCCCAGCTTCAGTTTATGTTACAGGCTCAAGTTTCAGCCAACTGTTTACATTTTGTCTGTCGGAACCCTCACCAACTTAGAGCTATGTACATGGCCATGTGTTACTCACTGGCCAGTCAATGTGACCTACCTAGTCTGAGAGAAATTATGTGACTTACTGTGTGTTATGAGAATGGACTAGACCCTGAAAATGTAACATGTAATTGTCCAAAGCTGGGCAGAGAGAAGAAGAGGTGTGAGAGTGTGCGTGTGAATGTGAGAGAGCTGCTGTGAGGAGAGCTGTACTGTGTGAGTGTGAGTGTGAGAGTATGAGAGTGTGAGAGTGTGAGAGTGTGGGAGTGTGGGAGTGTGAGAGTGTGGGAGTGTGAGAGTGTGAGAGTGTGAGAGTGTGAGAGTGTGAGAGTGTGAGAGTGTGGGAGTGTGGGAGTGTGGGAGTGTGAGAGTGTGGGAGTGTGAGAGTGTGGGAGTGTGGGAGTGTGAGAGTGTGAGAGTGTGGGAGTGTGGGAGTGTGAGAGTGTGGGAGTGTGAGAGTGTGAGAGTGTGAGAGTGTGAGAGTGTGAGAGTGTGAGAGTGTGAGAGTGTGGGAGTGTGGGAGTGTGAGAGTGTGAGAGTGTGAGAGTGTGAGAGTGTGAGAGTGTGAGAGTGTGAGAGTGTGGGAGTGTGGGGGTGTGAGAGTGTGGGAGTGTGAGAGTGTGAGAGTGTGAGAGTGTGAGAGTGTGAGAGTGTGAGAGTGTGGGAGTGTGGGAGTGTGAGAGTGTGAGAGTGTGAGAGTGTGAGAGTGTGAGAGTGTGAGGGTGTGAGAGTGTGGGAGTGTGAGAGTGTGAGAGTGTGAGGGTGTGAGAGTGTGGGGGTGTGAGAGTGTGAGAGTGTGAGGGTGTGAGAGTGTGGGAGTGTGAGAGTGTGAGAGTGTGGGAGTGTGAGAGTGTGGGAGTGTGAGAGTGTGAGGGTGTGAGAGTGTGGGAGTGTGAGAGTGTGAGAGTGTGGGAGTGTGAGAGTGTGAGAGTGTGGGAGTGTGGGAGTGTGAGAGTGTGGGAGTGTGGGAGTGTGAGAGTGTGGGAGTGTGAGAGTGTGAGAGTGTGAGAGTGTGAGAGTGTGGGAGTGTGAGAGTGTGGGAGTGTGAGAGTGTGAGAGTGTGAGAGTGTGAGGGTGTGAGAGTGTGGGGGTGTGAGAGTGTGGGGGTGTGAGAGTGTGAGAGTGTGGGAGTGTGAGAGTGTGAGAGTGTGAGAGTGTGGGAGTGTGAGAGTGTGAGAGTGTGAGAGTGTGAGAGTGTGAGGGTGTGAGAGTGTGGGGGTGTGAGAGTGTGAGGGTGTGAGAGTGTGGGGGTGTGAGAGTGTGGGGGTGTGAGAGTGTGAGAGTGTGGGAGTGTGAGAGTGTGAGAGTGTGGGAGTGTGAGAGTGTGGGAGTGTGAGAGTGTGGGAGTGTGAGAGTGTGAGAGTGTGAGAGTGTGTGAGCATGAGAGAATGATCCAGTAAAGAGTGGATAAATGATGTAATACTGTGAAGGGACGTAGCAGAGTAGAGAGAAGAAATGTGTGTAGAAGAGAGATGTGGAGCTGTGTGAAAAAGAGATGTCAAGGACAATGACAAACATAGAAAAGAGATGTAACTGTGCAAAAGAGGTCTGTGGCTTTGTGCAGAATCTATGTGAAGACAGATTTTCAAAGAAAGATTTTTTTAAGATGAAATAAAAGAGAAAGTTAGCATCAGAAAGCATGTATGTTTCCTCATTTACCCCTCAAGTAGAAAAAGTCTAGCCCTTCCAAATTTATGGATTTTTTTGTTGTTGCATACCCTGGGTAGCTGGCGGCTGGCTACCAGTAGATTATCCCATCTACCTTTTGCCTCTGGGCTTTTACCTTTCTCTTCTGTAAATCTTGCTTTCACTCTCACTCTGTGGCTGGCTGGGTGGCTGGGTGGCTGTGTGGCTGGGTGGCTGAGTGGCTGTGTGGCTGGCTGAGTGGCTGGGTGGCTGTGTGGCTGGGTGGCTATATGGCTGAGTGGCTGAGTGGCTGGGTGGCTGAGTGGCTGGGTGGCTGTGTGGCTGTGTGGCTGGCTGTGTGGCTGAGTGGCTGAGTGGCTGTGTGGCTGTGTGGCTGAGTGGCTGAGTGGCTGAGTGGCTGAGTGGCTGGGTGGCTGAGTGGCAGGGTGGCTGTGTGGCTGGCTGTGTGGCTGAGTGGCTGAGTGGCTGTGTGGCTGTGTGGCTGAGTGGCTGAGTGGCTGTGTGGCTGGGTGGCTGTGTGGCTGTGTGGCTGAGTGGCTGTGTGGCTGTGTGGCTGAGTGGCTGGGTGGCTGAGTGGCTGAGTGGCTGGGTGGCTGGGTGGCTGTGTGGCTGAGTGGCTGGGTGGCTGTGTGGCTGAGTGGCTGGGTGGCTGAGTGGCTGAGTGGCTGGGTGGCTGGGTGGCTGGGTGGCTGAGTGGCTGGGTGGCTGGGTGGCTGGGTGGCTGAGTGGCTGAGTGGCTGGGTGGCTGAGTGGCTGGGTGGCTGAGTGGCTGGGTGGCTGAGTGGCTGGGTGGCTGTGTGGCTGAGTGGCTGGGTGGCTGAGTGGCTGGGTGGCTGGGTGGCTGGGTGGCTGAGTGGCTGAGTGGCTGAGTGGCTGGGTGGCTGTGTGGCTGAGTGGCTGGGTGGGTGAGTGGCTGAGTGGCTGGGTGGCTGGGTGGCTGGGTGGCTGAGTGGCTGAGTGGCTGGGTGGCTGTGTGGCTGGCTCCTTAGCATCCTCCTCTCTTTGTTTTCTTGCTCCTTCTTCTTTCTCCTCCCAGATTTCTTCTTCTATCTATTCTCTCTGTCTGCCAGCCCCACCTACCCTTTCTCCCTTGATTTTGGTCATTCAGCTCTTTATTAGACCATCAGGTGTTTTAGACAGGCACAGAAACACAGATTCACAGAGTTAAACAAATGCAACATAAAAGAATTAAACACATCTTTGCATCATTAAACAAATGTTTCACAGTATAAACAAATGTAATACATCTTAAAATAATATTCCACAACACAAATGGATCAATGGAATCAAATCAAAGATCCAGATGTAAGTCCACATACCCATGAATGCCTAATTAGACACTTGATTTTTGACAAAGAAGCCAAAATTATACAATGGAAAAAAAAAAGCATCTCTAACAAATGGTCTTGGTCTAAATGGATGTTGGTATGTAGAAGAATGCAAATAGATCCATATCTATCACCCTGCACAAAACTCAAGTCCAAGTGGATCAAAAATCTCAACATAAAACCAGATACACTGACCCTGATAGAAGAGAAGGTGGGAAATAAACTAATGCATTGGCACAGGAGACAACTTCCTGAACATAACACCAATAGCCCAGGCACTAGGATTGGCAATAAATGGGACTTAATGAAATTGAAGGTTTCTGTAAGGCAATGGACACATCACATTGAACAAAATGGCATCATATAGAATAGGATATCTTCACAAATCCCACATCTGTTGGAGGACTGATTTCCAAAATATATAAAGAACTCAAGAAACTTGATATCAACAAACCAAGTAATCCAATAAAAAAAAAAATGGGGTAGAGAGCTAAACAGAATTCTCAACAGAAGAATCTCAAATGGCCAAGAAACACTTTAAGGAGATGTTCACCATCCTTAGCCATCAAAGAAATGCAAATTCAAGTGACTCTGAGATTCCACTGTACACTGACAGATGGCTAAGATAAAAACTAGTGACAGCTCCTGTTGGAGTAAGGCGAGCACACCTCCATTACTGGTGCATGTGCGATCTTGTACAGCCACTTTGGAAATCAATATGGCTGTTCCTCTGAAAACTTGGAATCAATCTATCACAAGACTCAGCTATACCACTCTAGGGCATATACCTAAAGGATGCTCAATCATACCACAAGGTCATTTGCTCAGTTATGTGCATAGCAGCTTTATTTGTAATACCCAGAACCTGGAAACAACCTAGATGTCCCTTAACTGAGGAATGGATAAAGAAAATGTGATAGATTCACACAATGGAGTATTACTCAGATGCTAAAAAACGACACCAGAAAATTTGAAGGCAAATGGATGGAACTAGAAAAAATCATCCTGAGTGAGGTAACCAGGACCAGAAAGACAAACATTGTATGTATTCACTCATAAGTGGATAGTAGCTGTAAAATAAGGGATAACTATGCTATAATCCACACTCAGAGAAACTAGGTAACAAGGAGGGTTCATGAAAGGACACCCAGATTTCCCTGGGAAAAGGAAATAGAAGATTTTGTGAGTGGACTGAGGGTGGATGGAAACATGAGTGATTAAGTTGTAGTGGGACAGAGGGAGAGGACTGCATAAGACTACTGAAAATGGGGGCATTTCAGTGTCAGGTAAAAATGTGGCACAAGGAATCTCCTAGGAATCTACAATGATGACCCCAGCTATAGCGGATAAGTAGCCTGAACTGGCCATCTCCTGTGACCAGATTGGCGCCTAGCCCAATTGTCATCAGAAGGGCTTCATCTAGCAATCAATGGAAACAGATGCAGACCCACAACCAAACAAGAGGCAGAGTTTAGGGGATCCAGCAGAAGATGGGGAGGAAGGATTGTAGGAGCCAGAGGGGTCAAGGACACCACAGGAAAACTCACAGAATCAACTAACCTGGGCTCATAGGGGCTCACAGAGACTGAACTGAAAACCAGGGAGCCTGCATGGGACTGACCTTATGCATATATGTGACAGTTGTGTAGCATGGTCTTCTTGTGGGACTCCTAACAGAGGGAGCAGGGGCTGCCTCTGACTCTTTTACTAGCTTTTGGGACCCTACTCCTCATACTGGGTCACCTTGCCCAGCCTTAATAGATGGGGAGGTGTTTTGTCTTATGGCAATTTGATATGCCATGTTTTGTTGGTACTCATGGGAGACCTTCCACTTTCCTAAACAGAAATGGAGGAGGAGTAGACTGGGGTGTGGGAACAGAAGGGTGGGGCTGGGGGAGGGACTAGGAGGAGAGGAGGGAGGGGAAACTGGGTCAGGGATGTAAAATAAATAAATTTATTAAAAAATGAACTATGTATCTCATTCCAAGTAAGTAGCTTCTATGAAAATACCAGTTCTTCAGTCAGCAAGACTAATTCTATAGTTCATACTGGCCAATACATAGCCAACTTGCTTGGAGATAGGAGCTCTTGCTGGAAGAGACTAGATCAAATGACTTACCACAGTGTAGTGGTTTGGAGAGAAATGTCTCCCACAGGCTCAAGCACTTGAAAACTCAGTGATGCTTTTTGGGGAGGTTATGGAACTTTTAGGTTGTGACATCTTGCTGGATGAAGCATAGCACTGGAGAAGGTCTTGCTTCCTTTCTAGCTCTTCTCTCTGCTTCCTTTGTGTGGTTGAGATGTGATCCCTCAACTTTCTGCTCTGGCAGCCTACTGCCAAGCCTCCTCACCATTATGCCAAAACAAACCCTTTCTTCTATAAGTTGCTTTTGGACATGGCATTTTATCCCATTGATACTGTTAGGATCCTGAAGAAGTCCTACAGAAGACCCCCAACCATGTACTCAATCAGCAAGATCATTTATTATTCTGGTATACTGGGGCCATCCATCCAACACAGAGGCAAAATGGCAGTGACCCCAAGAGGGACATGTGGGCTCCTTTTAAGCATAGTGGAAGGGAGTTCCTAGGGCAATTAGGTCACTTTGGATATGATTGACTTAAGCAAGTGGCAATGATATTAGTACATTCTAATTGGCTAGGGTTAGTTTGGGGCTCATCAAGGCTATAAGTTTTCCATTTTGGGGAAGGCCTGGACAGATTCCAGGCTTGCTACATCCTATCTCCCGTGACTTCTGTTGTCAGGGGCATGAGTGATTAATTGCCCTTTGTTCATGGTTTCCTTAGAAACTGTCTAGTTTGAAGAGCAGGGACTCAGTTTTTAACTGAGTTATTAGGGCAGTCTGTCATGATATTTGCCTGGCCCTCTCAGAACAAATGTAACTTATATGGAAGTTGGTACCAAGTGTGGGATCTCCACCACAATCCAAGTTCTGCTTTTACTGCCTCATGAAATTGCCTCTTGCCACACATTTCCTGGCTTCAGCAGCTGCCTGGAACCATGCATGAAGAACTACACCTCTCTCATTCTTGTATTTTCCATGTCACCAAAGCCATATGATACTACCAAATATGGATGCCAGTTTGGGAAGGACTCTTGACCCCTTGAATCCCACTCATTTTGTATGCTGTTGTTTTCTAGGAGCAGAAAACAAACTGTAAACTCAGCTGGGTGGGGTCTTGCCCTGAAGTCACGTTTGCCTTTTTTTCTAGTATGGAGCTGAAGGCCTCTACTGAAAGACACCAATCTTACAATTACCCCCTCTCATTCAGCACATGCCTTGACTGTAGCATTGATTCCTAGAGTTCCTTCCCCCTCCAAACTACCTGACATTTTTCAGTGTGGGCCTGCATAAGAGTCAGCAATGATCACACCACAGACTCAGCATCATGCTGTTTTGAAAAGCCATGTAAGGAAGGGTTTGCTTGGGCTCTAGGTTCTAGAGGGCTAGATGTCATTAGGTGAGGGAGGCATGGCTGCAGGCAGCCAGAGCAGAAAGTTGAGAGGTCGTAGGTCAACAGTGGGAACTAGAAGTGGTGTGAGACCACAGGCTCTCAAATCCCCCCAGAGCCTCTTAGACATTCCTAAACTTTCCCAAATAATGTCCCCACAGGCGACCAAGTGTTCAAGTGTTCAAGGCCTCAGGGGCGGGGGCGGGTGATTCCTCATTCAAACCACCACATGTGGGTTCTGGTAAAGAAGAAGAATCATCATAACTTTTTCTCTTCTCGTCCCTGCACCCAAATCACTAACCATTCCACCCCCCCCCCCCGCCCGTTGACTTCCCATCCTTTGAGAGATTTAATGGATGGGTTTCTTCTCGATCTCCACAAATTGAATCTTTCCATTATGTTTAATGACAAGAATACTCACCTTTTGTTCATTACTGGTCAGTCCAAGGAGATCAGCAACACCCAGAACTTCATTTGAACTCTGATCTCTTCCCACAGTTTGGATGGTTCAGGAGAACGTGGTCTAGTACCTTGCTTCCTTTGGGTCTTAAAACTGGATAAAACTGGATCTCTGGCTGGGCGTTGGTGGCACACACCTATAATCCCAGCACTCGGGAGGCAGAGGCAGGTGGATCTCTGTGAGTTCAAGGCCAGCCTGGTCTACAAAGCTAGTTCCAGGAAAGGTGCAAAGCTACACAGAGAAACCCTGTCTCAAAAAAACCAAAATACCAAAAACAAAACAAAAACCAAAACCAAACAAACAAACAAAAAACGACAACAAAAAAACCTGGATCTCTGTCTTTACCCCTGCTTCCTGGATTCCTGTGTTGGGAGAGAGAGGCAGAGTCCTGGGATATCTTGGTTGACTGGCGACACCAGGCATTTATGATGGGTTACATGGTGTTACCGTCTCCTGGACTTGGGCCTTCTTTAGATTTGTCTGCCTGAGGGAGAGTGCTCTCCTCATTCCAGACTATCAAATTTCCAAACATTCTCTTGAAAACCATCCTTCATACTCAAGGTAAGGAGACAGTAACATTTCTTCTCCCCAATGGGGAGATAAAGATACTAATTTCCCTTTTCTTTGTGTAAGAAAGGGTTTTCTCACAGGTTGGCATTAAATGTCCTCTCTTCCTCTCTAGCCTTCTGAATGCTGGGATTTCTGGTGTGCCACTAAATAACTAACAGTAATGTTCTGTAGCACACATGCATGGGACGTGCTGACGCAATTAAACACTTCTGGGTGGACACTGTTAGTCCAGGGAGATGGCATTTCATTCAATTGACTCTATTTTACCCATTTAATTCATAATATTGATGCCTATTTATTTGAGATAGATTAGAAACATTGATAGCCGCCCCTCCCCACAAATTGAAGATCCCCTGTCTCAATTTTGAGGGTATTGTTGCTAACCTTGAACTGTAGAACTAGATCCTTTTCTCTCTTCCTATTGTAACCAGCGTACCTTGCCATCTGAATGTACTGTGCAAATACTTACTTTAAAAGGATTTGCACAGATTTTGCCCCATATTCTCTCTGTAAAAGGGAAGCTGCTTAGGAAAAAAATCTGTACTATCTCAGTGGAACTGTTGATTTGTGCACGTATTGGGGGTGAAAATTGAGACTGTGCTGCAGGGGAGTCTCGGCTTTTCTTGCAATAATCCTGAGTCTTGTGCAAACACAGCCTCAACATGTTCTGTGTTATCTTGTCAGTTTCTGCACATTATTCTATGCAAATGTCTCCTCAGAATGCTGAGAAGCCTGTGAAGAAAGTGCCGGAGCCAACAAAGAAAACTATTGACGAAGGGGCTGAATGGCACAGCAATTTTTTAGTGTTGATGAAACTGTACTCTCACAGACTCATTTCAGAAGGAGACATAAGAGCCGCGCAGGACAGACTAGCACAGCTTTGAAGGGAAGGTGGAGCTAAGCTGCCGTGTACTGTTTCAAAGATCCTTGTGCTTTTTAGCTGATATTTGGGTTATAAAAGATTGGGTGAGCAAGGCAGTGATCAGTGATTATATGAAGAGCTAGCACTCTACCTCGTCAAAACAGGATACAGTAGAAAAAAAATAACCTTGCAAACAAGGTACTTTTGATAATAGTCCAATCTTCCAAATGTCCTTCTGTGCTGATGCACATGGAGACACTAGCACAGCATTTTTTTAACCTCCCAGCTTCCAGTCATGACTGCAGTCCTGCACTTAGGAGATGCTGCAGTCTTCAAGGCATCCTGTCTGGAGATGGGGGAGCTGAGCGTGGTGCTTACCAGCTGGTTGATGGGCTGATGATGCAGGTAATGACACTCCAGAAGAGGTTTATGGGCAGGTTTGGACAGTCAGCAGGTCTCCCATGTGTCAAGTGGCTTTGGCAGGTGGCATAGCACACCATGAGTGGGCGAGGGGAACCTGGTCCTATCTGCTGTCGCTGACTTCCAAGGCTTCTGGGAAGTGACTGATGCAGAGCAGAAACCCTAAATCTTAGGAGGAAGTTAGCGAAGGGCACAGCACAAAGGACGTGAATGAAGGACTTCTTTGACTGATGCTCACCCTGGGTCCCCAGAGGAAGGGAGAGGGGCTGCAAACAGCTAACACTAGGCCTGGAATAACTACACTTCTACAAATTACCATCACTTGCTTCGGTTGGATCCATAGGTTTGCATTCTGTTTGTTTGTTTTAGAGACAAAGTCTGTTGTTAAAATTCCTTCCCTGGGGAGATGTGAACAATGTCTGCCTCCTTGCACTAAGGTCCCCCAAATAAACCCAAATCTGATTCTACCACAGTTCACCTGAGGGACCCAATGAGTTTATTGGGTTTTAATACAGAACACGGGTGAGGGCTTACTGACAGGAGTGTAGGTAGACCCAAAGCGTCCTCACTGGGAATTCTTCAACTAGCATGGACAATGGTGCTCCTATAGCTACCTGGATGAAGGCCTCCTCCTACTAGTCTTTTCTAGCTGATCCTGAGGCAGGATGCAGTTGCGACTGAATTGCATACAAATGGCTAGGAGGAGTGGATGGACACACAGTCAGGACTCAATGACCCTGCCCATCCATCTTTCTGAAGGTGACATCAACAGTCTAATGGCTGATCATGAGTAGGCACAGTTGATCTCATGAAAATTGGAGAAGGTGGTGAGGTGACAGCACCTTACAACAGTCCTATGCAGCCCAGACCAGCCTCTCTCTCCCAGTTAATGTGGCTCTGGAGATGGAGCCCAGGGCCTCTTGCATGTTAGGTAAGTACCCTACTAACTGACCCTAATCATTTATACCCATCTAACTCCATGGTAACAAGCATCAAATGCTATGGTTATTGCTCTGTGTAAATAAAATGCTGATTGGCCAGTAGCCAGGCAGGAAGTATAGGCGGGACAAGCAGAGAAGAGAATTCTGGGAACAGGAAGGCGGAGGGAGAGACACTGCCAGCCACCACCATGACAAGCGAGATGTAAGGTACAGGTAAGCCACGAGTCATGTGGCAAGTTATAGATTAATAGACATGGATTAATTTAAGATAGAAGATGTAGATAACAAGAATACTGCCACGGCCATACAGTTTATAAGTAATATAAGCATCTGAGTGATTATTTTATATGTGGGTTGTGGGACCGCAGGGGCTTGGTGGCACCTGGAGAAAAGATCTCCAACTACAATCAAAAGTCAGGTTAGTCCCGAGGATGGTCACCAACACACAAACACACACACACACACACACACACACACACACACACACACACACTGTTTTGCTCCATCTCCATTTACTTTATTTATAACTGACCTCTGTTTGTTTGGTTAATCATTTAAACTGGCTTCTATGTTTCTGAATTTTATGTAACTAGTGATGTTTGTATTTGTTCCATAACCTAAGACACAATAGTTTTTAATTTATGTTAAAGTGCTCACATTGCATAGGGACATAAATTCCTGTGTTGTATAGGACACTGTCCTGTGTTGTATGAAGATATGCCTCAAAGAGAGCTTAGCTTGCTGTCTGTCTCAGTTAGGGTTTCTATTACTGTGAAGAGACACCATGACCACAGCAACTCTTACAAAGGAAACATTTAAGGGCTAGCTTACAGTTTCAGAGGTTTAGTCCATTATCGTCATGGCAGGGAGCATGACAGCACACAGGCAGACATGGTGCTGGAGAAGGAGCTGAGAGTTCCACATCTGGATCAGCAGGCAACAAGAAGTGAACTGAGTGTCACACTGAGCATAGGTTGATCATAGGAAACACTCCACAGTGGCGTACTTCCTTCAGTACCTAATAGTGCCATTTTCTTTCAAACTACTACACTGTCCAAACATCAGTACCTGAGTTTGAATCCTAAGCATCATGTAAAAGCCAGGAATTGCTGCATATGTTTGAGCCCCAAGTTTGTGTGTGTATGTTGGCAGGGGAGTGTAGTGGATAGCCATCCCAGCATTGGCCTGGAAGTTCCAACCCCCATTGAGGCTTCAGTAATGATCACACCCACAAGGCGGGGCAGAGGAGGGAGCAGAAGACCGAGGATCAAGAGGAGGTCGCGCTCTTGGTTCGGGGATGCTGGACGCAGGAGGCAGACCGAACAGAGTTCTCCAGAGAACACCGCCGGACTGTGCTATACCTTTGCCAGACCCTACAACCTATCCCTTCATTTGTAAGTTACCCTACAAAATAAACCTCCCTTTTAACTTCGTGGAGTGGCCTAAATAATTTCACCAATATCTGGCGCTCACATGGGGCAAATTCCAAAGGCCCAGGCGGCTCCCTCCCTCAGCCTCCTCCCGGCTGGCGGCTGGCGGGCACCTAAACGCACCTGCAAAGTTCCATTTAACCAGGGGACGCCTACACGGTCCCATTCCCGAAAAAGGGAACAGCTAGTCCGGTCTCAGTTCCCTAGCTTAGCCCCTAGACCAGCGAAAACCGCTGTGAGTGAGGCGTACCCACCCCTCCCTGAGTGCCGGCTCCCTGCCACCTTGGCTCCTGCCTTCAGCTGCCGCCAGCCAAGGTCGCTAGCAGGCCTTGCTTTGGAGCTATACCAATGCCTCCTGCTGGCTGAAAAGTGCTACTGCACCCCCCAAAACCACGGAAAGGTAAGCTTCTTTCAAGTAAAAGTACTTACTTGATAATTTTACACCTTAAAACTGACTAACAAATTTTGAATAATTCTTGTAATATGGCTGACAACATTACCTCACAAGAATTTAAAAACCTTTTTGCCTGTATGATGAATGACATTTTCCTGGAAATATACGACCTCCCTAAGACATATCTGGCCTGTACCATTTTGACATTCATTGTAATAATTCACACAGTGTTCAAACACTGGTTTAATAGTAAGAACAAAGATGAGTCATTATTGGGACTGATACAGGCTTTAACTTTAAATGATATGCTAAATAAACAGCAACAGGTAACAATGACTCCTAGAAATAGATTGCATAGTGCTTTATTAACCTTGAATTTTCTCAATGCTGATGAGAAAGGAACAACAGCTGCGGAGAGACATTGGATGACAGACAAAACTCCTGAGCTAAACCAACCGGTTTATTTCAAAGATGTGTTGACCTCAGAATGGAAACCTGGATATGTCCTATGTTGGGGAAGGGGTTTTGCTTTTGTTTCCACAGGAGAAGAAAAGCTATGGATATCAACAAAATTAATAAAGATTCGATTCGAACAGGAGAAACCCCTTGATGAGGAGAAGTAAAAGATCATCCACCAATGTGACATCTCCTCAGGTTGTAAGAAAAAGTTAACAATCAAAGGTTGGGGTAGGCTTTTGTTTTTGTCTTTCCAGGATAATGGAAATACCCATCTTCCAGAAATCATAAGGCCTTGGATATCCGGATGTTTACAGCAGAAAGAAAGAATCTATTGGTACCAATCTACACAGGGTAAGATATCACTGTCTAACATCTATATCTCTATCAATCTAGAATAGTTGTGGTTCCAATTTAATTATAAACCACGCTGGCTTTGGAGATGGAACTGGCTCACTCCTTCTCTAAACCCAAGCATATTGATAAAAAAAAAAAAAAAAAAAAAAAAAAAAAAAAAGGTTGAGAGATTCTTCAGTTCCATATCAGAAGAGCCCTCTGGTGTGAGACAGAAGGAAACCAATTATAAGGGACCATTATCTTCAAGATTCTAATTCTCTCCATGCTTATTCTTGATTTCTTGGAATCCTTTCTCACATGACATGACATCTTTAAATCCAAACCTTCCATTCTGATAAAAAATAAGTTTTTTTCCAATAGCACTCTCTGAAGTATCCAGAAGGAAGATGGGGCCCCAACAACAACAACAACTCTACCCAATCCAGAATGATGCCATGGTAATCATCATCATACTACACTTCTTGCCAGAATTTCAGACAATCTTACCCATTACTCTAAGAGTTGCTGCAGAATCTACAGTTAATCTAACTGAGATTTAACTATCTGAGCTTTCTCACAATACCCAACAGAGATACCATCGCCCCCTAAACAGCAGGAAGCAATTCTAAGAACACGACGCCCCTTATCCCTTAGGTTTCATATTTCTCAGGGTATGGATAATGGTTCTAGGGTTGGGGGTAGAAGAAATGGTTAAACTCAGTACTCTCCTTAAGGAAAGACAATATGTCTCAAAAAAAAAAAAAAAGGGAAAAGAAGAAATGGAGTGGATACGTATAAGATATTATGGTAGACTATCATATACATTAGTAAACAAATTTAGTAATATAGCAGCCTTTGCACTGTTATGAATTCTTATATGTTGATACAAATATGAGATTTTTATATTCCTATTTAAGATAACTTGTATATTGATACAAATGCAGAACTATGTTTGTTATATTGTACACATATTTTTACTCTTATTTGAAATATTTGTATATTGATACAAATGTGAATTTATGTCTGTCATACTGTATGTATGTTCTACTTCTGTTTAAGATATTCTGTATACTGATATATATTTAGGATTATTATCATATTGCATATTGCACTATACATTCCTACCTCTGTTAAAGATATTTTGAAGTCATTGTCCTTTTACTGTACATTTGCTTACAGACTGTTTGCCTTATTTATAGGAAGCCTTAGTCCTTAGGTTGTTTAGGTAGATGAGACTTACAGAGTTATTGTCACCTATGCTTGTCATCTCTATAATTATGTTAGTTAGGTTATCCAGATTTATAAACACATAGGCCAGATGGACAGGTAATCTTCAAACACTTCATGGACCTAGAGAATATGGCATTTAAATAATTTACAATTCTGTTGACGTGAGACACAATTGCTCCTGGCAGCACCAATTTGATCCCGAGAAAATGTTGGGCTTCTAAGACATTTCCATTTGGAAGTTTGTCTTCTTGGCACAAAATGGCCTACTGGGCAAAGAACTGCCCTTGCCTCAACTGCTGACAGTACAAATGCTGTCCTTTCTGGACAAGCGGGACACAAGGAAAGCGACCACCATACTTTGCCAAGACAGGGTAAGATGGTCTTTCAGAATTCCTGCTTCTGAAAATGGTCTGTCAGATACTCTAGGCCTGTAGCCAATTTGAATGCACCAACGATACTGAGAAACATTAGGTGACTGTCCAGCTGCTAGCTGTCTCTGTCTACTCTTGCAAGACTTCCGAAAGTTGCTTGCATCCTTCTCCCATTTCTCAGGTATTATTATATTCCTTCTCAGGTCTTTGATGAGGTTGGAGATTAACAGTTATAGTTACAACTTAGTATATATACATATATAATATCTTAGATAGAATATATTAAGTATTAGACTCAGGTTCTTTAAGATAGTACACCTTTTGGAATGATCCTTGTAACATGCCACCTACCCATGCCCTAGACTTCCCTAGATTTTAATATGTGTTTTTTGTTTGATATTGTTTGCACTTATTGTAATTCCAACTTATCTAAGTCATTATCCCTCATTACTCCTAGACAATATTTGATAACCATCTCTTTGTATATAGTCTTGTATTAGGTTAGAACTTTCTTATTTAGACAAAAGGGGGAGATGTAGTGGATAGCCATCCCAGCATTGGCCTGGAAGTTCCAACCCCCATTGAGGCTTCAGTGATGATCACACCCACAAGGCGGGGCAGAGGAAGGAGCGGAAGACCGAGGATCAAGAGGAGGTCGTGCTCTTGGTTCGGGGATGCTGGACGCAGGAGGTAGACCGAACAGAGTTCTCCAGAGAACACCGCCAGACTGTGCTATACCTTTGCCAGACCCTGCAACCTACCCCTTCATTTGTAAGTTACCCTACAAAATAAACCTCCCTTTTAACTACGTGGAGTGGCCTTAATAATTTCACCAATAGGGGAGTGGGCAGGCAGATCCTGAGAACTCTGTAGCCAGCCTAACTGAACTGGTGAGCTTCTGCTTCTGTGAGACCCATGTCAAGGTAATAAGGCAGAGAGCAATGTGAGAAGACATGAGAAATTCTCTTTCCTCCACATGTCCATGTGAAACACCAGCACTCTTGTGAATGTTACATGTACACACACACACACACACACACACACACACACACACACACCCATAAAACATTCATTAGGTAATAATTCATTAGGTAATAATTATGTAGCTAGTGTTTTGTATCACACATATTTGCCCAAACCCTTTGGTCTTTATTATTTAAGAGTGTTTAAATTTTGAAACATTTGTTAGGGTTTTGGAGTAGGCTGAAACAGAGCATAACATTTTCCTATTTAAAATCAAAGACTAGTTGGGTTTGGTGGCACCCACCTGTAATCCCAGCACCTGGAAGGCTGAGGCAGGAGGGTTGCCATAAATTCAAGGCCAGCTAGGGCTAGAGTAAGAACCCATCTTAAAACAACAACAACAAAAACAATACTCAAACAATAATGAAACATCCTAAAAAAAAAAAAATAAAAAGACTGTGCGTAGATTATTCTTCCACTTCCTAAGTTTATTTTCAAGGCAATATTTCCTAATTAGATTAGATTCAAATTAACAGGCAGTACTTGGATATAAGTTTTTTTTAATAAGAACACGATATAAATTTTTGGTTTATATGATACACATTGATATTTATCAAAATGCATGTGCTCCGTCAGTGTAATGGAGCAGCCATGCCCTGGCATGCCTGCAGTGCCCATAGCTTTCCTGGGGAAGGCTCCCTGTCCACAGACGCCTGGCTCCTTGATTCTGGCCACATGATTGGAGTAAAGAAAACCTAACTCAGAGTTTGCAGACTTAGGAGCCAATAGAGGCCAGGTAAGCAACACGATTGATGGAGGCGGCAGACGTGGGTAAACTAGGATTCTCCTTGGGGATGGCAAAGCGGGGACAGCACTCTTCATCACAAAGAGGCCATAGTTAGCCCTGCCAACTGCTGTGATCCAAGGACGAAAAGAAGTGTTCCGCTGGGTGGTGGTGGATGCCTTTAGTCCCAGCACTCAGGAGGCAGAGATTGGCGGATCTCTGTGAGTTCGAGGCCAGCCTGGTCTACAGAGTGAGCTCCGGGAAAGGCGCAAAGCTACACAGAGAAACCCTGTCTCAAAAAACAAAAAAAAAAAAAAAAAAAAAAAAAAAAAAAAAAAAAAAAAAAATCTTATAATTTTTAAAAGATTTGTTTTATTTTTATTTATGTGTGTGTCTTTGTGAGTGTATGCCATGTGCACATGGGTCCCTGTGGAGGCCAGAAAAGGGCATCAGATCCTGAGGAACTGGAGTTACAGGTGGTTGTGAACTGCCCAATGTGGGTGCTGGGAACTGGAGTAGGCTTCTCAGGAGCAGCATCAAGTACACTTAACTGCTGAGCAATCTTTCTACCTCTGAAAATTCTTATTTTTAAATGAAAGCCTGCACTTTCCCTGTTGTGTGGGCCAAACATCCTGACGACAGACCAGATTAGCTCACCTGTGGCTTGCCTTTAACTTCTGACTTTTCCAACAGTGGTGTATGGACGTTCCAATCAATGACCTGTGTGTGACAAATGACCATAACTGCTTGACAAGTCAGGGAGGGTGGCAACTAACACTAACCCTAACTACTAACAATCTTTTCAGAATAGAAATCTCTTTCTCTCTCTCTCTCTCTCTCTCTCTCTCTCTCTCTCTCTCTCACACACACACACACACACACACATCTATATTAAATCATGGTTTTCTTTCTTTCTTTTTTTTTAGGAGCTAAATAATATAGAACAGAGGGTACCAGAAGCTGCTAGGTGTTGGCAAATGTTGTGTCAAGGGGTGTCACTTTTGTGTATGTTGTACTTGTTTAACTGTGAGGCTGTGGTCTAGAATACCTGATGGTCTAATGAAGAACTGGCCAATAGCAAGGCAGGAGAGAGAGTAGGTGGGGCTGGCAGGCAGAGTATATGGAGAGAGAGATCTGGGAGGAGAGAGCTGGGAGCCAGAGAAGGAGGAGGACCCAGGGGCCAGCCACCCCGCTACACAGCCAGCCTTAGGGAGAGTAGGACTTACAGAAGTAAGAGAGTGGGAAAAGCCCAGAGACAAAAGGTAGATGGGACCAGTTAAGGAAGGCTGGCAGGAAACTAAAATAAGCTAAGGGCAGGCATTGGTAATTATTTGGGAGCTGGGTGTGGCCCCCAAAGTAAAAGAGCAAAAGACAAAACAACCAAACAACAACAGCTGGATGGTACTGAGGGTCAAACCCAGGGTCTGATAATATGCTTGGCAAGGGTTCAACTATTGTGCCATGCCTTTTCAATTCTTTTTAATTCCATTCCAGTCTTCTAAAGTTTCTCTCCTCTTTACCTCCCCAACCCAACCCATCTGCAAACTCTCAGTCCTTCAGCACAGTGGCTTCAATGTGTTTCCTGAAATTCTTTTCTAATAAGTTAGTAGCGTGAGGATGCGGCAGGCTCCTCAAACCAAGCCTGGTGTTGTAACAGGGGCCAGAGGCTGCCTTTCCTCCCCTGTCTCCTTTACCAGGTAAGAGTGATGTTCTTCCATTCAGATGATGGAGCAGAAAGACACTAGCTTTATTTTTATAAACAAGGTCTTAAGGCTGGTAAGATGTCCTAGCAGATAAGGGAGCTTGTAGCCAAGCCAGATCCACTGAGTCCAACCTCCTACCCTCACATGATGGAAGAAGAGAGCTAACTCAAAGTTATCATCTGACCTCCACATGCATGGTATGGCATGTGCTCCCCGACAATAAAGGTATTAATCTAAAAAATAAAATATGATCTTATGTAGCCCAAGCTGGCCTTTGACTATGTAGGTGAGGATGATCCTTGAATTTCTGAGCCTTCTGCCTTACTTCCTGAGTGATGGGATTACCAGGCATATGTGATCAAGCCTGGTTTATTCTGTGCTAAGAATCAATCCAAGAATTTTGGGTATTCTAAACAAACACTCTAACAACTGAGGCACCACGGTGGAAGTGGAGGGCAGTCCTCAGCTGACACCACCCTACTGAAGCCTTGATCCTTGATTACTAAAACCTGACAAAGCTTTAAAAAAGGATTCTAGACACACAAGAATGGAGTCAAGCACAGCTTCTTGGTTATCATGTTTTCTTCAGTAGGCTTGTTTTCTGGTGGCAACAGAGGTGTGGCTCCTTTAGGAAATGGCTTCTTGACTCAGTGTTAGCAGTAAGAACTGCATGGCTCTTTTAAGAGGCCCTGCTGACAAACACTTAAGTGGTGCTTATGAGCAGTGGGTGGCATACTACTTGGTGTGGACTCAAAAGCTTCCCAGAGTTGTGGCAGTAAACATGCCTCTGCATTAAGACTAGCCTCTCAAGAAACCACAGAATGGGGCTACTGCTTTGGTCCTAGCCATGCCACTTAGCAGTTTAAAGACTCATGTGGTCAGCAAAAGATAGAGATATGCAGTAAAGACAGATTCAGACCAAAAACAAAAAACAAACCCCAAAACTTCTAAATGGGTTACACTGTGTTTAAAAATATGTGTAGTCTTTGGAGAGAAAAGAAAAAGAGTAGAGAAAGTCCTTAAAAAAGGAATAGAGTAATGAAAAATATAATAAGCCACATAAAGATGGAAAATAGAGAGTCTGGATTATGTATATTATTGTGTTGTATTTAAAAATTTTGGCTTTTAAGAGACCTTGAATTATGAAAGCTGCTAGATCAAACCAACCTATATATTTTAAAATTATCTTGACTTCAAGATTTAAGTCAAAAGATACGTTATAGGCTGGAGAGATGGCTCAGAGGCTAAGAGCACCAACTGCTCTTCCAGAGGTCCTGAGTTCAATTCCCAGCACCCACATGGTGGCTCACAACCATTTGTAATGAGATCCGGCACCCTCTTCCATATACATAATAAATAAATCAATCTTTTTAAAAAAAGATATGTTACTTTAGGGGAGAGGTTATGCTTTTGTTTCCACAGGAAATGAGAGGCTGTGGATTCTTTCTGGGTTAAGAAAAATCAGGTTTGATTGAGGAAAAACCCCTGAAAAATCTCCAATGTGAATGGATGGCCCAAATGATCCAATGTTTCAGAGCACCTCTCTTGCAGTTTCCTCTGAGTTCTGCATCCAAAACAGCTTCAAGGCTGCTGGCTGAGATGATCCAGCCTTACAGAATTCTTCAGTGAGGATTTGACCATAATCCTGAGTTTTCTCAGGGTCCCCCAAAGATTAAATGTGCCCCCAATCAGCAGGAAGTAGTCTAGAAAACTATGCCCACATTCCCTCCCAAAATGGGTTATGGGTATTTATTATCATTTTAGGGGGGTTGGTTACAAGTTGTTATGGATAATGGTCAGGAAAAAGCTAAACAAAGGAGATTAGATTCAAGGATTTTGATCTGAAAAGAAAAGGGGGATATAGCAATGATAGGATAAAAGAGTAGATTATTGAATCCATTTTAACCCCCAAAACAACTGTTAATCTCAAAATGTCTTACATTGGTATGGATTTTTGTCTGTTGATACAATTTTAAAGATAATTTTGTTATGTGTATATTTCTACTCTTGTTTAAAGTATTATGTTTATGCAACTCATTTAAAAATGTAGTATGTAACTAAGAAATATAGATTAATAGTCATCCATAGTAGTAAATCTTATAGTCATGTTAGGTTTTCTAGGTATACAGAGATATATTTCAGATAAATAGGTAATCTTCAAATGCTTCAAAGACCTATAGAATGTTTTAATAACTTAGACTTTTCATGGCAGTGAGACAAGTCTGCTTCTGCCAGCACCAATATACTCTAGAGAAGATGATAGGCATCAAAGAAACTCCATATGGAGTTTGTTTTCTTTATGGTAAAAGTAAGCCATATGGACAAAGAAACTGCCTTTGCCTTAATTGCTGAAGTTACTGTCCAAACTGGACCAGCAGGGCAACAAAAGACTATGGTTGAACTTTCTGAAGACAAGGTAGGACAGTCCTTCAAAATTCTCTGCTTCACAGGAAAGTCTGTCAGATATGCCAGACTTGTAGGCCAAAGATGGATGACTCAACATTGCAGAGAAACTTTGGGTGACTGTCCAGGCAGCCTGATGTCCCTGTCATTAGGTAACATTTCATTTTTCTGGAGTCTTTGATGGAATTGAAGACTAGGCATTCATAGTTATAATTTTTCTTAATTATGATAAAAGGATAAATTAGATATAAAACTTTGGACTCACCAAGATAGGATGGATAATTAAATGTTTTCTCTGATTTTGTCAAATACAAATAGACTAGATACTGTAACTGTGATTCTTACTTGATAACTGTTTTTGTTGTATATGTTAAAGTTAAAACATTCCTTTTAATTAGACAAAAAGGAGGAATGCTGTGGAATAATCCTCTTGTACACGATAAAGATGTGTACTTGAACTGATTTAATAAAATGCTGATTGGCCGGTATCCAGGCAGGAAGTATAGGTGGGGCAACCAAGCTAAGGATGATGGGAAGGGGAAGGGGAAGGGCTGAGTCAGGAGTTGCCAGATAGAGCAGAGGGAGCAGGAGATGAATGTGCCATGCTAATAAAGGCACTGTTACATGGCAGAACATAAATAAGAAATATGGGTTAATTTAAAATGTAAGAGCTAGTTGGTAATAAGCCTGAGTTATTGGCCAAACATTTGTAATTCATATAAGCCTCTGTGTGTTTATTTGGAATTGGGAGGTCTGTATAGGAAATTCTGTTTGCACAAAAGAATTAAAAGAATCAAAAGAATCACAGGAAGGTGGGGATGTAACTCAGTGGCACAGTGTTTCCTAGAGTGCACAAGCCTTGGGCTCCATCACCATTGCTGCAAAAAATAAAGATCACTGTTCCTGATATAAGTGTGTTGCATCTTTTCGGAGGCAAAGGTGAAAGCTCACGCCATTGAGTGATAATAATAATACTTTAACCTGTTGAGTATTTAAGAAACAGTCACGATAGCTTCTTCCCTAGACTCAAGGCCATGAGCACTCTTGGCATGTCTTCAGCCGTTCCAGAGCTGCCATTTCTGAAGCAGAACTGTCTTTCTCTTCCATGTAGGAAGCTGAGCTCCAGCATTGTCCCGAAACAGCATTTCCCCAAACAAGTGCACAAGCAACAAGTTGGGATTCATGCCAGTTTCAGAATTTCTAGATTGGAATGCTGAGATTCACTGGATTAAGATGAAACAAGTCATTGCTGGTGGACATTCCATGTGGTGGAGAGAACATGGATTTAAAAATTCAAAACATCTGGAGCTGAGGCAATAGTTCAGTGGTAATGTGCTGGCCTGTAGGAAGACCTGAGTTCCAGGGTCAGAGCTCGCATTAAAAAAAAACAAAGCAAAACCAAAAAGGTAGTGTAGCAGCAAGCTCATATAATCTCAACTCCCTGAGAGGCAGAGAAAGGCCGATCTCTGGGGCTCATTGGTCAGCCAGACTAGCCTGCTTGGTAGGTTCCAGAACTGCAAGAGGCCCCTTTTCAAAATAAACAGACAAATTAGGAAAATTCCACTCAAGTAACAACACGAGGTTACCCTGTAGTCTTCACACACACACACACACACACACACACACACACACACACACACACGCTTAAAGGCACGCACAGTGCCTCATGCACTGGCTTCAGTTTCACTTTGCTGTCTATTGGGTGTAATGTCCTCAGTATACTTCTAATGCTTTCTTCTTATAATTTCTAACAGGATTAAGTAAAATTTGTATGAAAAGATAATATCCCAAGTCTGAATTATTTCTATCTTTGTGTATGTGTACTGAGCATGTCAACGTGCTTAAGTATAGGACAACCTATGGCAGCCTCATTGATTGGGTTCCTAACAATGACCCACCAGAAATATGTGTCTGGAGGCACCATGGTAGTAGGTTCCCACACAGCATAATTTAGCTTTTATTAAGATTCCCGTAGTAGCATATTTCAAATAGTTTGCATGACTAGCTACAAGCAATTACTTTTTCCTAAGGACTGAAGAACCTCTCAAATCTCTCATCATTTCCAAGCACTGAGGGCAAAAGGCGTGGCCTAAGCCAGAGAACTCATTTTACAGACAAGGAAATTATTTTTTCTCTCACAGTCTGAGTATTTCCTCCTGGGAGTTAGAGAGCTGATAGAATGCATATTTCCCCATTTTCCTTCCTCCAAGGGAATAGCTGGGTGATTAATGAGATAATGAGTGTGAGAAGAACTCCCTAGGGGAAGAGCATTTCATAAACATGAAGTGAAGACTGGCTGACTCACAGATCCCAACAGCTAAGAGGTGTTGATAAATCTTTTGGTAGGAATCCTACCTCTTTAATCTACATATTATGTGCACACCTTAAAAGCTTGGTACTGATGCCTTTCCTAAATGTCAAACTGATTCTACTTATAGCAAGATTCATCATCTAGTTTGTGATTAACACCATGTGTTTATGAAATCGAACGACTCACCCCTCAATGTTTTAGCAGGTAGGAGGTGGAGGAGCACCATGGACTAACTTGGAATTGAGTGGCTCATGGAATGTAGCCTGGAACTACTTTGCTAGGTTCTCATAATTGTCCAGGTTATAAAAAGTTCTGTCTCAGAACTGTTCCCTTGAAAACAAATGACTGTTTTCAGTGTCTGAAGTTTGTCCGAAAGAATGGAAATGAGCTGATAAAAGTGTAAGAAGCCCAAAGCAAAGGATCAAAAGTCACAGCTGGAAAACTCAGATCAGTGCTCTATCCAGCTGTTTTCCTAAGAACCGAAAATGTGTCAGGGATCCTGATATTACTGTGGATATGGCCTGAAGCTTCGGATTCTGCCTCTGGCTCTGTGGGATGAAATGCAAAACAACCCCAGAAACACAAATAAATGATTTTCTAAATCAACTCCTTTGTCAGATGAGAGTTACGGCATTTTTGTTAGATTAGAAAACCAGCGAAGGAATATGACAAGTGTCACAGACTGTTATGTTAAGACTGTTATGTCGCCTTGATAATCGGGTCTCTAGGAATCACTGTGGGTGGGGGTGGAGCCCAGTGGTAGAGCCCTGACCAGGTATGCATAAGGCCTTGATAGTCAGCACTGTGGAAAAGCCCCTGTGAAATGCCCTCTCTGTACACATGCCCGGCACGCATTTCCTTCTTTAGCATCATCTGTTTACCTTTTGGAATGCATTTATTTTTAAAATTACTTTGTCTGTTAATGTTCTCATAACCTCTTCATTTTTATGGATTTAAAAATTAGTTTATTAAATAACATCTTGTCTGTGATCCCTGAGCATTTTCATAAATGTCAGACAACAGGGTGGCCATTTGGAGGGGGATTAAATTAGGCCCATGCCATCTCACTCTCTACACACACAAGAATAAATCCCCTAAAGGTTAGAGGTTTAAATTCAAAAAGTAAGAACAATGTAAACACAAGAGAAAATCAGGTAAACGCTTCTTTCACCTGAGTAAAAGTACAAGGAAGGCTTCATTAGCTCAGACTTGGAGCTCAAACTCAACCAAAGCACAGACTGAGAAATGTAGGTACAACAAAAATTTCACCAACTAAAAGAATATTTGTCACAGATGTATTTTCTTAAGAGATCTCTAAAGGACTTGTAGAAATAGAGAGACAGAGGACCAAGACTCATGGTCAAATGTGGGTGGCTGAAGCCCGAGCAAGCACAAAATGCACCACATGACAATTTTTAAATTCACTTACAATCTTTCATCAGAAGCAGACATTAGGAAGCACGTCAGTACGTTCTGTTCTGCTGTGAGGACAGCACTTCCTCCTACGTTTCTGGTAGGAGTTAGGAACAGTCCCACGATGTTCGTTTCACCTTTTGTTGTTGTAAGAACATACCTGAAAAAGAGGAAGGAAGGAAGGAAGGGAGAGAGGGAGAGAAGGAAGGAGGAAATGAAGGAAGGAAAGAAGGAAGGAAGGGAGGTAGTTAGGTTGTGTTTTGTCTCACAGTTTTAAGAGATACAACCCATCATTATGGTGAGGTATTGTGGTGGTTTGAAAGAAAATGGCCCCACAGGCTCATGGAAATGTGCACTGTTAGGTGTGGTCTTATTGGAATAGGTGTGCCTCTGTTGATGGAAATGTATCACTAGGGGCTGGGCTTTGAGGTCCCAGAAGCTCAAGCCAGGCCTAGCGACTCACTGTCTCTTCCTGCTGCCTGGGGCTGCAGATATAGGACTCTCAGCTCCTCTCCAGCACCATGTCTGCCTGCATACTGCCATGCTTCCTGCCTTGACGATAATGGACTAAGAAAGTCCCAATTAAATATTTTCCTTTATAAGATTTGGCATGGGCCAGGCAGAGGTGGAGCATGCCTGTAATCCCAGCACTAAGGAGGCAGAGGCAGGTGGATCTCTGTTAGTTCGAGACCAGCCTGGTCTACAGAGCTAGTCCAGGACAGGCTCCAAAGCTACAGAGAAACCTTGTCTTGAAAAACCAAAAAAAAAAAAAAAAAAAAAAAAAGAGTTGGCATGGTCATGGTCATCATCTGTCCTGTCACCTGGGCCATGATAATGTCTGGGCCTGATCTGCTGACTAGAACCATTCCTGATTCTGTGGCCCTACTGCAGCCATGGCTTATGTTGATATTTGTGGATCATGTTACCATGGAAGGCCATGCCAATGCCAGGGGTCTGGGCCACCACCTGTAGCAATATTGGTGTCTGAGGGTCATGCTGCCAGGGCCATACTGATCTGGGTGATCTGTGCTGCCACTGGGGCCATGGTGATGTCCTGGCTTGAGCTGCTGCCAAGGGCCATGTGTGGGTTTGTGGTCGTGCTGGAACTGGGGTCTGTGTTGATGTCCATGGCCCATGTTACCACAATAGACCATAAGAACCATGCATTTTGAAATCTGAAAGCCCTGCTGAACTGGCCCCACCCTGCACTGCCCCTGGGCTAGCTGGCCCTGCTCCTCAGTGGACATTGTAGCAGGAGATCTGGCTGTGCTCCTCATAGAAAAGCTGGTCCCAGCACTAGGGAGAGATGCCCCACCCCCACCATGGATATGGATGACCTGACCCTGATGGCATGGGCATAGGAGAACTGGCTTTGCCCTTCACCTGAGAGGTTGGTCCCAGAATCCCAGACTCAGTTACCACCCAGGCCCACATCTTGGGCCTTTGATTGGCCCACCCTAGCATCTACTCCATCTACAACCTGCTGGAGTGCATGAAGGGACTGATCCTGCAGAATGACAGCCATAGGATCTCCATGACTCGGGGCAACAGCAGGATATCCAAGAGGAGTTTCTGTAAGTGTCCAGTGATGGTGGTGTGCCAGAGGCCAGGGGCCTTGAACCAGACATCACTGCAAAGAACCTGTGTAAGTGGGGCTGACTGGACAAAAGGGTGTACTTCATGACACACCACAGCAGCTCCCAATGCCACTAGGAGGAACGAAGAGCTGTTGGAGAAGCAGGAAAGACAGAGGAGGGGTTTTGTTTGTTTTTAATTTTTATTTTTGGGAGTTTTCTTTTGGTGAGATGCTGCAGGGGTGAAGGGTGGATATGGAAGGACTAGGAGGTGACTGGAATTGGGGTGCATGATGTGAAATTCCCAAAGAATCAATGAAGAATTTTGTTATATTTAAAAAAAAGGAGCTGCCATGGTCATGATGTCTCTTCACAGCAATAGAAACCTTTAGACAGGAGGCATAGCTGATGGACCATAACACAGTCCGTCCTGTTGTGTCAGGAAGAGAGAGAGCTTGCTTTCTTCTTTATATTCCTGTTAGTACCCCCACCTAAGGGATGGTGTTGTCCATATTTAGGGTTGTGTTCCATCCATATTCAGTCAAAATTTGCTGGAAACAATCTATACATACACCAAGCGGTGTGTTTTCACATAACTCTAAATCCAGTCACGTTGACAGTGGAGATAACTAACCATCACAACCAGTGGAAAGCATGTTGGTCAGACTGTACCATAGTGCATATTCACCTGCATGCCATTTTTAGGAATCTACTCTGAAGATTTTCTCAAAATACAAATGGATCATGGTGAAGTTATATGTTACAGTGTTGCAATTGTAAGACATGGAGAGCAACCTGAATTTCCATCATCGGACAATGGTTGAACAGCTTATAAGAGTGCCAAGTTCCTCTGAAGAAGAACGAACAGAGTCTCGTTCTTTGGAGGATATGAAATGATTTCTATGACTTACTAAGTGGCAAACTAACTAACTAACAAAAACCCCCACAAAAAGTAGATCTAGCATGTGAGAAAGATGGGCCCCAAAATGTAAGAAATACACATTTGTGCAAGAGAAATAAAATCACAGATAAACAAGAAACTAGATGTTAACTACTCATAGAGGCTGGTTGGAAAGGCATGGGAAGGGATGAATCGGCCATGTTAGTAGGGGTAAAATGGGAGAAATAGTTCTCTGAGTTCTTTAAGTATAGGTGTAAGCCACTCAAGGCACACGAGTGGCAGGCCCCTCCCCTGAGGACTTCCTAAAATCAGGTTCCACCTGCAGAACATTCTAACTGCCCTAATGGTTGGACCCTGCCCTGGCCCTCTGGAGTAAAAAGCCCAAGTTCTGGATTTGAAATCCCACCAATCCCTACCCTGGCAAGCTCTGCCCTACCCCCACCCAGAAAAGCTGTATAAACCCTGTCTCCTGCTCAGTTCTCTGCTGTTTCTTGTCTGAGCAGAGACAACCAACCTCCTGCTTTTTCCCTCCCAATAAACCTCTTGTGTGAGGTATGTTGTGTGATGTGACTTTGTGGTATTCCTTGGCTCCCCACTGCCAGGATACCTTTCCATCCAAACTGTAATGCTTGGTGCGGAGCGGGAAACTCTATCCACTCACCTCTTCTCCCCTACTCTGTAAGCATCTTCTCTTTGGTTCCTGGAGCTTGCTGCCACCTTCAGGGCTCGACTCTGTGGGCAACTCTCTAGTTACTAAGACACTTGCTCATCTCCCTCTCCTGGGACCATGTTTCTTTTTACCTCCTCCACCTGGGAGCTGTCTTTTAAGTCCTCAAGTTTCCTTAAGCCCTCTGGGCAGCTGCGACCTTGTCCCTCCTTTATTCAGCTGCATCCAGGAAGTCTCACAGCTTCTCTGTGCCTTCCTAGGTCTCTCTCTCTCGCCTCTCAGTTAGCACGTGGAACTTATAGACACTCCCTCAAGCAGAGTTCATTTTTTTGAACCTTCTTCTCTTCCTCCATGGACTCTAATTTTATAAAACCTCACTCTGTTACTACAGACAGCTTGGCCTCAGCACGGCTCGATGGTCTAAACTGGTGCTCGATGTTCAATGGTGGTAACTTCTGCCACTGGACAAACAAAGGATCTGAAAATCTTTTATGTCTAAACTTGCTCTCCTTTCTATTTCTTCTTGACTCCACCTGTCCAGCATAGCTCTTCCATATGGATATTATCATCCAAGAGACCACCACCTCTAACCAATAGCTCATCCTAATAGGGTCAGGAAATTGCTCTCTATCATGCTGTCAAAGGCCAGTTCAGCTCCCTATGACTCCCCTATCCATCTCTCCTTCGCTGGGCCTTACCCCATGCCTGTTTTTTTCTACTGTTGTATGATAATTCCTGTACTAGAAACAAAAATAATAAAAACATGCTTTATGGTAGGATTTGCAAAACAATGCTTGTTTAATAAGATATTAAAGCTGCACTTCTATGTACTCATACAAGAATGTTCCTCTTCCCGGTAGCTGAAGTTGGCAATATAAGAATCACCTTGGTGGTATTAGTTCTAAAAAGACATGGAGGGGCCATGGAGAGAAGCTGCCACTGTGCAGCAGGACTGAAGTTCCTAAAGAGAGCCCAGGAGAGGCTGTTGGTGAACGCGCTACTAAGTTCTGAGGGTCTGAGAACGTACATTGGAGGATACAACAGCTTAAAAGGTTTGGCAGGTATAAGAAGGTTATTTAAGGTGATGAGAAAGTTTCACATTTCCTTACCCCCCTATGCTATTCTTATGTTAAGATTTCAAAGGTTTAAGAAACGAATAGTTAACAACAGTTCAACCACACCACTCACATGGTGGGGTCTGGATACTGCTCACCAGCAGGTTGCCAAAAGGAAGTACTGTCCCTATAACACCCAAATCAACTTCTAGAACACCTGTCCCTGTGCAGGCTTTCTCTATGGTCCATGGGATCACTGTCCACGTTGGCTAGATACTTATGGAGGTCGCCCTCATTGGCACCGGGGGAGACATGGTGCACATTCAGGAAGGCAGGCGGTCTGCCTTTTAAGCAAATGACCTATCTTTTTTTTGTTATTTATTATATTTATGTTTTAATTTTACACATCAGCCATGGGTTCCCCTGTCCTCCCCCCTCCCATTCCTGCTCCCACCTTCTCCCCAGCCCCTCCCCTCCATTCCCATCTCCTCCAGGGCCAAGACTCCCCTGGGGATTCATTTAAACCTGGAGGATTCAGTACAAACAGCTCCAGTCCCCTCCTTCCAGGCTGAGCAAAGTGTCCCTGTGTAAGCCCAAGGTTCCAAACAGCCAGCTCATGCTCTAAGGACAGGTCCCGGTCCCACAGCCTGGGTGCCTTCCAAACAGTTCAAGCTATTCAATTGTCTCACTTATCCAGAGGGCCTGATCCAGCTGGAGGCTCCACAGCCTTTGGTTCATAATTCATGTGCTTCCATTCATTTGGATATTTGTCCCTGTGCTTTTCCAATCTTGGTCTCAACAATTCACACTCTTACAGTCCCTCCTCTTTCTCGACAATTTGACTCCTGGAGCTCCACCTGGGGCCTGGCCAAGGATCTCTGCATCCACTTCCATCAGTTATTGGATGAGAGTTCCAAGACGACTGTTAGGGTGTTTAGTCATCTGATCACCAGACTAGGTCAGATCAGGCTTTCTCTCAACCATTGCCAGCAGTCTACAGAGGATGTATCATTGTGGATTTCTGGGGACCTCTCCAGCACGCTGCCTATTCCTGTTCTCATGTGGTCATCATTTATCATGGTCTGTTATTCCTTGTTCTCCCCTTCTGTTCTTGATCCAGCTGGGATCTCCTGCTCCCCTAAGCTTTCTTTCCCTCAAACCTTGCCCTTCATTACTCCCACTGTCGTCCAGGTTGTTCATGTAGATCTCATCCATTTCTCTGTCATTGGGTGATCCCTGTGTCTTTCCTAAGGTCCTGTTTTCTAGGTAGCCTCTGGAGTTGTGCAGCAGTCTACTCATCTTTGTTTTACATCTAGTATCCTCCTATGAGTGAGTACATACCATGTTCATCCTTCTGAGTCTGGGTTACCTCACTCAGGATGATTTTTTCTAGATCCATCCATTTGCCTGCAAACCTCATGATGTCATTGTTTTTCTCTGCTGAGTAGTACTCCATTGTGTATATGTACCACATTTTCTTTATCCATTCTTCAGTTGAAGGGCATCTAGGTTGTTTCCAGGTTCTGGCTATTACAAAAAAATGCTGATATGAACATAGCTGAGTAAATGCCCTTGTGGTATGATCGAGCATTCTTTGGGTATATGCCCAAGATTGCTATAGCTGGGTCTTGGGGGAGATGGATTCCCAATTTTCTAAGGAAGTGCCATATTGATTTCCAATGCTGTACAAGCTTGCATTCCCACCAGCAGTGGAGGAGAGTTCCCCTTGTTCCACATCCTCTCCAGCATAAGCTGTCTTCTGTGTTTTTGATCTTAGCCACTCTGACAGGTGTAAGGTGGTATCTCAGAGTCATTTTGATTTGCCTTTCCTGGATAATTAGGGATGTTGAGCAATTCCTTAAATGTCTTTCAGCCATTTGAACTTCCTCTGTGGAGAATTCTCTGTTTAGTTCTATAGCCCGTTTCTTAATTGGACTGTTGGGCATTTTGATGTCTAATTTCTTGAGTTCTTTATATATTCTGGATATCAGCCCTCTGTCAGATGTGGGGTTGGTGAAGACCTTTTCCCATTCTGTAAGCTGTCACTTTGTCTTGTTGACCATGTCCTTTGCTCTACAAAAGCTTCTCAGTTTCAACAGGTCCCATTGATTGATTGTTTCTCTCAGTGTCTGTGCTAATGGTGTTATATTTAGAAAGTGATCTCTGGTGCCAATGTGTTCAAGAGTACTTCCTACTTTCTCTTCTATCAGGTTCAGAGTAACTAGATTTATGTTGAGGTCTTTGATCCACTTGGACTTAAGTTTTGTGCATGGTGACAGATATGGATCTATTTGTAGCCTTCTACACATTGACATCCAGTTATGCCAGCACCATTTGTTGAAGATGCTTTCTTTTTTCCATTGTACATTTTTGGCTTCTTTGTCAAAAATTATATGTTCATAGGTGTGCGGGTTAATGTCAGGGTCTTCAATTCGATTCCATTGGTCCACATGTCGGATTTTATGCCAGTACCAAGCTGTTTTTATTACAGTAGCTCTACAGTAGAGCTTGAGGTTGGGGATCATGATGCCTCCAGAGGTTGTTTTATTGTACAGGATTCGTTTGGCTATCCTGGGTTTTTTGTTTTTCCATAAGAAGTTGAGTATTATTTTTTCCAGGTCTGTGAAGAATTGTGTTGGTAATTTGATGGGAATTGCGTTGAATCTGTAGATTGCTTTTGGTAAGATTGCCATTTTTACTATGTTAATCCTGCCTGTCCATGAGCATGGGAGATCTTTCCATTTTCTGACATCTTCTTCAATTTCTTTTCTCAGGGACTTAAAGTTCTTGAAATGCCCTATCTTTTATATTCTAATTAATGATCCATGGCACCCTAGATGGGTGACGGGGCATTGGTAAACTTTACTAAAGCACTCATCACAGTCGACCGCCAGGCAGTCAAGATAGAGAGGGTACACATTCCAGCCTCTCAAACCCTAAATATAGGCAAGGCAGAAGAAGTGGTCCAAAGCTCCTCAGAGGCCCTTACACCCCGAATGTCACCCCTTTTAGATGATATTGACCCCGCCTAACTGACACACCATCTCTTGTTACAGACGTTAACCTCTGAATATCAGCTACTGCCTGACCCCTTTGGAGAATACTGGTTGTGTTTCCCTCCTGGGTCAAACTCACTCCCATCATCTGTGGCCTCACTCATTGGCTTATTAGACTCTCTCACCTCAACTCTGGTTAATAGCTCTAATCCAAATATCACTACCAACCCCTTGTCTCTCCCATGTCTTTCTCTTTGGTATCACAGACTGCCTCAACTCCTCAGGAACATGCTTTGTGACCACACTGGATTCTGCAGACTGCAATGATACTCTAATTGGACCCTTAGTATTACCACTCAGCCTCTGTGTCTAAACACTCATACTGGGGCACTCAAGTTTATTGTCACCTACCTGTTGGGTGGTCTGGGACTCATGGCCTGGTGTTTCTTTGTCCAAAACTAGGGTTGGTACCTGGTGAAGAACCCTTGCTGATTCCCATCACAAGGTTTATAGCAGCACAGCATGACAAATGAGAGGTTCAGGTCATACCCTCTCTAGCAGTCCTGGGTATAACCTGTGGAGTCACCACCAGAGCAGCAAAACTGACTACTTCCCCAGCTAGTTACCATCAGTTTCCTTTTAGTTTAGTTAGCTCTCCAATGGGCAGCTCAGCTCATTCTTACAGCCCAGGGACAAACAGACTTGCTGGTAGATGTAGTACTCTAAAATGAGGGAGGATTGGACTTACTAACAGCTGAGAGAGGTGGTCTTTGTCTCCTCAGGGAGGAACGTTGCTTCTGTGTTAACCAGTCAGGTATAGTAAAACACATTTTTGACAACTCCAGGTGGATCTCCAAAAGTGTAAGAAACAGCTCGATGCCTCTGGCCAGTGGCTCATTTGTTGGTTTTAGCGTTGCTCTCAGCCTGTGAGAAAATGTCAAGGAACACGGCGAAGCAAGAATTTTAAGACAAGGAGAAAGGGACAGATGTGTTCAGGCCTGCTGAAAGGACATGTGAAAAGGAGGAGGAGGAGACATAGGATCCACCTTTTAAGGACCACCTCGAGTCCACGTGGCTACTCCATGTGTGTGCATAATCATGTGGTCACGCCTCAGGTGATTTAAGTGGCCACGCAGCGCATGGGTTACATAGGACGTATGACCTAGGAATGACTAGATGGAAATGTCTGAGTGTCCTGCCGGGGCATAGGTGATCATGGGGCATGGCTGGAATTCCTCTCATCCCTGACAGTCCAATATGGCGTTGGATACTCCCCTTTTTAACCTACCCTCTCCTCCTATTCTCCTTAACCCTCCTAGTCACATCCTGCCTTATACACTCCTTGTCTAGATTTCAACAGGACATTGAAAAGAGTTCTAACCAGACTTTTAATCAGTTGCTATTACAGGATTAACAGCCCCTAGCCACAGAGCTGGAGGCCTTTGACTTCCAATTTTACCTTGATGGTGAAGAACAAGTTCACCCAAGGACTTTGGTGCCCCCAATTAGCAGGATGTAGCAACATTGCCCCCTTTCCTGTAACCTGAGTGCTTATCAAAAACAAACAAAAAAAGGGGGGGATGTAAGCCACTCAAAGCACATGAGTAGTGGCCTTCCCTTGAAGACCTCCAAAAGTCAGATTCCACCTACAGAACACTCTAACTGCCCTAATGGCTGGACCCTGCCCCTGCCCTACAGAATAAAAAAATCCAAGCTCTGGACTTGAAATCTCACTGATTCCCACCCTGGCAAGCTCTGGCCCACCCCACTCCCCAAGAAAAGTTACACAAACCTTGTCTTCTGCTCAGCTTTCTGCTGCTTCTTGCCCAAGCAGAGGCAGCTACCCTCTTGGGTTCTTCCCTTCCAACAAATCTCTTATGTGAGGTTTGTTGTGCTGTATGACTATGGTATTCCCTGGCTTCCAACTGCCAGGATACTTTCCCATCTGAGCTGTAGTGATTATAATAAGCCTATTAGAACTGTGATGGCGTTACACATCCATACCTTTCCCTCAGTACACAGTCACAGTCAAATCAGTAAAAAAAACCAGCCTGGCTATTGTTTGAATCTGGAACATCCCTCGGGCTCTCATTCTGAGTTTCCAGTCCCTGGCTTGTGCTGCCATTTTGGTGGCAAGGGGGACTGAGAAGGTGGGATCTGGTTGTTGGGAGCAGGTGAGCAGGGGTGTATCTTGAAGGCTAAAACTTGTGTTCTGTTTCCTAGTCAACTGCTGTTTGAGGAGGGTCTACACATGCTCCCCACTTCCACATCTTTCCAGCCACAATGGACTGAAAATGCTCAGAAGCTGAGCCAGAATAAATCTTTTCACCCTTAAAAAGTTTCTGTTGCTGTTCTGGTCATAGTGACACCAGCTACTACAGTAGACATATTACAAATGGGTGTCACAATCACACAGTGAGAAGAGAATGGAAGGACTAATGCATATCCATCTGCCTGGATAATGTGAGATACAAAAAGAGCTAGACACAAATACTGTTAGCCAGATGGTGAGTCTGTTTCTTATGGTGTAGCCTGGGAATCATGCAGCTACTTTTCATGGATACTAGCACTGAATCTACCATTGTTGATGAGAGAGGAGTCTCCAGCTGTTGGAAAAAGAGGTCTAGAGGGAAGAAGAGAATGGACCTCATTGTGTTGGATTGGAATCAGAAGAATCAATATGTACTTCACACACACACACACACACACACACACACACACACATACACACACACACTTCCTAGCATTGTCCACTGAAAGGGTCTAGGAGAAACAATATCCTAGCATCCATGAGCAAACTTGGTGACATCATATTTATTTTTGAACATGATCTTCCAATCAAATGAACCAGAGCCCCTTGGAAAAACGGTTGACTTGAGAGCTGAGGGAGATAAAATTAAATATGAGACCAGATCAGCTTGTGGATCATAAAATAAGACACAGGCTAGGAGAACATGTCACTAGGACAGGGGACTCCTGGTCACCTGAAATGGAAAGACTCAAATAATAAAATATACAAGTTTAAAATTAGATTTCAACCAATAAAATAAATATCCTGGAATCATGGATCTAAATAAGTCATCAAATAAACAAATAAATGGGGGAGGGTCAGGTCTTCCCTGTGGAAAACAACCAGTAAACAAAGGCAGAAGGTACCATGAAAATAGTCCTGACTGGGTGAGCACAGCTGTAAGAACCATTAATGTCAGGAAGGCTGAAGGCACAGGGCAACTGGCTGTGGGCAAATCTCAATTTACAGCCATTAATGATGTAGGAGATCCCTTGCAGGAACTGCTCAGCCAGTGATCAAGGTTAACACGACCATTGCTATGAACTCAGTTCATTTAGCCTTTGATGTGCCCTGAGGAAAGCAAAAGAATACATGCTTGTCCCAAAGGCTCAATGTTGTAAGCCAGAAAAAAATGAAAAGTCCATGATGAAGAATATTCTCTGTTGTGGGATGTTCTGTATGTTAAATGTATTGCTCTGATTGGTAAATAAATAAAATACTGACTGGCCAGTAGCCCGGCAGGAAGTATAGGCAGGACGAGCAGAGAGGAGAATGCTGGGAGGTGGAAGGCTGAGGCAGAGAGACGCTGCCAGCCACCATGATGAGAAGCAGATGTTAAGATATCGGTAAGCCACAAGCCATGTGGCAAGGTATAGATTTATAGAAATGGGTTAATTTAAGATATAAGAACTAGTAACAAGAAGCCTACTGCAGCCATACAGTTTGTAAGCAATATAAGTCTCTGTGTGTTTACTTGCTTGGGTCTGAGGACCATGGGAGCCAGGCAGGAACAGGATAATTTCAGCTTAAATTCTCCAAAATAACTGCTCAGGGCTCCACCAAGGGTGTGAAAGAAAAGGAAAAAGTGAGGAAGTGCTCCAGATGTGTGGAGAAGAGGAAGAAGTTGGCTTGTGGTGCCTGGCAGGACCCTGGAAAAGAGAAGGGTGTTGGGTGGAAAATGGATAGCACTCAGATAAGGCTCTTTAACGGTATTGTTACTATGCTAAAGTCTTGGTTTTGCTAACTACCCAAGTTACTGGCAACTAACACTATGGAAAATTGAGTAAATGGTATACATGAACATGAACTCCGAACTATTTTTAAAACATCTTTGTAACTCTAAAATTATTTTAAAATAAAGAGACTGGATGTCCTATATTTTAGGCTGGCCTAGAAATCACTATCTAGCTGAGGTTGACCTTGAACTTCTTGCTTCTACCTGAGTGCTGATTACAGACATGCAGCACCACACCCAATCCTATTCAGTGTTTGCTGTGGGATGTTTTCTATGCTGTGAATGTGTTGCTCCGATTGGTTAATAAATACAGTGCTGATTGGCCAGTAGCCAGGCAGGAAGTTCAGGAGGGACAAAAAGGAAGGAGAATTCTGGGAGGTGGAAGGCTGAGGCAGAGAGAGCTGCCAGCTGCCACCAGGAGAAGCATGATGTAAGATACCAGTAAGCCACAAGCCACGTGGCAAGGTATAGATGTATAGAAACAGGTTAATTTAAGATATAAGAACTGATAGCAAGCAGCCTGCCATAGCCATACAGTTTATAAGTAATATAAGTCTGTGTGTGTTTGCTTGGGTCTGAGGGCCATGGCAGCCGGGCAGGAACAGGATAACTTCAGCTACAAGTGTTGGGGACAGAGCCCAGGGCTTTATGCTTGGTAGAGTGTACCAACTTGACCATACCTCAGGCTTAGAGCAATTTAATTAAAAACTGCATGGATGATATTTTATACAGTTAAAAACATTGAACAAGGTGTCAGCCAGTTTCTAATGAATATGTATAATTTTTAATTAATAAATGCTTTTATATTAATTAATTGATTAAATTATTGTGATGATAGGAATCAAACCAAGGCCTTATGTGTACTAGGAAAGTATTCCACCACTGAGATGCACCTCCATCCTTCACATAGTCTCTCTCTCTCTCTCTCTCTTTGAACATTTTATTTGTGTGTGTGTGTGTGTGTGTGTGTGTGTGTGTGTGTGTGTGTGCCCGCCCACACATGCCCACAGTGATCAGAAAAGGGTGTTCAGTCTCCTGGGGCTGCAGTTACAGGTGGTTTTGAGCTGCCTGACATGGGTGCTAGGAAGAAAACTCCAGTCCTCTGAAAGAGCAGGAAGCTTTCTTGATCTTTTGATGCAATCAAGTGACTCAATAAATAAGAAATGCATGGGACTTCTTTCAGTAAAATATGAGATAGTAACAGTAAACTTGTAAAAAATGTTAGGAATCTACTTTAAAATAATGATAAAACTATAGCATAATAAATATACCACCCACAAACATTGTCATCTCTTATCATCTAATATAATTCTATATTACACTTCCATGTGACTGGTTGTATAGTAGCGATGTCCATGGCCGCATGTTACAGATGTGGGGGGAAGGGACACATGCTGTGAGCTTGTGATGACTATGACACTACTAGAGGCATTTTTCAATTCCCTGTGGTCTTCTGAGTGTCTGTCATGAACTGAAACATCCTGTGTGTCATGGCTATGGAACAGTGTGGAGAATATGGGGACTTTTGTGAAACAGCTTGTCCATTCTGCAGAAGTGAAATCCTGTTCCTGTTAAAGAATGACTCCCCTTTGACTCTGTGTTGGTTTGAAGAATGGCCCCCATAGACTCATAGGTTTGAATGCTTGGTCACCAGAGAGTGGCACAATTGGAAAGGATTAGGAGGTGTGGCCTTGTTGGAGTAGGTGTGTCACTGGTAGTGGGTTTTAAGGTCAAGCCAGTGGCTCTCTTCCTGCTGCCTGTGGATTCAGATGTAGAATTCTCAACTACTTCTCCAGCATCATCTCTGACTGCATGCCACATCCTCCCAGCCACGATGACAATGGACTAAAACTCTGAAACTGTAAGCAAGCCCCTACTGAATGATTTCTTTTATAAGAACTGCTGTGGTTATGGCATCTCTTCATAGCAACATAGAACATGGACTAAGACACACCCCTTCCTTTAGCTCCTACTAAACATGTCTTAGTTTCTTTTCCTGTTGCTATGATAAAATGCTAATGAAGCTTAAGGGGGAAGGGATTTATTGTGGGTCACAGTTCAAGGACACAATCCATCATGATGGAAAGTCAAAGTGGCAGGGGCTTGAGGCAATCAGTCACATGACATCCACAATGAGGAAGGTGAAGGCATGTGGCTGCTTGGTTTCAGACCCCACTTTCATTTCTTTGGGATATAAACACAGAAGACAGGTTGATGTATCATATGCTACACATTTTCTTTTTATTTCAAAATGTATTACGTATTCAGAGTATACTACAGACATCTATTTATATATGTAGCTATATACAGACACACAACTATAAACATGATGGTCCAACTTTATGTATTAAATGGGCCATAAGATACCTAGATATTTGGTTAAATATTTTGGGGGGCTATTTTGTCTGAGAAAAAAATTAGTATCTAGACTTGGAGGATGAACAAAACATGTTGCCTTCCATGATGTGAGTGGGTATCATGCAACCCAAATAAAGCAAAAACATGAGGAGATTCAATTGCCTCTGCCTGACTGGCTGAGTTACTGGTCTCCTGTCCTTGGACCAAGTTTTACATCATTGGCCACTTTGGTTCCTTCTGGACTTAAATTGGAACTGTACCATTAGCTCTTTTGTACTCCAGTTTGCAGATAGTTGATCATGGGACTTTAGCTTTCACAACTGCATGAACAAATCCTCTTTGTTTCTCTATGGGCATATAGTCACTATCTTTCACTATTTAATCTCTATCTAAAACCGTAAATCTCCAAAGCCTAATGAACTGTGAGTTGCGATGACATAAAATGAGGGGGTCATGAAAAATTTGACAATAGTAAACAACTTCTGAGCATGCTACAACCAAAAATTAATTTGAAATCAAATTTATGATGGATCATTTCTGGTAGTTCCTGCTGGTGCTGCATTGCATGAATTCACTGCTGCCTTGCTTCTGAATGCATGACTTGCACACTTCACATTATGCATGCCACCAGGCCACATCATGCCCATAAATGCTGCCCTAAACATCTTGGTTCAGATTCAAGACTGTTGTTATTTCATATTATGTATTTATGTGGAGTGGCATTGATTATTATAAAATCAAAGTATCCATCAACTTAGAAGACCATGAAGATGCTTTATGTCCTGGAGTAGCAAATGCTCAATGAACATGTCCATATTATGCTGTATGTCCTGCAGTAGCAAATGCTCAATAAACATGTCTATATCATGTTGTATGTCCTGCAGTAGCAAATGCTCAATGAACATGCCCATATCATGCTGTATGTCTGGCAGTAGCAAATACTCAATGAACATAATGAACATGTCCATATTATGCTTTATGTCTTATAGCAGCAAATGCTCAGTGAACATGTCCATATCATTATATGTAGGGCCCTGGAACTCCCAAGTTGGGTAACTGCCACCCTGCTTGCCTGACCTGAACCTTGATGTCCTCCCTTTGCTGACTCCCTGCCGGTCTCCACCCTCCTGAATGCTTAAGGGAAGTTCCTTGTTTGTGTTTCCTACATTTGGTGTAAACATCTTAGATGCAAAAATGTAGAATATTCAGTAGCGAACTTCTGCCCTCCGGGGTTCCTCCATTGTGCTGTTAGCCTGTATTTAAGGTTCTCTCCCTTCTTCAATAAACAGCATTCATCATCCCCTGGCACGAATGACCTGCTGTCTTTTGTCTCTGTTTTTCGATCCACAGCCTCTCGCTCAGACATGGTAAATGGGTGGTGGTAGCGCGGGCGCTACCGCAACAAATGGAGGTCCCACCGAGATCTGAGAAAGAAGGGCAGAGCTGATGGACACCCAGGTAAGTCTGGCGCCAGTAATTAAAAGAAAAAAGAGAAGATAAGGGTGAATTGAAATGGGTGCAGCTAGCTCACAGTTAATTGGACTGCTGAAGCAGGAAGGCACCAAAGGTAAGAAAGAGCAAGACGGCTAAAGATTTAAAATAAAAAAGGAAATCTTCCCAATAGAGAAGAGGGAAGGAAAGGAAATTTCCCATTAGAAAAGGGAGATAATTTTAATCAAGTAAAAAGGATTTTCCAGTAAATCCAGTAAATGATAAATCCAGTAAAAAGGGGAAAAATTTTTGAAACTAGGCCTAAAGATTCTGGGGCCCTATAGAGGAAGGATAAAAGAAAGAGAAAAGCCTCTTCCCAGTGGAATGGAGGAAGAAAGGGCTCTTTCCAATGCAGAAGTTTCAGGATAGCCAGAGCTCTGAGCTCTTTCTGCCTTCCAGCACAGAGTGGCAGCATCTGAATTACAGAGAGTCAGCAGGTAGGCCTCACTGCTGCTGGCTGAACAAACAAGCAAGCCGAGAGCTTAAAATTTTGTTGTCTATTTTTCCCTCAGAGTGGGAATAGTTCAATATTTAGGATCCCTTTGTGGGAAATGTTTTTCTGTTTTTCCCTTATGGTGGGAATAACTCAATATTAGATAGTCCCTTCATGGGAGTAAGAGGAAGTTTAAATGGAAGTGCATGTGCGTGTGGCAGACAAAGGCACTTGTGATGGCATGAGAGATGGCTCAGAGCAGCAGGCCAGCAGGTACACGCTGGTGGGAGGTGGAGCTGTGGTGGAGTGTGGCTCAGGTAGGCGCTGGCACGAGAGCCCAAGCACCCTGTGGAGCCAAAGCCTAAGCCCATGCCAAGCGAGACAGGCACTAAAAGTTTAAAGAGGCCCAACAACTTCTGCTGAAAAAGGTTTCAGTCAGGACATGGAATGCTAAGTCAATGCTGTTTGAATTTCCAGGGATATTAATCATTCATTGCATAAAGGATGTTATGTTCTTTTGATTGTCTTAATAAATGTTTGGATGAATGGTTGATTCTCATGGTAGATAAGCTAAAGGAACAGGATTCATAATTTTAAACTGTATGTATTAGGTATGCTCTTGTCTATTGGTCATTACTGAAAATTTGGCTCTGCTCTTTAAGTTGCTTTCTAGAAATTCTTGGTTTAATGCCATAGAAATATAACACCTGAAATGGATTGGGTTGTTAGCTTTTTAAATAATGTTGCTAAGATAAACCCATAAAAATAATCTCTTACTAATAAAGAGGTTACAAAATTATTTCTCCAGTAAATAAAATACAGATAAATTGTTTGGTCCACATTGTTAATAATTGGCTTTTTGCATTAATGTGTTACTTGGAATCTATAAAGAAGGATCCTCTTATTTTTAAGATTTTATAAACATACTCAAGAGTATTGCCTAAAGTTACCTCTTCAAATCCTATAGAGATTGTATTTAATGCTTTTATAATTGGCATATGTAAAAAGGACCATAGAAATAAAAGCTGGTGATAGAATTGCTCAATTATTATTTGCTTTCATATTTTAAATGCAAAATAGTGCCTACATGTAGAACTGGAGGCTTTGGAAGTTCAGGAGAAAAGGTGTTTGATAAACAGTTATCAATGATAAACAGCCTAAATTTAAAAAAAATTATATGGGATTGAGACTGAAAGATTATTGGAATCTGGTGCTGGATATATCTAAAATTTCACAAGAATCCTGAGATTCCAACAGGCCTCTACAAAAAGTCAGGAAAGTGGAGGCTATTACAGGATCTTAGAGCTGTACATAAAACCATGCTTCTTATAGGAGCAACACAGCCTGGTTTGCCTACACCTATGGCAATTCCTAAACATTGGTATTTAATTGTGATTGACTTACATGGATAATTTATTGGCTGCTAAAGATAAAAGACTTGTTTTTTTATGCCTTTTCTAAATTACAGGAGGTTCTTAGCCTGGCTAATTTACAAATAGCCCCAGAAAAGGTGCAGGTATCTTTTCCCTATCATTACTTAGGTCATGAATTGTTACACACAGGCATACATCCACAAAAGATTACTCTGCGTACAGATCAGCTTACGCACACTTAATGATTTCCAAACCTTTCTGGGAGATATTCAATGGCTTTGGTCCACTTTGAAGATTCCAATAGGTCAGCTTTGCCCCTTGTATGATGTCTTAAAGGGCGACCCTGACCCTTCATCTCCCCGTGAATTAACAGCTAAAGGGCATACAGCCCTACAACGTGTGCAAGAGACCTTGGAACAGGCTCACGTACAATATATAGATCTTTCTTTTCCCTTATGGTATTTGATATTTTGTTTTTCTCATTCACCTACTGGAGTGTTTTGGCAAACAGGTCCTATTCTATGGGTACATTCCCCAGCTTCTCCAGTGAAAATCATTACTCTTTATCCTCAGATTATATTTAAGGGAATCAAGATCAGTGTTCAAACTTTTGGTAAGGAGCCAAATATTGTGGTGATCCCATATAGCCAGTCTCAAATAGCATGGTTGCAAGCTAATGATAATGATTGGACCATACTGACATGCTCCATGCAGGGTCAGTTTGATACTCACTATACCTCCAATAATGTGTGTCAATTTTTTTAAATTGCATCCTGTCATATTTCCCAAGATAGTACAGATGACTCCTATTCCTCAGGCCCGTGTAGTATTTACTGATGGCACATCACGTGGTTTTGCTGTAGTAGTTTCTGGTAACAGTGAAAAGAATGAAAGTCCAAGGCACTTCTGCCCAGATGGCAGAGGTACAGGTATTGTTGCTTGCTTTACAGATGTTTTCTGATGAGTGTGTAAATATTTATACTGATAGCCAATATGTTGCACACGCAATTATGCCTTTGGAGACAACAGCCTACATACCATTCATTTCTCCCATTCATGCATATTTGTTGCAAGTGCAAGGACTCATATGGTCCTGCTGACATAACCTTTATGTGGCCATATTAGAGCTCATACTCGATTGCCTGGACCTCTAAGTGAAGGTAATCAGAGGGCTGATATCATTACTCATATGGCTGTCACATTAAATTTGTTCCACCTTTGAAAAGGCTACTCAGTTGCATCAACATTATCATCTTAATGCTGGATCTCTTCGTTATCACACGGGCATAACCCGGGAACAAGCCATCCAGATAGTTAACTCATGTCCTCTTTGTGCTGAATTTTTACCTGTTCTTCATTTAGGAGTTAATACCTGAGGACTTTTACCTAATCATGTGTGGCAGATGGACGTCACACATGTACCTTCCTTTGGAAAATTACAATACGTCTATGTGTCTATTGATACATATTCCTCTTTAATTTTTGCCTCTGCCCATTAAGGGGAAAAGGTTAAGGATGTAAAGAATCATTGTCTTCATGCCTTTGCCTATATGGGAGTGCCTAAATGCATAAAGACTGATAATGGTCCTGCCTACAGCAGTACGGGATTTTCAAAATTCTGCCAAGATTTTTCTATTGCTAATAAGACTGGTATTTGTTATAACCCATGTATTGCTAAAGTAAAAAGGGGGGAGCTAGGGGTTCATCTCTTCTCCCCACATTCTATTCTTTCCCTTGTTTTATACATCTTAAATTTTTTTATCAGTGGATTCTGCTGGAGTATCCACTGCAGATAAGCACTGGAGGGCTCCTGTTGCAAATTACCCTGTGGTGCAATGGAAGGATCTTTCTACTGGCACTTGGAAGGGACCCGATCTGGTGTTGGTGTGGGCCCGGGGTTCTGTTTGTGTCTTTCCTCAGGACAATGAGGTTCCTCTTTGGGTTCCTGAGCACTGTGTGTGCCCTGTGGCTGCTGCTGAATCCCAGCATGGCAGAGACCTATTGGGCCTTCATGAAAAACTCTCCCCTTCTGATGCCAGTGGGCATTGAGAGCCCAGTATGGCCATCCTTGGCAAGCATTAACATAAGGCTAGGAACTGTAGCCATGCGGTTGGATTGTTCAGAAGGTAATGTATGGTAACTGCTCTTTCAAGTAGGTTTGAGAACATATCACCCAGACACCTTGGAGATTAAGGATAACCCTGAAGGTCACTGACTTTCATTTCTTAACAGTAGCATGCCAGCTAAGCCTTTTCACTTTTTGCAACCCTCTTCAAGCTGGTGTAGTACCTACTCTTCAGGAGTGGCTCTGTGCAACATTTATTGGCCTCCTGAAATTCATCTAGCCTCTTTTGAAGATGCCTTAAAATCTGTGAGCCTGAGTGTAGCAATTATGAGACCATTAGTTCTGCTCCTTATCTTCTGTCTGTCTTTTTTTTCTTTATGGTTCTTAGTTGTTCTTTTACAGATCTGCCAGCTTAAGTCGTGCTGGGATCAAGAAAAATGGGCCTTGGTGGTTTGTGTTTCTGGAGCTGTGTCCATGCCAGTGGACTGTGGTAGTTAGACACCGATGATGCTCAGACGCTCCAGAAGAGAATTTGACACCGCTGTTGCTGTTATAGCAGTGGCAGCCACTGCTGCTACTGTTTCTGGGATTGCCATTTCACTACAGCTAGCACAATGGAGACCCTGGCAGGAAAGTAGCTACCATAGTTAAGTACTCTTTCATTCTATTGGGCATGATAAATTTAATTCAGTAGTTACACATTTCAATTGGCTTTGAATGTTATAAATTTATAAACTCAAGTTCCATTTGCTTTTGGGATACCATCTTACAAGGACTCCAATTTTCAGTAAGGCTCGTTAAGGAAGGGAATGGCTCAATTGCCTCTAGCCTATTGGCTATGGGTGGGTTAGGACTTCTGTTGGTCTTTTCTGTGTCGCCCAGACTGCAAGCACAGCGCCACTTTGAGAGCTTTGGCAGCAGTTAACCCTACAGCTCACGTGGTTGAGCCTGTATGATAATGAGTATTCAGAGATGGGTAATACTGGGGGGTGGTTGTCAACCTAAGACAGAGCGCTTGTATGGCCCGGACAAGTGTCTCCATGACGGGTAAGGCAACCTGCTGATGTCCCATGCAACCTAAGTCAGAAGCTCATTTCTTAGTAAAAAGGGGGGACCTGTAGGGCCCTGGAACTCCCAAGTTGGGTAACTGCCACCCTGCTTGCCTGACCTTAACCTTGATGTCCTCCCTATGCTGATTCCCTGCTGGTCTCCACCCTCCTGAATGGTTAAGGGAAGTTCCTTGTTTGTGTTTCCTACATTTGGTGTAAACAACTTAGATGCAAAAATGTAGAATATTCAGTAGCAAGCTTCTGCCCTCCGGGGTTCCTCCATTGTGCTGTTTGCCTGTATTTAAGGTTCCCTCCCTTCTTCAATAAATGGCATTCGGCATTCGGCATCCCCTGGCACGAATGACCCGCTGTCTTTTGTCTCTGTTTTTCGATCCACAGCCCCTCGCTCGGACATGGTAAACAGGTGGTGGTAGCGCAGGCACTACCGCAACAATTATAGACACATTTGCTTTCATATTAAACATTTTTTAGAAGTTACTTATTTTATTTGATGAGTATGAGTGTTTTGTGTATGTGCACACACCATTTACATTCAGGAGCCCTTGGAGATCAGAAGAGACATCACTTGGAACTGGAGTTCCCTGCAGCATCATGGGCTGCTGAGAAACAAACCTGGATCCTCTGCAAGATCAATAAGAGTGATCTTAACCGCTGAGCCCTCTCTCCAGCTCTGCTTTATCCTTAGTAAATGGCAAAATTATGCTCATCAAAGAATTGTTTTCAAGTTTGGGCTAGAGAGATGGCTCGGCAGCCAAGAGCATGTACTGCTTGAATGCTTTGATTCCCAGCATCTGAGTCAAGTGGCTCCCAATTGCCTGTAACTCCAGAGCCAAAGGGATGAGGACCTCTGTCCTCGAGCGGCCACACTCCCGTGCACACACACACAGCCCCCTCTCCTACTTAAAAAATAAAAATAAAAAACTTAAAAAGAATTGTTTAAAAGTAAAATTCTCTATGATTTAAGTAAGTAAATGCTTGATTTGAATTCTTAATTTTTTGTACCTGCATATCTGGGAGTCATGTAAATTTTTTCCCAAGTGAAAAGGTATCATTTTTGGAAAACATTTAAGAAACTTTATACATGGTATAATTTCACACTGTATGTAGTGATGCACAACTTTAATCCAAACAATCAGAAGGCAGAGGCCGAAGGATCAGGAATTCAAGCTCATCCTCTGCTGCATAGTGAATTCAAGGCCAGCCTGAACTACAAGAGACTGCACCTCAAAAAACAAAACAAAACAAAAACAAAACAACAACAACAAAGAGGAATGGACATAATACAATATACCTTTTTACAAAACCTCCTCTTAGACATCACATGTCACCATGTTCTAGTTAGAAGTAAGTCACTAGGTCCAGCTTACATCTGAGAGGTTGGGACTCTCAAGGATATGAACATCACAAAGTGATGAGATAATCTCAGAAGCCATTAACTTCCAACAGGAACAGGGAGGGCACAAAGGAGGGCTGTGGTGGGCTGGGGACCGTCATTTGTACTTGGGACACATGGGGTAAAAAGTGTTGGTGATGGTTTAGCTGAGCTAAGAAAATTAAGCCTATGCAGTGTCTTTGATGTTTAAAAACACAAGAGAAGAAGAATCCAAGGAAGTATGAAGGCCAAGGTGGGAAACAATAGTATTTACGATCCATGCCAACGGAGCAAATCTCAGTAAAGGAGGGCAGACTGGAGACATAGCGGGGTGGTTAAGAGAGAGGCCTGAGGAAACAGGAAGGAGTGGGTTCCAGTGATAAGGGTCATCATGGCCAGCAGCCAGGAGGAGGTCTGGGAAGCTGTGGAGAGGAGACATTCATGGGCTTAGAAGTCCCAAGGCCACTGGTGGGTAAGACTGGGTTTCCTGGGATGCTTGAGACAGAAGGTAGGTTGAAGACTGAGTGTGAGAAGTCTGGAAGGAAGTTTTGGAGTACCCTTTTCAGAGTCCGATGTGCCCGTGCAAGCGGTGTTTACCTGAGACTGGCAGTAGATTCCCATTCCTCCATCTGCCACTGAACAAAAGACTAAATCGTGAACCGTTTGCATGGGACCTCATATAGGTACACAAGCGGTCTCCATTTCTTGAGCATGTACTTGTTCCTATGAGCTCTAAAAATGGAATTCTATTTTCACAGTTGCAGATCACAGGAAATGCACTACCCATCAGCAGTCTCATAAATATTCAGCCATTGTACCTTTCCCCAAACAGCCACAGATTTATTCATTATATTGAATTGTAGTCTTACCCTTCCTTGCAGCTTCTTTGTAAGGAGAGCGATAATATTTAGGCAGCTTTTGCAACACCCCAGCCTTAAGGGAATGTAAACACAAGCATAATTGATTTTCAGAACTTGCCTTGCCCCACCCTATGTTCAGGGTTGGATGCATCGTGGTAGAATGACTGACAAATCAGCCCTGATTGCTAATTAGGAAGCAGAATATATTAAAAGCACAGCACATCTATCCAGCTTGCTCACAGTGCAAACCCCGCAAACGGGAGGCCTCTCAATGCTCTAGCATTTGTTTAATTACCATCTTTTTTTTTGCTTGACCCAACAGCTCAGGAATTATACCAGCTGAGTCTGACAGGTCAGGGATGGTTGCTGATTAAATGGCGGGTTCGTTTTGCTCCAGCTTGACTCATCTTTCCTTCCCTTCCTCCGCCTGAAGTGGCATTCTTTTTCGGAAAGCATTTCTTCCCACCATGCATTGGCTGAATAATGAAGGCTGCTGCTCTTATCCCTGTTTGAAGCCCAAATGTGCGAGGTAATTTTACTTCAAGGATTGGTGAAATAGGAATTCCATCCCCTATTTTTTTCTGACTCCAGAATAAAAGGGTCTTTTTGTATGAGAGCCCCTAATGGCGAGGCAAGACCCCTGGGGTTCCCATTCTTCCAAGCAGCACCTCAGCAATCAGCCTCGGGGCCCCAAAGGCAAGACGGGAGTTCACCACTCACCCCAGGGAATCTGTGGGTACCTGCAGATTGAAAGTGGAAATTGATTTCCTTTCCCCTTGTCACTGATCTGAATGTCACCTCAGAAACTCTTGGGATTTAATTGATCAATGACAAGTTCATGGCAACCACAGCTCCCTCTTGAATAATTAAAAATACTAATGAGGTCGAAGGCAACTGGTAACCCTGAGAGGGGATCTGCTTCTCCTGTGGAGAGCTTGAGTGGAACTCAAGTCTTGCAAATGCTTTCAACCAGCTTCACTTTGTCTTTTGGAGGTGGCTTGGAAGCATCCAAGAAAGCTAAACTACAATATTAGTGTTTTTGTACCCCAAAGCAGGCGCTTTCCTGACACTGAGACTAAGGGTAGCGACTGTGGAAGTGTTGGAAGGGTGAAGCTTGGGTGGAGGGAATGAGTTCTGAGTTCTACCAAGAGTCTTTGTCCTCATAACAAATCGAGAAGAAAACACCCTCATTTGTGCACTGATGGGACATTTGTTACATATCCATTCTGCACTGCTTAATTACCCAGTAGACAAATTAGGCATGCTTGTGGGGCCCTGAAAAATAGGGCATTATATTGCCTGCAACTTAGATTAAAATCATTCAGCATGGAAAAGTATGATCCATATGTGTGTATTTAGTTAGTCTAACTTACCTCCAGGGGCAGCTTGCTAATATTTAAAGTACCCTAATCAGGAACACATACTCCAGGGAGGCTAGTTAGTATTTGAAAGACTCTAAATCAGGTACCTGCTGTCAATATGGATCTCTCACTCATCTCAATTAATACTAGAGGGTTTATTAAGAAGCCCGAGGGATGCTAGCAATAATTTAAAATTAGTCAAATAAGCTACATATTGGCTAGAAATCAGGCAGCAGTCGCCTTGCACAGTGAGTGTGTAAAAATCTAGGGTTCTCTTGACCTAGGGTTCTGTTGTTCTTATAAGACAAGCTAAATCCTGTTATTGTATTTACCTGAGTGAGCCTGTCATGAAAGGTGTCTGCTGCCGTACTCATAAGCACAAGGAAAGCATGATTCATGAGACCCATGAATTAAGCTTGTAACAGTGTGAATGGGTGGAAAATTTAAAAATGGAGAAGAAATGGATGTGATGAATAATGGCCATAGGAAGAAAGCATGAAGAGTTATGGAAACATCTTTCAAGGAACCAGATTTTCATAGTTTATTAGAACTACCAACCAGGAGAAGTTTCCATGTGGAAGATTTAAAATTTCTGTGGCTTCTTCTGCAAAACTGAAAAATTAAAAAAAAAAAAAAGGTTGAAGACTGGAGAGATGGCTTAGTGATTAGAAACATCAGCTGCTATTCTAGAGGACCCGGGTTTGATTCCCACACACTGTCTGTAACTCTAGTCCCAGGATCCAACGCCCTCTTCTGGCCTACATGCCACTGCATATAATGAACATACACACTCACAGACAGAACACCCATTCTCAGTAAAAATAAAGAAATTTAAAAGTGAAATGCTGGGTGGTGGTGGCACACACCTTTAATCCCATTCCTGGAGAGGCAGAGGCAGGCAGACCTCTGTGAGTTCAAGGCCAGCCTGGTCTACAGAGTTAGTTCCAGGACAACCAGGGCTACACAGAGAAACCCTGTCTCAAAAACCAAAACAAAAAAATAAAAGTGAAAGTTAAACTACTTACTTATACATTGTGATGGTTTGAAAGAGAGTTCTCTTATATTCTGGGGCATCTGAATCCTTGATACCCAGCCGGTGACAGTGCTTGGGTAGGTTTAGGAGGCGTCACCTTGCTGGAGGAAGTGTGTCATTGGGGCCAGGTTGGAAGGTTCACAAGCCTGCTGCCCCTTCCGGTGAACTTCAGATGCTGTGGTCAGTGGACATGCCTAGTACTTGTGTCAGTACATTTCCCTTTGAAGATTGTTGACTCTTATCCCTCTGGAAACGTAAGCCCCAAATAAACCCTTTCTTCTAAAAGTTGCCTGGTCATGGTGTTTTGTCACAACAATACAAAAAAAGGTGACACATACATACACACATGCATGTATACAAATATAATATGTACATATAAACATGTCCATGTATATTTGCTGTCTGGGGCTAAAGAAAAAAACCTAAACATATACACTTAATGCAGTCAGCAAACATACCAGTCATTTTCTATGCTCCAGATCAAAATTAGTGTAATCCTGCTTTCAATGTGATTTCAGTTTTTGGCAAATATAGACTAATGGGAACATTTAAGTAGTGAGGATGAAGTCACTTATGGAGGTTGGAGATTTTCATGTTTGGATCTTGTGGATAACTAACATCTTGGATGCAGGAAGAAGAATGAATGAAATCACTAATGGATAAAAATGGGGAGGATTAAAGAATCATTGGAGAATTGTGGAGGGATAGAAAAGCAGGTAAATGGGGGACGTGTGCGGTGAAGGCCCCACCTGGAGTTTGTTTGAAGCCTTTCACCAGAAGAGAGGTAAGAACTTTAGCATGATTATAATGGCTTCAGATCTCTCTCCCTTTCCAGCTAGAAACCTGCAGTGCTCTTAGGGTTTCACTAGAAGCCCATTTAGATGGAAAGGTCGTGTATTAACATCCGCGTATCATGCATGTGGCTCCCAGTTTTACTTTATCAGGGTATGAGTCTACCCAAAGCGTCTCCTGAGTTACTCTATAGCCTCACTCATCAAAAGGGAGAGAAAAAGGGATTGGCGAGATGGCATTTACTCCTCTTGCAGACCTGAGTTTGGTTCCTAGAATCCACACAATGGCACTCAACTGCTAATAACTCCTAATAATAATAACTGCTAATAACACTGGGGCCCCAGTGTCCTACTTTGACCTCCAAAGGCTTCTGCATGTCCATGGTGCACATGCATACACTCAGGCACATACACATAAAATAAATAAATAAAAGACAGGAAGATTCACAGAGACAGACAGACAGACAGACACACACACATACGAGAGAGAGAGAGAGAGAGAGAGAGAGAGAGAGAGAGAGAGAGAGAGAGACAGGGACAGGGAGAGACAGAGGGAGAGAGAGACAGAGAGAGACAGAGAAAGAGAGAGAGAAAGAGAAGAAAAAATGGTTTCTTGATCACCTTTTAAGATATAACTTGAGCCAGCAAGATGGCGCTTGTACAGAAGTAAAAGCATGATGCAGCTCAAGAACCACCAATACGGTATATAGAGCTGATGCTAGGACAGTTAACTGTGACTCTCTTGAGGAGAACACACCTTAATGGTGGTTTGAAAGAAAATGGCCTCCAAAGGGAGTGGCACTCTCAGGAAGAGTGGCCTCCTTGGAATAGGTGCAGTCTTGTTGGAGGAAGTGTGTCAGTGTGGAGGCAGGCTTTGAGGTCTCATTTATGCTTAAGTCATGCCCAGTATTTCAGACCACTTCCTGCTGCCTGTGAGTCACAATGTAGAACTCTCAGCTCCTTCTCCAGCACCATGTCTGCCTGCATGCTGCCATGCTTCCCACCATGATGATAATGGACTGAACCTCTGAATTGTAAGTTGCTACTCCAATCAAATGTTTTCCTTCATAAGAATTGCTGTGGTTATGGTGTCTCTTCACAGAGATAGAAACCCTGACTAAGATGTGCTCTTCCCCTCCCACAGTCCTACTTTCCTTGACCTTTCCTTTGGAGATGATACACGTGGGTGAGTCATCCTCTCCACAGCTCAGAGTGTGTCCTTCTGGAGGTCTCTTTTTCTTCTAACCTCCTAATAAAATAAAACTCTCTAGCTCTACTCCAAAGGGTCTGGGACAGAAATTATTTTCTGTGCCAAAGCAACAGTCTGGATATGGCTTGAGTGAGGTCTCTACAAGATTAGGGCATGCTTCAGGTTGTTAGGGTGACAGTGTGGAGCTGTGTTTCTGTCCCTTCACTGCAGACATAATGATGATGAAGAAGTCAGTGTATGGAGATGATTCAAGTGGGGGACGATGTCAAATATTGCACAAACTGAATGAAACAAGGAATTTAAACATCTAGTTAAAGTGACTTATTTGTTTATGCAGAGACTTTTGAGTGAATAAGTTGTCTTTAGTTTGAAAGACAAGGTATGAGGAGGAAAAAGAAGTAATAGAATAGACATGAGTACTTAAAGAGCATAGTAGAGGGGCAGCAGAGATGGTTGGACATAGAGCTTTGGAGAAAGAGCTAGCTCCACTCTGCTTTACACGGCAAAGGAGTAAAACCATGAAAATGACTTTCATGGGCTGGGGGATGGCTCATTTGGGAAGTATTTACATTACAAACACGAGGACATGAACTTCATCCCAGAACTCATCTTCAAACATCCTAGATGTTTCCTTGCAGTCACAGTGCTGGGAAGGTGGAGACACACAGATCCATGGGAAGGCTTCTTGCCTCAACTGGACAGCCAGTCCAACATACATGACAAATATCAAGCCAAAAGCAAATTGAACAGTTCCCAAGGAATGACTTCCCAGGCTGAGCTGTGGTCTCTACACTTAGGAGCACACGCACGAATATGCACACATATATGTCTACACACACACACACACACACACACAGAGCAGAGCGGGGAGACTTTCTGAGAAATGAAGCAGGGTAAATGATCCAAAAGAAATGCTAAAATAGTGAAGGAGACATTAAAAACGAGAATTTCAAACCTTGCTTGTCTGAAGGAAAACAAGTGTCTTGTTACTATGTCAGTGTGTAGTAGGGTATGAGCTGTGGGACTCTGGCTTCTCTAGTACAGGGCAACCGTGGAGCACCAGGCAGATGGAAGGTGTCCTGTGAACCTTCCTGCTGAGGGGAGGCCAGAGGAGAGGCGCCACAGCAGCGAGGCCTGTTGTCTGCACTGGAGTTCAGACAGGCCACTTTATGCAGGCCATGGTTCCAGGAACGACACTCCACTTGGAGTGAGTCAGCTCTAGGGACTGTCACAGTTTTACTGGAAACACCACCTTATCTTCATGAACAATTGCTTTCAGGAAATATGACAGGAAAAAATTTCAAAGCACGGACTTCTCTACATTTACTCTTTTGAGTTTTTGAATTTCCTCTTTAGGATTATTCATCACTAAGCATTGTTTTCATTAGAAAAGTATATGTGGCGTCTGTGGGCAATTAAAAGCTGCCAAATTCCATCCCAGACCAGAGGTGAGGCATGAGCTAGTCTGGAGCCAAAAAGATGGCTTTTAAGGTCAGACGGGCTTGGGCATTAGTTCCAAATGGTGTTCATTATCTATATGGCCTTGGGCAAGTTATTTAGTCTTTCTGAGATTCAGTTTCTACAGCTATATAATCAGAGACAAACAGCTTTACAGAAATGCTGTGAACTAGCTTGATTATATATGTGTGTGTGTGTGTGTGTGTGTGTGTGTGTGTACACTTTTTACACTAAGTTAATATGGTAGTTTGAATAAAAATGAGCCCATAGCTGGGTGGTGGTGGTGGCGGTGGTGGTGGTGGCGGTGGTGGCGGCGCGGCAGCGCACACCTGTAATCCCAGCACTCGGGAGGCAGAGGCAGGTGGATCTCTGTGAGTTTGAGGCCAGCCTGGGCTACAGAGCTAGTCCAGAACAGGCACCAAAGCTACAGAGAAACTCTGTCTCGGAAAACCAAAAAAATAAAAATAAAAAGGATCCCATAGGCCCACAGGTAGTGGCATGATCAGGAGGTGTGGCTTTGTTGTAGTAGGCGTGGCTTTGTTGTAGTAGGCGTGGCTTTGTTGGAGGAAGTGTGTCACTGAGGCAGGCTTTGAGCTCTCAGATGCTCAAGCCATACCCAGTGTGGCATTATCTTCCTACTGCCTGTGATCAAGATGTAGAACTCTCAGCACCTTCTCCAGCACTGTAGAGGTGAGGTACCTGCCCTCAGCTCCTACCAGGGTCCTCTGAGAAATGCTTCTCAGAAATGAGGAAAAAGTGAAAGATTTCCATAATAACTTCACACACAGGCCAATGCCCTTCATTCTGTGTGCTCTTTATTGTTGTGTTCTTTGTTTCTTCCATCTTTATTCTCTGTCTTTATTCTACTATATCTCCATTCTACTACTCATTACAAATTCTCTGTCTGTCTGTCTCTCTCTCTATATATATTTTTATCTATATCTATATCTATATCTATATCTACATCTATCTATCTATCTATCTATCTATCTATCTATACCATCTTCTTGACCATCTACAATTATGTATGTCCATAAGACTGAGATGTAATCATGAGATTACATGTACACATTACATGGAAATGCATGGTAAATGGGTAGATACCAAAGCTGTTCTTAAAGAAGGAATGCAGTTCTTAGGGAAGAAATAAAATGGCACATGAGAGGAACACAGACAAAGAGCAACTTGTCATTTATAGTCAGTAACATCATGGCCTTGTCAGGTGAGGCTTCCCACCAAAGAGTCATTCATTTGGTGGGTTGATATATGAACACCAGTTATCACCTGCTGTATATTCTCATGGCCCTCAATACAGAACCATGTCTGCTTGCATACTGCCATGCTTCCCACCATAATGATAATGAGCTAAACTTTTGAACTATAAGCCAGTCCCAATTAAATGTTTTCCTTTATAAGAGTTGCTATGGTCATTGTGTCTCCTCACAGCAATAAAACCCTTACTCAGACAGAAGCTGGTACCAGGGACTAGGGTATTGTTGTGATAAGACTATGTCTTAGGATTATTAGTGTTAACTCTAATAAAGATTTATAATGAAAAGGAGAAAACTGAGAAAGGAAAATATAAAATATACAATTTGAGGAGAAAAAGAGCACCAGGAAGTGGGATGGAGCTAAATCCTGTGTTCAAGGGATAAACATATTAAGAAATAGAAAAAAGGAAGTGGTGACCTCAGGGCAAGATCCCATCCAGCTAAGCTTTCAATTTGTGAGAAAGGATTAAAGAAAAGCTCAGAGCTGGATGTGATGGTTAATGTGCATGCCTTTAATCTCAGAACTCTGAAGGCAGAGGCAGAATGGATCTATGAGTTTGAGGCTGCCTGGTCTATAGATCAAGTTCCAGGACAACAAAGCTTAGGCAGTGAAGGTAACCATCAAAAACAGAGCTGGTGAAGATGTAATTGAATGAGAGGCCATGTTTCGGTTCCAGCAAACAGCAGAACTTGGCAGCTTTGGCCATATGGTTCTGGCTTTAGAAGGAAGGATAGAAGAAAGGGGTATTGGGATCTTCCTCCAAGAATAAGGAAAGTCGCCAAGGCCAGGCATGTATCAGGTTGTCCCTAAATGGAGACCTAGAGAGGCTATTGCATGAAGCTATGAAGTTGAAGCCTGGATTGCCTTGGAGAACCCAAGATGTTAGATATACCAGAGTTGTGGGATACCTGTTGAGGAGAGCTGCTAACAGGGAGTGGAACCAGTCCAAGAGAAAGAATTGTGTTGCAGTCAATAAAGATGAATGGAGTTGGAGATCTGAAGAGTGTTTTGACACCAGCTATGGAGATGGAGAGTTTGGAGTTTTCCCAGCTGGTTTTTGGTCTTGCTTTGTTTGGCCCAGTATTTCTTCACTATGCTCCCTTCTCTATGTTTTGGAATGGTAATGTATATCCTGTGTCATATATGTTGGAAATATGTGATCTATTTTTTTTTTTAGTTTGATTTTATAGGGGATTACAGTTAAGAGATTGCATGAATCTCAGAAGAGACCTTGAATTTTGGACTTTTAAATCATGTTGAGACAATAGGAAACTATGGGGCCTTTGGAAATTGAACTCAATGTATTTTGCATTGTGATATTATTACAAGCCCATGGGGGCCAGGGAATAGAATGTTGTAGTTAAGGACAGCTAGAGAATCAACAGTAGCAGAGGCATAGATAAAGGGAAGATGGTATATATATTAAATGGAATCTCTTTCAGTCACAAAGAACAATGCTATGTGCAAGAAGGAAAACAGATGCTACTGGAGACAATCATACTACACAAATTAATCTAGCCTCAGAAAGACAACTACTGTAGGCTTCCTCTCATTTGTAGATCCTAGCTAAAGAAAACCAGCACGCTTATAAGGCACAGAAGTAGAACTGTCTAAACCCTAGACTCAAGGGCAGTGATTCTTAGTCTGTGGGGTACGACCCCATTGGTGGTTGAACAACCTTTCACAGGGGTTGCCTAAGACTATCAGAAAACTCAGATATCTACATTAAAATTCACAACAGTCACAAAATTACAATTATGAAGTAACAACAAAAATATTTTATGTTTTGGGGAGTCACCACAACACGAGGAACTATATTAAAGGGTCGCAGCATTGGGAAGGTTGAGAACCACTGCTCCAGGGGATCAATGAGAGGGGAGAGGGTGGAAAAAATGAAGAGATATACTCAATGTACAATCTATTCTTACATGAAAACCAAATTAAATAAATTTAAAAGAAACACTAATCAAGAAAACAAACATGAAACTGGGTTTGCAATCTTAGAATTTGGGAGCTTAGGTTGGGATCTCAAGCTTAAGGTCAGCCCATGCTGCATGTTGAACTCCAGGTCAGTGTGGGTTACTTAGAGAGGTTCTATTTCTGAACAAACAGAAGTGGCTGTATTTGCTCTCTTCATGGGGACAGCGCCTAGAATAAGACAGAAGTTGTCAACTTTTGAAATTATTTGAGGGTTCCCCTAATTTAGTCTCTGTCTTGGTTACTTTTTTTGTTGCTGGGATAAAATACCCCCACAAAGGTAATTTAAGGGAGAAGGGGTTATTTTTGCTTACAGTTCTAGTAGGATGCACTCCATCACGGCTGCTGAGATATGGCCAACAGGAGGCTGGCGGGTCATACTGTATCTACACACAGGAAGCCCAGAGAAAACAGGAAATGGGATCAAGCTATAAAGCCTTAAGGCCTGCCAGAGACTCCATGGAGGGTCTACCTTTTAAAGCACATAGCCTTCCCAAAGCTCACCACCAGCTGGGACCAAGTGTTCAAACATGGAAACTACAAGGGGACGTTCACATTTAAGCTGCAACATTCGCTAATGGGGGTCACAATATATAAGTATCAACATTTAAAATACACAGTTCATTCCAAGATTCCAGCAACTTGGTGGTTTTCTTTGTTTTCCTATTTTGCTTTTCTTTTTTTAACTACTGGAAACTGAATCTGGATCCTCATGTAGGCTGGTCCTGTGCTGCTGTCATGTGATGCTTGTTGATTTTTAGCAGTGCTCTTACCCTGTGAGGAAAAGTCACAAAACATGACAGAATCCACTAACAAGAGTTTTATTAAGATGAGAAAAGGATAGATGTGATCAGGCCTGCTGAAAGGACACCTGTGTAAAAGGGTCAGGGGAACATGGGGGCCAGCTTTTTAAAGGCCAAGCTACATCTGTGCATACAGGCCCACGTGGCTTCTCCTCGCATGAGCATAGATCACTTGGTTGCAACCACACAGCTGCGGGGGAGTGGGTCACACAGGATGTATGACCTGGAAATGACTAGGCAGAAATGGCTAAGTGTCCCCCCAGACCATGCCCCAACGTGGGGACACGGTGGGAATTTCTATCAATGCTGTCATGTGATGCTGGTCCTGTGATGCTGTCATGTGATGTTGGTCCTGTGTTCTACCATCTGCCTAAACCCCTAGCCCATGGGAAAATGTACCTATAAATCTGTGAAGTCTTCTGAATACCAAGAAAGGAAAGGCAGCAAATTCAGCCACAGAGAAATTAAAAATGTGTGCATGGCAAAATCACCAGCAAATGAATGAACAGAATACTTCCTGTCCTGTGTCTGCTCCCAGGCAAACCACACCCCTTTCTAACCCCTTTCTCTTCTGTTGGCATGGAACTGCTCATTGGGAAGTCACAGGGTAGATGTGAGAATCAGGTGACCATATAACTGAAAACACTCTGGCAGTGTACCAACTCCAATCATGGCTGTTCTAGTCAGGCTCATGGAGCAGGATGATGTAGCAGTGCAGAGAAGGGGTTCTTGTCACTCAACAAGACTGTGGGTGGGGGAAGGTCATGCACAGACATCTTTTTTTTTGTATGGATCTGCTTGACTAGCTTTGTTATATTTGTGTGACGTTTGCTTAGTAACTGTGATGAAAAAAGTACTATATCTACCTACGATGTGAAAAGATAAATAGGTAAAGTAAGTGACAGTACATAATTTCAATTCTAATTTTTTTGGGGGGCCTAGGGCTCAAACTTAGGACCACGTGCACAGTGAACAGACACTCTACTAATAAGTTAGATTTCCCTCTTCCTCCTCTTTTCCTTTTCCTCCCCTCCTCTTCCCTCCTCTTCCCTCCTCTTCCTTTCCACTCCCCCTTTCCCCCTCTTCCATTAGTTATACCAGTATGTTCATTGTTAGGGTCCAAGAATCACCTTACAAAAGACCATTCACCTATGCAAAAGCAAAGGCACTTATTTCTCCAGAGAAAATTCCTGCATGTCGGGGTCAGTCACATAACAAAATGGCGGTGACCCTGAGAGAAGCTCACAGGCTCCTTTTAAACCCAGCTAGGGAAATTCCAGGGGCACTTAGGTCATCTCCAATGACCACGTTTGGCCAAGCAAGCAACAGTTACATTAGCTTAAACTTGATTGGCTGTGGCATCTTTGGACATGTCAGCAAGCCCAGAGATGGATCAAAAAAAAAGAAGAGGGGGCAGTGCTGTGGATATTGCTCTGTGTAAATAAAATTCTGATTGGCCAGTAGCCAGGCAGGAAGTATAGGAGGGATAAGCAGAGAAGAGAATTGGGGCAACAGGAAGGTGGAGGGACAGACACTGCCAGCCACCACCATCACAAGAAAGATGTAAGGTACTGGTAAGCCACAAGCCACGTGGCAAAGTATAGATTAATAGAAATGGGCTAAATATAAGAGTAAGAGCTAGATAATGGTAGGCCTGAGCTAATGGCCAAGCAGTTTAAATAATGTAAGTGTCTACGTGTTTATTTTATAAGTGGGTTGTTGGACTAACAGGGCTTGGCAGGGGCTGAAAAGAAGGTCTCCAACTACAGGGCAGTTTGCAGGATCTGCTCTTTTCTGATTGGCCAGCTCTAGTCTGCCAAGACTGGGGAGGCTGTGGGGCTTGGAATAGGCCAGGGAGGTGGGCAGTAAGTGCCTTACTAGTGAATGGTGAAGCTGGGGGTTCTGTGCCAAAGGCTGGGGCTGAGGCAAGTGGGTGAGGCCAAGCAGGGTGGGCCCCAGCTCGGCACCCACACTAACCTAGAATACCCTGCATCACTGAGGCTTAGCACTGGCTCTGTGCTGCCTCCTTGATACCGTCCCAGCAGCTGCCAGACACTGTCTCATTCATAAGGACAGAGTGATGGTGTGCAGGAAGGAGGTATTACAAGTACAGCAGAATACAATTTCAAGTATCACTTGCTATTGTAAACGAAGAAAGTAAGAGGAGTTCAGGGGGTACAGAGATGGCTCATCAGTTAGGGGTACTTACTGCTCTTCCAGAGAATCTGGGTTTGGTTCCCAGCACTCACATGGTGCCTTACCGTGCCTCTAGTTCCAATAGTTCTGATAACTTCTGGCCTCTGAGGGTATGGGCATGGGTCACCACAGAAAATCACCAAGATCAATGGCTTGTGGGAAGCCCGTCCCCCAGTGGTTATATCTACATCAAAGTTCCCGTATCTGTGTTCAGGGAACATGGATGAAGAGGAGGGCAGAAAGATTGTGAGACCCAGATACCAGAAAGTCTGCAGTGAAACAGTCTCTCCTAGAAATTATTGTATAAGTAAGATTGGAATAATGCAATATCAATGGACATGTTAACACAGAAGGGATAAGCTTTGTGAGGTCCCACCCATAAGAACCATAGACAACTAATGACTGCTGGGAGAAAGAATTAGCCTCTCCCTGCGATGAGCCTTCTTATGAGTTGTCCAGTGCAGAATGATCAGCCCTGAAACCATACACACACAAACAACAAAAATGGACTCAGCAGGCTGTATTTATATGTTGTACATAACATACCTAAATATGTATGTATCAGTAATAACAAAAAAGGGAGGCTATCAACTTGGAGGGCATAGGAAGCATTGGGGGAAGGGTACCTAGGAGAGAGTTTGGAGGGTGGACATGGAAGGGGAAAGCAACATAATTCCATTTCAGCTAAAACCACATTTTAGAGAGCTGCTGGTCATCACCTAAGGTGTGTGTGCCACTACTGCACCCTTAGGGTTATCACGACATGCTGGTCATTGATGTGGTTCATGTGTCATAGATGGGTAAGACTGCATTCTTCCTCCTTTGGTAGCTTGCATGGTGTCTGCTGGTACCGAGAAAGCTAGTCCTCAGTGAGGAGGAAGCTTTCAGGTCAGTTCCAGCTCGGGTGGCTCTGAAGTGCACGGTATCTTCAGCAATAGAGATTTATCCTTCACCCCTGCAGGTCAGCTAAGAGCAGCAGCAGTAGCCAGTGATGTTTTGGGAGTCTCTTGGGAGTCTCTTGGGCAACTCTGACCAGCAGCTCAAAAGAGGTCTTCTCATGTTTGGGTCCTGGAAGAACATTGCCATCCCAGCTAAGAAAATTTCATTTAAACCATACTTAATGTATTGTAATTTATTTTAGAATTGGGGGCTGGAGAGATGGCTCAGAGGTTGAGAGCACCAACTGCTCTTCCAGAGGTCCTGAGTTCAATTCCCAGCACCCACATGGTGGCTCACAACCATCTGTAAAGAGATCTGGTGCCCAACGTTTGTGGTACAAATTTATGAAAAATCCACTTGCCTGTGACCTTGCGGGCCCCAGCTCAGACCTGAGCTACACTCGGCTGGCTATGGTGGTGCACGCCGGTTGGACTTACTAAAGGGGCAGAGGCAGGAGGATCCCGAGTTTGAGGCCAGCCTGGGAGGCTTGCTAAGGAGAAGCTTTGGCCAGGGACAAACTATAAATGGTGGCGGTGAGACCATGGAGGCAGTGGCTGTTGTTCTGAGCTGCTGGCTCCTTCTCATCATGTTGGTGACTGTGGTGATGCTGCTACCTGGGACAAAGGGTTTACTGTTGCTTGTTCAGAGAAGAATTGCCGGGACCATCGTGTTACAAGAAAGCATCAGTAAAGGTCGGTTTGCAAAAGTTTGGCAAGACAAATGGTGGGAAGAAGAAATTGCTGTGAAGATATTCTCTTCTAGGGAAGAACGTTTGTGGTTCCGAGAGACATTTATCAGACTGTGATTGCTCCAAACCACAGAGGAGGCAAAAAAAAAAAAAAAAAAAAAAAAAAAAGTCTGCAGGGAACTGTGACCATGCCTAACAGCAACTTTAAAATCTTCAAAAGGATGATGGAACTCCACAAACATGATCCCACATGGACTATGATAAAACCATTAAGCTAATTAACACCAAGGAAAGATCGACTTTGGACTACAAACTACTCAGGACAATTTTGAGATGGCTGGCTGAGATGAATAAAGACTTGTGACAAGCTCTGCACTTTCCTATTATGCAGAGAGTGGACAAACGATACAGGACTTGACAATTAACCCAATTTTTTTTCAGGATTCCCCTAAAGATGTCTTCACCCCCAAAAAGCAGGAAGTAATTTTAAGAAAACAATGCCCACATTCCAAAGAGATGGGATGGGAGGTTTTTGGTCATTTAATGAGTTTTGGATATTGTTATTGTTTATGATGGTTGGTTACAAGTTGTTGTTAAGGGTTAGGAAAAGGGCTAGGCAAAGGAGATTAGATTTAAGGTACTTGTTTAAAAAAAGAGAGAAAAGAAAAAGACAATTACTAGTTTTAAATATTTTACATTGGATTGGATTTTTTTATATTATATACAAATTATATATACATACATACATATATATTGAGATTGAGATTGTTAGAATATGCCATACACATATTTCTAATCTTGCTCAAGATATTGTACTTATACCATTCATTTAACAATGTAATGCAATTTGCTGATCCTTGAATGTTATTATTACCAACTATTAGGATATATAGAAATGAAAGTTAGTAGTTAGACATTACAATCGAACTTGTAGTCATATTAGGTGTGTTTTCAAGATTGAACAGGTATATTTTAGATAGACAGGTCATCTTCAAACCCTTCAGAGATCTATAGAATATGGCATTTAAAATGTTTTAATAACAGAAATTTTTTCTTTTTTGTTATGACTATGAGACATGTTGGCTTCTGGCAGTACCAATCTACTTCAGAGAAATTATGGGCATTGAAGAAACTGCATATGGAGTTAACTTTCATTGTGGCCAAAGTTAGCCACTGGACAACAAAGTATCCTTGAATCAACTACTGACAAACAGGAGAGACAGGACATGAAACAAAAGACAACAAGTGTGGTTGTGGCTTCATCAAAAGGCATCTTCTGAAGCCAGGACAATATGGCACCATCTCTGAAGTGAGTGGCCTTTGCAATCTGGAAAAGGTACCGTGCCCTTTTCTTCGAAGGCAGCTGAACAGGCAGTGGGCCGATGGCTTCTGATGTGCAATGGAACAGCACCTGAAACAGTTATTCTTGAAGAATAACTAAGCTCACCCCTCTCAATAGTAGACTGGCATTTAATAGAGGGATGTGGAGAAGAACGAGATGCCGAGATGTAGCATGAATCTTACAGGTCTTATAAAATCAAACCCGGAGCCAGGTATTGGGGTGAATGCTGGAAGATCAGAGAGACCGAACAAGCCACAGCTTCCGCACCTTGCTAGTTCCTCAGCTGATCCTGTTTTCCTCAGACTGGAAACCTCTGTGTCCTCATCCAGAATGGGTCTCAGCTGAACTGCTGCTTGAAAACCTGAATGCTAACCAACCAAATGCTTCTAGTTTCTGGACTTCACGTCTTACATATCTTTCTGTTTTTGCCATCACTTCCTGGTATTAAAGGCTCACTTCTTGGGATTAAAGGTGTGTATCACCATGCCTGGCTGTTTTCAATGTGACCTTGAACTCACAGAGATCTGGCTCTGCCTCCCAAGTGCTGGGATTAAAGGCATGTGCTACCACTGCCTAACCTCTATGTTTAATATTGTGGCCATCCTGTTCTCTGACCCCAGATAAGTTTATTAGGGTGCACAATATTTCGGGGAACACAATACCACCACATTTCCCCTGTTTTTGTCTAAAATTAAAAAACTTATAACTAATACAAGAAAAATCATATCCAATAAGCATATACAATATACATAGCCAAGATTACATTAACATTTGACAGGTTCGAACAAAAAACTCCATTAATATAACAATGTCCAGTCCAGTAATATTTGATAAACTCAGACAAAAATTTCATTACTTATCCCATTTAAAACAAGTAGTTCCTTTTTAAAAGTATTTTTCTTTTCATAATAGATTCAGTAATCTACCTTTTATCATTTTTATATCTTCTCCTTTTTCTTTTTACAGTAGATTCAATAATTGACCTTTTTATTTTATCATATCCATATTCTATCTTTTTTCATAGTTAACAATATAATTCCTTATGGCTGCTTCAGAATATGAGAGGCTTTGGAAGGAGAAAAGGGAAAGAGGAAATGATGTAATTGTATGAAAAATCTCAAAAAATGAAAAAAGTAATAAAAACATATCTAAAAAAGAAATGTGTATTTTAGGACATGCATTTCTCTGTTGATATATGATTGATAATTTCCTTCAACACAAGAATACAGGGAGCATATTGCAGAGATCCCTGCATACCCATGAATAGCTGCACTAGCCACAGTGACCAGCCGTGGAAGTTTCCAAATGTCCATCAACGAATGGATAAAGAAAATGTGGTGCATACACAAATGAGTTCTATTCATTGTAAAGCATGACTTGGTGACATTTACAGGAAATGGATGGGATTGGAGATCATAATGTTTAATAGAAATAAGTTAGACTCAGAATATAAACACTACATGTTTTTTTATACAGAGAACAGAGATTTAAATTTCTGTATACATTTGGGTCTATAAGATGGCTCAGAGGAGACAGGTGACCAAGTTTGATTCTGGGGACACATATGGTGGAGGAACAGATCTGACTCCTGCACGACTCCTGAAAGTGAGTACCACATACTGGGACACACAGTATACACACACACACACACACACACACACACACACACACACATGCACACACACACACAAATACATATAAAATGAATTTATATATACATGATATACAAAGTGTACATATACATATATATGCATATACACACACATGATGTCATATGAACATAGGAATGGGATGGGGAGGGGAGGAAGAAGCCAAAAGGGGTTAGGGAGGAACAGGAGAAGGCAACATCTGGGACATGAGAGTGGAGATGGACTAATCAGGAGGAGAAATGCAGCTGCAGGGAAGAATGAGAGGACCCAGAGAGGCAAGGAGGCTCCAGAGGGATACATATTCATGGAAAGGAACAAGGAAGCATATTACCTAGAGTACAAAATGATAACATTAGTAATAATTCCAGAATAATAAATAAGCTTTTCACTAGATGTTACAAGACTGATAAAAATGTAGTTCAGCACATACTTTGGACCCTGTGAAGAGCAACTTTGAATCCTGTACACCGTCCGAGGGAAGACATTGCAGGCCTGCATAGGATGTTCACTGGATGTCTAGGCCAGTGGGCTTCTTGTCTTCCATTCTCGGCGATGGACTTCAGCTGCTCCGTGGAAGATGTGATCTGCATCAGCAGGGCGCTCAGGAGACTTCAGCACATGCACCAACTTAACTGTGGTTGTCGCTTTGGAAGCTTGCTCCATTACAGCTGGAGACCTGCAGGCCTAGTAGCAGCTTGCAATTTCATTAGAAAAAGAAAGGAGCCCCAGCCACCTTGCCCTGTCTGCACCCTTTAAATGGGTGGCTGTCATTGAGTGTCACGACAGAGCAGAAGGGAAACCAGAGATGCTGAGGGACAAGGAATTCCTCAGGCTGTATTTTGGTTTGTTACTTTTCAAGTGCTTGTGGATACAGCAGGGGACACAGACAGCTCCAGCCTGGCAGTGTGCTAATAGAAGTCAGTTCCAGCCACAGCAGCAGGATCCTATTTTCCCCAGAAATGTAGAGAAGCTTGTCCGTTTTTAACTGCAAGACTTCTTCTTGCTAACCTCTAACCCCAGGTTTTTTGTAATAAATCAAGGTTCACAAAAGTAGAGGCACAGTCACCATCTTTGGACTCCAGGTGCCCAGGATAGACCACGCAGGCTCACCTCAGCATGATGCTGGCTCTTTCTTCCAGACCTCCTCATCTCAGGATAATTCACTGCTGACAGAGAGAAAGCAGGGCAAAGCATTTAAATCCTCCTTAAATTGATGCAGCTTAGCAGGCTCAGCTTTGAAGCCCTCTGAGTCCCGAGGGCCTGGTTTTCCCATTCGAGATAGAATAGTGCTCTGTTCATTCCCCCAAAGCAGGTAATTAATTCTTGGTAGCGTGCTGGGAGGCGGGTTGCTTTCATTCTAGTCTTTAAAAGACTCTGGTCTTTCCACCTGTGGGACCTTTGAATAGACTAGTGCATAAGAGGTAAGAACAGAAAAGCAGTAATAATAACAACAATAAACCTATTACAATCTTGAATTTAGAATCATCAATCTCTAAAATCCTAGGAATGTTTTCAAAGCATGGCTAACCTGTCCATCATCCTCTCTACTTGTGAAAGAGGTAACAGATTCACTCTACCAAGGAAAGTCAATTGAACAAGCAACTGGATGTCTAGTACGTGCATGATTTTCTGTCAGGCACTTTGGACAGAAAAATACAATGATTGTAAATTGTAGGCTTTGTTTTTGAGCTCAAAATATAAGTACGGACGCAGACATGTGTCTAAGTAAAGGCTCTCGGAGGTCTTCTGAACTAGAGCCTTGATGACTGACTTAGCTTTCGGGTTGGTGGAAGCTAGGCGTTAGTTTATTCATTCCAATGACTTATGTAATAGCCACAGGATTAAGTCACACACAGAGGTAGACAATGGCAAGCTTCCTAGGACTCCTCCCTTCCTTCCTTCCTTCCTTCCTTCCTCCCTCCCTCCCTCCCTCCCTCCTTCCTTCCTTCCTTCCTCCCTCTCTCCCTCCCTCCCCCTCCCTTTCTCCCTTCCTTCTTTCCTTCTTTCTTCTCTCCTTTCCCCTCCCTCCCCCTCCCTTCCTTCCTTTCTTCTTTCTTTCTTTCTTTCTCTTTTTGAGACAGGGTCTCATGTACCCATGCTGGCCTTGAATAATTAGGTGAATCTCACCTTTCTCCTGAAATTAATTCACATCTTATAATGTCTTTTTCATACCAATTTCTATTCACTCAGCCTTCTCAGAGCTACCTCTGACTTTCCATTGCCTACTGTATGTATGTCTATATATTTTGTTAGCTTTCCATTTAATAGGATCTACCTAGATTTTCTGGTGGCTTGCTCAATGTTTTATCTGACCTTGCTATCTCTTTCTAGGCTCCTCTCTACCGCTTACCAAGCTAAACACTTTTCCCAACATGTACCATTAAAAAGAGGTAGTATTTGTCCAGCCCTTGTGGAACACTAGGCATTGTATTTAACACATTAGTCCCTCTAACTAAGACTACAGGAGAGTGAAAGCACCACAGAGACAGATAGCAATCAGTGCAGTCAGGCTTCTGTCCTGTTGCTGTGATGAAACATGAACTAAAAGCAACTCAGCAAGGAAAGGTTTTATTTCATCCCATACTTTACAGTCCACTGAGGAAAGCCAAGGCAGGAACCTGAGGCAGGAACTGAAGCAGAGATCATGGAGGAGTGCTGTTTCTAGCATACATGGGTTTGCTCTCCCTGGCTTGTTCGTCTGCCTTTTTTGTTTGTTTGTTTTTTTGAGACAGGGTTTCTCTGTGTAGTTTGGAGCCTATCCTGGATCTCGCTCTGTAGACCAGACTGGCCTTGAACTCACAGAGGTCCGCCTGCCTCTGTCTCCCTAGTGCTGGGATTAAAGGTGTGCGCCACCACCGCCCAGCTCTTCTACCTTTCTTAAACAGGCCAGGTCCACCTGCCTAGGATGGAATTGCCCACAGTGAACTGGCACCTACTATACGAGGAATGTAAAATATGTTCCACATATGCTCACAGGACAGTCTCATGGAGACAATTCAATTGAGACTCCCTCTTCCCAAGCATGTCTAGGTTTGTGTCAAGATGACAGCTGAAGCTAACTATGGCAGTCTTCTCTGTTTCCTGAATATTTATTAGCTATTTCCAAGTTTTTATGCATGCCATTCACTTTTTTAGTTTAAAATTTTAATTACATCCATTTATTTGTATGGGTGGGTGGAATGGGACACTTTCATGTAAACTTGTGGAGGTCAACTTGTTAGAGTTGCTTTGCTTCTTCAAACATGGTAGGTCCCAGTGATTAAACTCAGATCATCTGGCTTTGCAAAGCATGTCAGAGGACATGAGTTGTCTAAGCTGATTTTCTCCTTCCACCTTGCAGGTCCTGGGAATTGAAGTTAGGCTGTTCAGCTTTGCAGCAAGCACCTTTACCTACTATGTCAACTTGCTGTTCCTATGTACATTATTTAAATGACTTAGTGGCATGTGGGCAGGTGTCATTATTTTCCTTGCAAAGATAATAACTTCTAATTAAGTAGACTATGTAACTTACCCTGTTTTCATCCCTCCTAGTGTAATTTTTTTCTCTTTCCCTGTGACATCAGTAGTTGTGTTGAGTTGAGAAAACTCATTATATACTTCATAGGTGATTATTTGCTTCATTCTGAGAATTCAGACTCTAAAGTCTGTAGTTGGAAATCTTCTCTCCAGGTGCCACTAAGCCCCCTCAGTCCCATAACCCACTTATAAAATAATCACTCAGATGCTTATATTACTTATAAACTGTATGGCCATGGCAGGCTTCTTGTTATCTAGTTCTTATATCTTAAATTAACCCATTTCTATTAATCTATAACTTGCCACGTTGCTCGTGGCTTACCAGTACCTTACATCTTCTTTGTCATGGCAGTGGCTGGCAGCTCTCTCTCTGCTCTAGCCTTCCACTTCCCAGAATTCTCTTCTCTCTCTTGTCCCGCCTATACTTCCTGCCTGGCCACTGGCCAAACAGCATTTTATTTATACAGAGTGATATCTACAGCACTTCCCCTTTTCTTTTCTTTTTTTTAAAGGAAGGTTTTAACTTTTATAGTAAAATTACATATAACAAAACAATTATCAAGCAAGAATTATAGTTACCATATCTAGTCTATTTGTTTTGGCAAAATTAAACAAAATATTCTATATATCCTGTATTTATGAGTCTAAGGTTTTATATTGAACTTATGTTTTATCATAACTAAGGAAAATTATACCTATCTAGTCTTCAACTACATGAAAGACCTCAGAAGGATATACTATTACCTGAGAAATGGGAGAAGGATGCAAGCAACTTTTGGGAGTCTTGCAGGGTAGACAGAAACAGCTGGCAGCCTGGACAGTCACTTAATGTTTCTTTGTAAAGTTGGGGCATTTGTCTTCAGCCCACAGGATTAGAGTCTCTTGGTCACTTTTTTCAGTGTCCTGTAGAACATCTGGCAGTTTCCTCTGCGAAGCAGGAACCTGAAGGACCATTTTGTCAAGCAAAGCTCAATGGTCACCTTTCGATGGGTCCTGCATGTCCAGTTGATCAATCAGTCCAGGCAAGAACAGTTTCTTACCCAAATGGCTATTTTTGCCAAGGTGAAGATAAACTCCATATGGAGTGTCTTCGATGTCCATCCTCCTCTCTGAAGTAAATCGTGCTGCTAGGAGCAGACATGTCTCACTGTCCAGAAAGTCTAAATTTTAAAAATATTTTAAGTGCCATATTCTGTTGGTCTTTGAAGTATTTAAAGATTACCTATCTATCTGAAATATATCTATGTATACCTAGAAAACTTAACATGACTATAAGTTTGACTATCATAGAAGACTAATTGATCTGTACTTCTTAATTACAATCTAAATGAGTTGTATAAACATAATACCTCAAATGAGAGTAGAATACACACAGTATAACAAAATTAACTTTAAGTTTGTATAAATACACTAAAATCTATACCAATGTAAAACATTTTAAATAAGTTGTTGCTCTTTAAAAGTAAGTTCATTAATCTACCCTTTCATCCTATTACAACTTTATCATATCCCCCTTTTTTCTTTAGAAAGAGATCACATTTATAATCAACCTGATCAGCCTGATTTAAATAAAAATGTTGGTTTTTCTCTGTCCCACACCAGAGGGCTCATCTGATTTGGGACACAAGAATCTCTTAACCTTTTTTTTTTTTTTTTTAGCAATATGTCTGGGTTTAGAGATGGAATGAGCCAATTCTATTTCCAAAGCCAGCTTGATAATTTTGGGAATTTGGGCATAGTTTTTCTTACTACTTCCTGATGGAGGGGGTGCTGTATCTTATGGGGACATAAAGAAAATTTTAGGATTATGGAGTTGTCTGTGAGGGTAAACCTCTGAGCCAGTTGCCTTGAAACCATTCTGAATGTTGGATCATCTGGGCCTTGGTGTCATCAGAGACCTTTCAGGTGGTCTTGGCTGATCAAACCTGATGTATCTTAATCTGGAACAAATCCACAGCCTCTGGCTTTCTGTGGAAAAAAAGCAGAGACTCTTTTCCAAAGCAACATATCATATCCTTAAATCCAAATTTCGAAGTCAAGGTACCTTTAAAATTTACATATTTGTTTAACTCAACAGCTTTTATGATCAAATCTTTTTCTGCAGTTAAAAATCCCAAAGACAACATAAACCAGATTCTCTGTGTAATATCCATCTTTGTAAGATGGAAACACCACTGTGGCTGCTGGCTCCACTCACCTCAGGTTCCCAAAGTGGCGGTGGTACAGCTTACCACCAGCTCTGGGTCTGGAGCCATGTGTACCATCAACTATCAGAAGCAGTTCTATCAAAGCAGTGCATAGCCCAGAAACTTTTTTTTGTTTGCTTTTTTTTTTTTTTTTTAAACTAGCAAAGGCTAAATCCACCATGCAGCAGAGTAAAGTGTCGCTTGTCCTCATTCCCGCCACACTGCAGGTCAGACGCACATGCCAGGAACCCGCCATAGTAGTTCAAACCGGCAGGCTGCTGCTAACTTGAGAGAGACAACTAGGAAGCTGTTTTTTAGCTCCGTTTTAAAATCTTTTTTTTCCTCAGGTTTTAGGTGGAAACTCTTGCCAACACGTTGGGTGCCATTTGTAGTTGGAGATCTTCTCTCCAGGTGCCACCAAGCCCCCGCGGTCCCACAATCCACGTATAAAATAATCACTCAGACGCTTATTTTACTTATAAACTATATGGCTGTGGCAGGCTTCTTGTTATCTAGTTCTTATATCTTAAATGAACACATTTCTGTTAGTCTATAAGTTGCCATGTGGCTCGTGGCTCACCTGTACCTTACATCTCACTTGTCATTGCTGTGGCTGGCAGTATGTCTCCCTGCCCCAGCCTTCCACCTCCCAGAATTCTCTTCTCTCTTGTCCTGCCTATACTTCCTGCCTGGCCACTGCCCAAACAGTATTTTATTTATACAGAGCAATATCCACAGCAAAAGTCTTCTCCATGAATAGGCATTTTGTTGAATCATTAAATCTGGTTTTATCTAGATCATCTCTATAGTAAAGGTATAAATACAAATACATGAAGAAACGTGGATGAGAAGAAGTAATTTAAAAGCAATATTCTTAAATTTTAATGGAAATATTAAATCTAGAAATAGAACAAGGGATCCAGTCTTGAGTACTCAAGGGGGACCAACTCTACTGGTTGTCTTTTTGAGGCCAGGAGGAGAAGCTGGAAGTGGAGGGGAGCTTGCTGATACTGTATGGGTGTGCTTGGCATTCTCACACTTAGCAGATTTCTGGACCAGACATGAAGTGTCTATAGCGATAGCATTCAGTCTTCTTATTTTATTTTAATTTAAGATGGTTTTTCTTTCTTTATTTTCTATGTGTGCTCACGTGTGTTGAAGCAGGTATGTGGAGGTCAGAGGACAGACACATCTGCAGAGGTCACTTCTCTTCCTGTGGCTTCCAGGGATTGAACTCAGGTTGTCAAGCTAGAAGCAAATACCCTCTCTGGCTTGAGCCATCTCACTTGGTCACATGATAGATCTGAAGACTTGTGTGGATTTTCTGGCCTCAGAAAACAGAACAGGAAGACGAAATGCTTGGCTTCAAAAGCCACCTCCATGAGAAGAAGCTCAAAGGGCTATGTGCTAGGATTGGAAACCCAAAGCAGGAGGCACCTACTGCATGTATATTATATTTGGAGAAGCATTTGGCTTCCTCGAATCTATTTCATATATGGAAGTTTGTTAGATGCCCAAGAAAAAAGGGAGCAGACACACTCGATGTGCTGCCATACTGTCTGTGAAGTAGAAAAACATTCCCTGTCCTTAACACATTTCCTTTTTGTCCAGCAACTTTCATAGAGAATGGCCATATCTAAGGTCAGTAAGATGTTGTATCTAGAGTAGGCCAGTATGTTATGTGCACAGCTATTGGCCAGGGTCCTGGGGGATTGTCCCACGTGTGTAAAATATATAGTGGTATGGAAGAATGAAAAGTGAACAGGTGGGTTGTAAATTTACTCAAATTAAAAAAGGATTTTATCCAGAATCTATAATAAGACATAGCATTTATGTAATTTCCATCATATTCTGTGAGTGGCATGAAATGTTAAAATCTAATTAACCTTTAATCCACTTATCTGAAGATTATCATGTCAATTTTGAGTAGATCAAAGTGAAGGAAGGAGGGCACAGGCCTGGCTCGGGGCTGTTGAGTGGCATGGGTGAGATTTACATGTAGCTTTGCTGGTTCTTTGCTTATGTGCGTCTTCTGGCTTTCCCCTAGCCCACAGGTGAGACTTCGGCAAAGCCGAAGACACAAGTAGAGTGTGGCAGAGGCTGAGAATACTGGTAGTTGTGAAGACTTAGAAAAATTTGTAGGTGATAGAGTGACTCATTACAGCAAGCAAGGGAAAGAAGGAAGAATGCTGTAGAAGTGTCAGCACCTGTTGCCATAGTGACAGGACCAAGGACAGCTCTGGAGGATGCTGCCTGGACACTTGGGAAACTAGATCTGGGGTGTGTGTGTGTGTGTGTGTGTGTGTGTGTGTGTGTGTGTGTTGTGTGTATCCTATCAATCTGGACCTCTCTAAAATTATTTTCTCCTTTTAAAAATTTAAAAATATATAATTACATCATTTCTCTCTTTTCTCCCTCTACCCACTACCATACACTTCCCCTACACACACCTAACTCAAATTCATGGCCTCTGGCCTCCATATGTTGTATATATTATTATTTAATACACATTATGTATTTCTGAATATATATATATATATATATATATATATATATATATATATATATATATATCTGAATGTATAAATATAATCTCAGTCAGTAAATAAAATGTTATTTGTATATATATGATTTGATTTCAGGGCTGACCACTTGGTATTGATAACCAATTCGAAGACTGTTCCCTGGGGAAAATTATGTTAATTTCCCCTCCCTTCTCTCCTCCCAGTCCCTCCCTTCACCTCCCTCTATCCAAGATCTACTCTTCCTCTATTTCTCTTCAGAAAAGAGCAGGCCTCCCAAAGATATCAACTAAACATGGCATAACAAGTCACAATAAGACTAGGCACATACCTTATATCAAGGCCAGATGAGGCAACCTTGTAGGAGGAAAAGCATCCCAAAGTAGGCAAAAAAGTCAGAGACAGCCCCTACTCTATTAGGAGTTCCATAAAAAGACTAGGGTACGTAACTGTAACATACATGCAGTGGGCCTAGGTCAGACTTACACAGGCTCCCTGATTGTTGGTTCTGACTCTGTGAGTCCCTATGAGCCCAGGTTAGTTGATTTCTGAGTGCCATGTTCTTGTGTTGTCCTTGAACTCTCTGACTCCTACCAGCCTTCTTCTGCAGGATTCCCCAAGCTCTGCTTAATGTTTGGCTGTGGGTCTCTGCATCTGTTTCCATCAGTTGCTGTAGGAAGCCTCTCATGATGATTATGCTAGGCTTGAGTCTATGACTAAATAAGAATATCATTAGGAATCATTTCATTGACTTTTCTTTTTTTAGTGTGGGCTGTCCAGCCTCTGGTTCCTGGCCATCCAGGCAGTGTCAGGCATGGGTTCCCTCTCTTGGCCTGGGTCTCAAGGTGGACCAGTTGGTTGGCTACTCCCATAAGTTCTGCTGCACCATTGTTCCAGCACATCTTACAGGCAGGACAAATTGCAATTCAACGACTTTGTGGCTGGGTTGGTTTCCTAATCCCTCCAGTGAAAGCCTTCCTAGTTCCAGAAGATGGCTGCTTCAGTCTCTGTTTCCTGCTGCCAGGACTCTTCACTAGGGTCACCTTTGTAGATTCCAAGGAGTTTCCATTGCTCTAGGTTTTTACCTTGCCCCCAATACCCCTCAGCCCCAGTCATCTCTCCCAGCATTCTTTCCCTCCACTCCCACATTCCTTCTGTTCCTATTGCCACCTGCCCCTAGTGCACCTGTGAGATCTATTCTATGTCCCTTCCCAGGGAGATCCATGTATGCCCCCTTGAGCCCTCCTTGTTACTTAGCCTCTTTGGGTCTGTGGATTTGTAGCATGGTTATTCTTTACAGCTAATATCCACATATAAGTGAGTACATAACATGTTTGTCTTTCTGGGTTTGGGTTACCTCACTCAGGATGACTTTTGCTAGTTCCATCCATTTGACTGAAGATTTCATGATGTCATTAAAAAAAAAAACAGTTGAGTAATATTCCACTGTGTAAATATACCATAGTTTCTTTATCTACTATTTGGTTAAGGGACATCTAGGTTGTTTCAAGTTTCTGGCTATGATGGTCAATGCTGCTATGAACATAAGTAAGTGTCCTTGTGGTATGATGCAGCATCCTTTGGATATATGCCCAAGATTGGTATAGCTAGTTCTTGAGGTAGATCTATTACCAATTTTTTGAGAAACAGCCATACTGATTTCCAAAGTAGCTGTACAAGTTTGCACTGTGCAAAGCAATGGGGGAGTGTTCCCCTTTTTCCGCATCCTTGCCAACATCAACTGTCACCTTTTTTGTTTTTGTTTTGGTCGTTTTTGATCTTAGCCATTCTGACAGGTGTAATCTCAAAGTAATTTTGATTTGCATTTCCCTGATGGCTAAGTATGTTAAACATTTCTTTAAGCATTCTTTAAGCTTTAATCTCAGCCATTTGAGATTCCTCTGTTGTGAATTCTTTATTTAGATCTGTACCCCACTTTTTAATCTGATTGTTTGGTTTATTGATATCTAGTTTCTTGAGTTGCTTATATATTTTGGATATTAGCCCTTTATCAGGTGTGGGTTTGGTGAAAATCTTTTCCAATTCCTTTGGCTGCCATTTTGTCCTTTTGATGATGTCCTTTACCTTACAGAAGCTTTTCAGTTTCATGAAGTCTGATTAATTATTAATTGTTGATCTTAGTGCCTGTGCTATCTGTGTTCTATTCAGGAAGTTGTCTCCTGTGTCGGTGTGTTCAAAGCTATTCCCGACTTCCTCCTCTATCAGTTCAGTGTTTTTTTTTCTCCTTTTTTAGTTATTATATTTGTGTTTTAATTTTACATATCAGCCATGGGTTCACCTGTCCTCCTCCTTCCCCCCTCCTAACTTCCCTCCATCCCCTCCCCTCCATTCCTATCTCCTCCAGGGCCAAGACTCCCCTGGGGATTCAGTTCAACCTGGTGGATTCAGTACAGGCAGCTCCAGTCCCCTCCTTCCAGGTTAAGCAAAGTGTCCCTGTGTAAGCCCAAGGTTCCAAACAGCCAGCTCATGCACTAAGGACAGGTCCGGGTGCCACTGCATGGGTGCCTCCCAAACAGTTTAAGCTATTCAATTGTCTCACTTATCCAGAGGGCCTGATCCAGTTGGGGGCTCCACAACTTTTGGTTCATAATTCATGTGTTTCTATTAGTTTGGCTATTTGTCCCTGTGCTTTCCCAATCTTGGTCTCAACAATTCACACTCTTACAGTCCCTCCTCTTTCGACTCTGAGATATCACCTTACACCTGTCAGAATGGCTAAGATCAAAAACACAGAAGACAGCTTATGCTGGAGAGGATGTGGAACAAGGGGAACTCTTCTCCACTGCTGGTGGGAATGCAAGCTTGTACAGCCACTTTAGAAATCAATATGGCGCTTCCTTAAAAAATTGGGAATCCATTTCCCCCAAGACCCAGCTATAGCACTCTTGGGCATATACCCAAGGAATGCTCAATCATACCACAAGGGCATTTGCTCAGTTATGTTCATATCAGCATTTTTTGTAATAGCCAGAACCTGGAAACAACCTAGTTGCCCTTCAACTGAAGAGTTGTTTGGTTTTATGTTGAGGTCTTTGATCCACTTGGACTTGAGTTTTGGGCAGGGTAATTGATAGGGATCTGTTTGCATTCTTCTACATGTCTACATCTAGTTAGACCATCACTGTTTATTGAAGAAGCTTTCTTTTTTGCATTGTGTATTTCTGGCTTTTCTTTCTTTCTTTTTTTTTTTTATTTTATAAAAATCAGTTGTCCACAGGTGTGTGGATTTAATTTGGTTCTTTGATTTGATTCCATTGATCCACCTGTCTATTTTTATGCTAATACCATGCAATTCTTATTACTATAGTTCTATAGTACAGCTTGAAATTAGGGATGATGATACCTGCAGAAGTTCTTTTTTTTTTTTTTTTGTACAGGATTGTTTTAGCTATCCTGTTTTTTTCCATATGAAGTTGAGTATTATATTTTCAAAATATGTAAAGAATTGCAACCCCCCACCCCCAAAATGAGTAAAATAGCCAGGCAGCAGTGGCACACACCTTTAATCCCAACACTCAGGAGGCAGAGGCAGATGGATCTTTGTGAGTTTGAGGCCAACCTGGTCTACAGAGTGAAATCCAGGAAAGGCACAACAACTACACAGAGAAACCCTGTCTTGAAAAACCAAAAAGAAAAAAGAAAAAGAAAAAAAGGAAAAAAAAAAGAAATCGTATTGCGATTTTGATGGCGATTGTATTGTAGATTGCTTTTGGTAAGATGGCCATTTTTTATTGTGTTAATGCTGCTGATCCATGAGCATGGGAGGTCTTTCCATCTTCTGATATCTTCTTCAATTTTTTCTCCAAAGACTAGAAGTTATTGTCATACAGGTCTGTAACAGGGTCCTGTGCTGTTATTCCCTTTGGGGGCGGGGGTCAAGTAGGCGCAAACCACACAGACTCCGGGAGAATGTCAAAACAACAAGCTCAGTTTATTCAGGAAGAGGCAAGCCTTATATACCTTCCACCCCACCCTGGGAGGAGTTCTGATGAATATGCATGTGCTGGTGTGACATGGCTGCCTCTCATTGGTTCAGGTCATCTCCAGATCATGTCTCAGCTGCTGTTGCTAAGGCCATTAGACAGACCCAGGTTGGCTCTCAGAAAGTATCTTTTTTACTGGTTTGGGCCGGCTGACCCTCAAGCCAGTTAGGGATGAGTCCCACACAGGTCTTTCACTTTTTTGGTTAGAGCTACACCAAGATATTTTACATTATTTGTGGCTATTGTGAGGGGTGTTAATTGATTTCTTTCTCAGCCAATTTGTCATTTGTGTATAGGAGAACTACTAAATTCTTTTTTTTTTTTTTTTTTTTTTTTGAGTTAAACTTGTATCCAGACACATTGCTGAAGGTGTTGGCCCCATCCCCCAAAGAGAACACAGGACCCTGTTACAGACCTATATGACAATAACTTCTAGTCTTTGGAGTTCCCTGGTAGAATTTTTGGGATTTCTTGTGTATACTATCATATTATCTGTGGATATCAATGCTTTGATTTCTTCCTTTCCAATTTGTATTCCCTTGATCTCCTTTAGTTGTCTTATTCCAGGTTTTTATTATGAAGGGGTGTTGGATTTTGTCAAAGGCCTTTTCAGCATCTAATGAGATGATCATGTGATTTTTTTCTTTCAGTTTGTTTATATAGTGTACTACATCGACAGATTTTCATATGTTGAACTATCCCTGCATCTCTGGGATGAAGCCTACTTGATCATGGTGGATGATCTTTTTGATGTGTTCTTGAATTCAGCTTAAAAGTATTTTATCATTTTTTTCATCTATGTTCATGAGGGAAATTGGTATGTAATTCTCTTTCTTTGTTGAATATCTGCGTGGTTTGGGTAACAGAGTGACTGTGGCCTCATAAAATGAATTTGGCAATATTCCTTCTGTTTATATTTTGTGGAATAATTTAAGAACTATTGGTATTAGCTCTTTTTTTGGAAGTCTAATAGAATTTTGCCCTAAAACTATCTGGCTCTAGGCTTTTTTTTTGGTAGGGAGACTTTTAATGACTGCTTCTATTTCTTTAGGGATTATAGTCTATTTAAATAGTTAATGTGGTCTTGATTTAACTTTGGTAAATGGTGTCTATTGAGAAATTTGTCCATTTATTTTAAATTTTCCAATTTTGTGGAGTACAGATTTTTAAATTATGACCTAATGACTCTTTGTATTTCCTCAGTGTCTGTTGTTATGTCCCCCTTTTTATTTTTGATTTTGTTAATTTGGATAATCTCTGTCTTTTAGTTATTTTGTGTAAGAGTTTGTCTATCTTGTTGATTTTCTCAAAGAATCAACTTTTTGTTTCATTGATCTTTTTGTATTGTTCTCTTTGTTTCTATTTTATTGATTTCAGTCCTGTGCTTGATTATTTCCTGCCCTTACTCCTTGGGTGTGTTTGTTTCTTTTTGTTCTAGAGTGTTCAAGTGTGCTATTAAGTTGCTAGTATGAGACATTTCCAATTTCTTAATGTAGGCACTTAGTGCTGTGAACTTTCCTCTTAGCAGAGCTTCCATTGTGTCCCATAAGTTTGAGTATGTTGTGCTTTCATTTTCATTGACTTCCAGGAAGTCATTAATTTCTCTCTTTATTTCTGCCTTGACCCAGCAGTCATTCAGTATTTCCATGAGTTTGCAGGCTTTCTGTTGTTTTTGTTGTTGAAATCCAGCTTTAATGGTGTGGTCTGAAAGTATAAAGGGGATTATTTAAATTTTCTTTTATCTGTTGAGATTTGCTTTGTGGCTGAGTATGTGGTCAATTTTGGAGAATGTTCCATGAGGTGCTGAGTAGAGGTATATTCTTTTATGTTTGGATGAAATTTCCTGTAGCTATCTGTTAAGTCCATTTGGTTCATAATTAGTGTTAGCTCTAGTATTTCTCTGTTTAGTTTTTATCTGGATAACCTGTCCATTGGTGAGAGTGGGGTATTGAAGTCTCCCACTATTTATGTGTGAGGTTAGATGTGTAATTTAAGCTTTAGTGATTTTCTTTTACAAATGTGGGGCTCTGGTGTCTGGGGTACAGATGCTAAGATTGCAGCGTCCTCTTGGTGGATTTTTCCTTTGTTGAGTATGGATTGTCCTCCAGCATCATGTAATTAATTTTGGCTTGAAGTCTATTTTGTTAGATATTATAATCACTAAACCAGCTTGCTTCTTGGGTCCATTTACTTGGAAAATCTTTTTACAACTCTTCACTCTGAGATAATGTCTATCTTTGATGTTGAGGTGTATTTCTTGTAGGCAGCAGAAGGATCCTGCTTTCACATACGTTCTGTAAGACTGTGTCTTTTTATTGGGGGACTGAGTACATTGATATTGAGAGATATTAATAACCAATGATTATTAATTCTTGTCATTTTTTGTTGTTGGTAGTGTGTATGTGTGCTTCTCTTCTTTTAGTTTTTTGGGTGTGGGATTATTTATTTTGTGTGTTTCATGGGTGTAGTTAACCTCTTTGGGTTGAAGTTTTCCTTCTAACATCTTCTGTAGAGCTGGATTTGTGTATAGATATTGTTTGAATTTAGCTTTGTCATGGAATATCTTGTTTTCTCCATCTATGTTGATTGAAAGTTTTGCTTGGTATAGTAGTCTGGGATGGTATCTCTGGTCTCTTAGAGTCTGCAGGATATCTGTTAACGCCATCCTGGATTTTATGGTCTCCATTGAGAAGTTGGGTACAATTCTAATAGGTCTGTCTTAATTTGTTACTTGACCTTTCCCCTTGCCACTTTTAATATTCTTTCTTTGTCCTGTATGTTTAGTATTTCAATTATTATGTGGTGGTGGGGACTTTCTTTTCTGGTCCAGTCTATTTGGTGTTTTGTAAGTTTCTTGTACCTTTACAGACACAACCTTCCTTAGGTTAGAGACATTTTCTTCTATGATTTTGCTAAAGATATTTTTCTGAGCCTTTGAGCTGGAATTTCTTCCTTCTATTCCTATTATTTGTAGGTTTGGTCTTTTCATAGTGTCCCAGATTTTCTGGATGTTGTGTCAGACATTTTTTAGATTTAACATTTTCTTTGACTGATGCATCTACTTATTCTATTGTATCTTCAACACTTGAGATTCTCTTTTCCATTTCTTGTATTCTGTTGATGATGTTTATGTCTGTAGTTCATGTTCACTTACTTAGATTTTCCGTTTCCAGAATTTCTTCAGTGTGTTTTCTTTATTGCTTCTATTTCAATTTTCACATCTTGAACAGTTTTTTTGTTTGTTTTTTCTTGGCTTTCTTTAAGGGATTCATTCATTTTCCCTTTCAGGACCTCTATCATCATCATAAAGTAATTTTCTTATGTTTCAGCAGTGTTGGGATATCCAGGGCTTGCTGCAATAGGACAGCAGGACTCTGAAGGTGACATTGCCCTGGCTGTTGTTGACTGTGTTCTCACACTGACATTTAGGAATCTGGGTTTGGGGTGATCATAGGTTTAGGTATTTGTAGTGGGTAACCATCCCAGCATTGGCCTGGAAGTTCCAACTCCCATTGAGGCTTTGGTAATGGTCACGCCCACAAGGCGGGGCTGAGAGAGGACGCTGAAGACCCAGGATCGAGAGGAGAGGTCTCTCTTGGTTCTGGGACCCTGGATGCTGGAGGTAGACCGAGCAGAGTTCTCCAGAGAACACCGCCGCCAGACTGCGCCATACCCTTTCCAGAACCTGCAACCTATCCCTTCATTTGTAAGTTACCCCACAAAATAAACCTCCCTTTTAACTACATGGAATGGCCATAATAATTTCACCAATAGGTATCAGTTTCTGAGTTTGTCTTTATTGGATGGCTATTTTATTCTTAGTTTCTGTTTGCTTTTTGGTTTGGTCTTTGTGGCTTGTATTTCTGGCAGCCAGCTTGACCTCTGGTTCACTATGGAGTCTCCATTCAAGTTGGGGGCTAGTTTTCTGGCAGCTAGGTGGCTTTTGGTCCAGGAGGAGGTCTCTGCCTGAGTTGGGGATCGGGACAGGGTGATAAGGAGGGATTGGGGATAGTGTGTGTGTGAGTCACTGAGAGAGTGGAGGAGGTCTGACAGTGGGCCACCTATGTGGAGTTTTGGCAGTTGGTGTTGCCACTGGTCCAGCAGGGAGTCTCTCCCTGAGTTTGCCTGTCTGCTTTCCTGGTTGGTGTGGTCTGTTTTTCTGACTGGTGTGGTCTGCACTTGTTCTTCTGACTGGCATGGGCTGCCCCTGAGCAGTGGATATCCACCCCACATTAATTTTTGTTAATTTCATACATATCTAAAATGGGTTTTGATCAAATTCACTCTCTAACTCTTCCCATATCCACTGCTTCCAACTTCATGTTTTCTTCCTCTTCATCTTTCTTCTGTTTCTTTTTTTGTTTTTTGTTTTTTTTTTCTTCCTTTAAATAACCCACTGAGTCAAATTAGTGCTGCCCATATACTTACAGATGTGGGTCCATCCACCAGAGTGTGGTCAACCTTTCAAAGACCACACCCTTAAGTAAAACTGACTCTCCTCCCCAATGCTACCTACCAATTGCCAATTGCTCCTCAGGGGTGGGGACTCCTGAGCCCTTCCGCACTCTATGATAGCATATTGACTGGCTTTATCTTGTGTAGATCTTATGCAGGCAACTGTGAGTTCATGAGTAGAGTAGTCCTGTCATGTCCAGAAGACATTCACTCTGGTCCTCCCCGGTGCCTGGCTATTTCAGTCTTCCAAAGAGGAATGCGAGCCAGGAAGAAGGGGCTGTGATAGGGTGACCCACATGTGCCTGAGCACTCCACAGACATTGATTCTCTGTGCTTTGACCAGTTACAAGTTTCCACCATCCACTGCATAAAGAAACTAACCTGATGAAGTCTGAGAGCTGCACTCATCTAAAATTATTAACGGTTCCTCCCTTACCCCTGACACCCTCCTTTACTTCCTTCTTTTTGTAATCAATTTAAAAATCTCCTGAAGACACAGGCTATTGTGAAAAAGGACAAGCAGAATTGGGGCTTTATTTTGAGTTGTTTCGAGCCATGAAATGGGCAAGACAAGGAGTTTTCCTGACGCTTCTCTTGGCATGTGTATGATGAGTACCAGCCTTACAGCACGGGCTTTCTTCCTGGGTGGCATGGTGGGAGGGCAGGCTTCCTGAAATCCCAGTTTCAATTTCAGCTTACATTTCCCCTCTTCCTTCACTGACTGATGCATTTGCTCACTAGAAACAAATAGCTTTGTGTATGAAATATTTGATTAGAACTCTAAAAATGAATGAATAATGGCTCATATTCTTGTAGTGTTATATAACAACAATGTCAGCAAGTTAATAAAAATAACAATCATGACAACCATCATATAGAGAGGGTTTTCTACTTGACAGACACTGAGGTGATTAGACCACAGATAGCTATTAATCCTACTTTCAACAACTTTATGAATTACTTATTATTTCCAGTCTGTAGAGCCACAATCTGAAGCACAGTGTGTGAGTGTGTGTATGGGTGTGTGGTGTCTTTCTCATTACACGAGAAAGAGGAAAAGATATGAAAATGATAAAATGGAGAAGAAAGTGCAGAGCATAGAGCAGACCATGACCTGAGCCAGAAGCTCATGGAATGAGAGCTGACTCAGGACTCAGTGACGGTTTCCCTGGCTCATGAAGGATGGGCAGCTTTGAGCATGTAGCATTGCAGCTGGGGAAAATGTGTCACATATGCACACTACTTTTGACTTCCCAGTGTCTACTTTTTGTTCTATCCACAATGCTGGTTGGCTTGAGAGTCAGTTATTTTCTCCCATCGGAGAAAGTTGGCTATGACCACCATATGATTTTTCTCTAGCTGAAGCCAGGTCACTTGAATAGAGGAGAGCAACTAGAAGCTGAGCAGCAGGAGACAGCAGCATGAAAAAGGCAGACACTGGGCTTCACTTGTTTATTCTGCCGTTTCCCATGGAAACTGTCCAGCAGTCTTGAGACCCGAGACCTTTCCATGTCTGTTTCCTCTGGTTCCTATCACAGCTGTGCCTGGCTCATCAGTCTCTGCAAACATTTATAATTTTTCCAGTATACAAATTTTTCTTCATACTAGCTAGAATTGTTTTTTCTTGTTTGCAAAGGTGAACTGTAGGAGTTGGTAAGACCACGGGTGGGCCACACTCTACACTAGATCTACTCTCTTGTCAGCAGGGTACACACGAGGGAAAGAAATGAAGGATATATCCAAAAAGGTAATTTAGGGAGAGGACACGGAGGGTTAAATGTTCACCAAAAGAGATTGAACTTCACCTGGAAAACATTGGAGAATCAGATAAACATCTAAGTTGGGTTATGTGATTGTGTCTTTCCTTCTAGATTAGCCTGGCGGCAATATACTTATAAAAGCTGGAGAGTGTGGATATAGGAGCACATTAGTTCTTGTTCTCACTGGTGTGACAGGAAACAGCTGGAGGCAGGGCTTGGTTTGGCTCATGGTTGAGGGAACACAGCTCATCTCAGTGGGGGAGGTCATGGTGGCAGGCTGCTCATGGTGTCAGAAATGCAAATCTGAGATTCCTCACCACCCAATATCTTGGCAGAATAGGAAGCATTCTTTTGAAAACAGGTATGAAGGTGGCCTGGAAAACCTCAAGCTTCTCCCCCCAGGAGAAGCTCCTAAAGGCTCTATAACTAACCTTCCCAAACAGCTCCATGAGCTGAACAGTGTTCGAACACACAGGATGTGTGTGGGGTACTCACACTCAAACTACAAGAGGCCAGGCAGATCATAGGAAGGATTACAGAAGTCCAGCAGGATGCTTGGGTTTGCCCTGTGGAGGGCTCAGTGATGGGGATGACTGGATGACAAGCCTTGTCCTTATGGATGGGAGCCAAGGGGAGAGAATGCTGATTCAGAGCTGAGCCAGTGGAGAGCATATCCCACAGGCAAAGAGAATTGATGAATTCTGCTGCATTGCATCCTAAGTGCTCCATAGAAGGAAGATTGGGCTCATAAAGAGAGATGCAGCAACTCAGTCTGGAGAGCAAATCAGCTGGATTTGGACCAAATTAATATCTGGAGCTGTCAATGCTGAAACACCGACCACTCCCTTGACAAATAATTTTTGGTTGAGGCAGCAGGCAAGTGAAGTTCCCATTTGGGAGATTTGGTATAATCTGTGGTTCCTTCTCTTGAAAAAATTAAAATTACAAGCCCCATTTTTTTTTAGTGGTTCATAAAAAGTTGCAAAAGGGAAAACATTATTGAGCAATAAAAGGTGTGTTTATGTGTATTCATAAGAAGTGGCTAGAGGCCAACTCTCATAAATGTGATAGGCTTATACCTCAGCACTGAACAATTACAAGAACCCCAGAGGCTCCTATTTCACCAGAAGATGTAACAGAGGCACCTTCCACAGCCCTTCCAGGCTAATCAACTAGAGGCAGACTATGCAGGTGAGCCTGCCCCTTTAGTGTTAACAGTGAGAAAATTGTAGCTGATACAGCAAAAATGGTCTTCAGAGGTCAATCCTTTCCATTCTCCATGTCTTGGTCAGATACCCATGTCTCCATGTCCCTTGTGGTTATAGCCAGGATTATTGGCTTCATAGTCATCTCAGTTGTCAACATCTGCTATTTACTGTGTTTGAAGGCACTGCCTACTAATTGATATTTTGCTGTCCAAAGACTATGGCAAGTTGTTTTCCATTGTGGAAATCAGATCCATGATAAGTAAGATGGTACCCTTTTCAAATGGCTGACAGAGTACTTTCTCAGTTCTTGGAATCCCATACAGAAGTGGAGACATTTGGGGGTGGGTTCATGCAAGTTTATCCTTTCTCTAAAAGCCACATCACAGAAGCAACTGATCATTTCACCAAGGAGCAAGACCAGCTCTGTCTTCCACAGTAGGCATGGGATGGGACTATTTCCTCTGGGCTTGGCATGATCACTGCCATCAGCTGTGGCAATAAAATAAGCAGACAAATATATACAGATGTAATGCTGGTGTGTCTGTTGAAGTCCCTCAGTGGAAAGAGAGGAGGGAGGAGCAGAAGACAACACACAGGATACAACCTGCATGCCTTCTGTTCCCCACTGTACATAAGCTTGTAGTTCTAGAGTGTGTAAGATGGAAGGTTGACTGCAGGTTGGAATTCACCAGTGGAGGAACTGCCCTCGAGTCATCCCAATGGATTCATTGGTTCATTGAGTTAAACTTGGATGTAATCTTGTCCTGTTGGTGCCTTGTGTCTTCAGAGAGTAGTTGTTTCTCCATGCTTTCCAGGAACAGTCCTATTGAAACATATAAGGCTTTAGACCCCACATGTGTGACCTTGTAATCATTCTTAATATCTGTTATACAGAAACTTTCTGGTAAAATAGATCTTAAGACCTGACTTACAGCAGAATCTATTGGGAAGAAAATGTCTCAAATGCTAAAATGTCCAGGTAGTTAAGCACATTACTTTGTAATTCTGGGATAAATATATACAAATATAGCTTACAACAACATAAATTATTTGCTATGGTTGTGGTCTTGGACTGGCAGAGCTGGACTCCTTACCAGAGGCCACTTACCAAAAGCTGGAATAGCTGGTGTGAAGTCTCATATAAAACACGAACTTCTGTTTTGGTTTTTAAGGACACTGTGATTACACTGAGCCCTGATCAATAATCTCTTTACTTATGTCTGATTAACAACCATTAAAGATTTCCCTGCGTCTTTACTTCTGAATTCATGGAATGTAACCTACCCACAGGCATTGTGGGTTAGGATTTGCACATCTTTGAGGCTCTGTCTGCCTCCTTCGCTTTAGTTCTTTAATTACTCTTAACATTTCTTACATTATATTCAAACTAGTTCATAGTCTTCAAAGAAGAACACAAATGCTTTCTTTTCCAAGTGACTTCAGGATATAAAACTGTGTACAAGGAACAGCTGGAGGGGCAGAGGAGGACATGTTGGGCTCTTCGGCCTTTACAGAATTTTTCACATGAACTGAGAAGGATGAGACACAGACGAACAGAGAATAGAAAAGAACAGGGATTGGTAAGCATCAGACATCTGTCAGACAATGGAAGCTTGGAAGAGCCTCCCTGAACCTCAATGACCAGTGTGTCCTATCCCATGAGGCTTTGTGCTGGATGGTTTATGTCAACTGTAGGCATGCCTAAAGAGCATTTTCTTAAGTGATTGGTTGGGGAGGACCCAGCCCCTTGTGGGTGGTACCTCTCTGGGCTGGTGGTCTTGGGCTCCATAAAAAGCAGGTGAGTAAGACATAAGGAGTAAGCCAGTTAGCAGCACTGCAGCATCAGCTCCCATCTCCTTTTTTTTTTTTTTTTTTGCCTTGGCATCCCTCAATAGACTGTGACTCAAGACAGGTAAGCCAAATAAACCTTTTAATTCCCAGGTTGCCTTGGTCAAGGTGTTTCATCACAGCAACAGTAACCCTCACCATTACCTTCTATTATTGTAGGTATTCTCCAGCCTCAGAGGTCGGGGAGAGAAAGTGCCAAGCATTCTCACTGGCTGGCCCAGGACAGCTGTAACTTACGCAATCCTTCTTCCTTTTTAAACCACAGGCTCGGTAGATTTCTCTTTTTTCCTTCTAAAACAACCACTTCCTTCAGACAAGTAAAATTGCTCTGCAGAAAGTTGGGAGCAAGAGTTCAGCTCCCTGGCACAGCTGCTGAGGTAAAGAAAGGAGAGAGAAAATCACTTCATAAATGGGAAGGATCCAGGGAGGATTTACTGAAACCCATCACCTCTTCTAAGGAGACCCCTGGGAAGAAACAAACAGCAGCTAGAAACAATTTCTGCCCCAAATGTTGTGGGGGTTTTTCAGCTGCCTTCAGTGACGAGCGACTTCCGAGATGGTAGGAGGCGGTTATAAAAGGGTAAGTGCCGCGGTGGGCAGTGCATGGAGACACTACTGTGCCTTCGTTATTTGTGGAACAATTTACCAGGTCATATTAGAAATGTGTTGCAGTGATGGCGGAAGGGACCCTCTCACCAGTGGCTCCCACTTCTTTAAGGTCATCCAGCACCATAAAGAACAGTAGCTGAGGAATACCTGAGATTAGACGCTGTAGTGCAGACTGGGAAGCTGGCGCCAGGCCTGCTGGGAAATGCAAACAGGTTACTGTGTCTGTTTTCTTTGAGTCCATTATTACAGCAACTTCCTCTGAGAGGACTTTGGTGATGCTCGAAGCCACGAATTCATTTCCTTCATTACTCAGAGAGGCAACGGATTATATTTAGGAAGCAGTTCCTAAATCAGGGACATATAAAGAAAAATTTCCTTACCATACCCAGTTTTGATAGCGCTGGGGAGCAAATAGCGTTTCATGCATGCCAGGCAATTGGGCCACATCAATGCACTCATTTTTGTTTTGGGAAAGTAAGTGTATTATAGATGCATAGATAGATCTACTTGGAGAGGAGGGGCTTCAATGTTTATCAGTTTTCTCTCGAAAGAACACATCCTTCACCAGCTTGGGTAGATCCAGCCTTTGTCTGATTTCCTATATGCAGAGCTCACAGTCTCACTAGGAGATCTGAGGCCAGCTAATGTTTTCAGTGAAAGGCAGATACAGTAACATCACGATTTTGCAGCCCCAGCCAGGGCTTTGGCCGTAGCTGTTCAACTTTGCTCTTGTGATGTGAAAGCAAACGGCTATGGAATGTAAATATAACATGTAGATTAGGGTAGCTATGTGCTGTGGCTTATGCTATCACCTTGTGGGGTTTAGAATTACCACAGACATAAATCTTTGGGTTTGTCTATAATATGGTAGTTTTTAGATTAGGATAATTGAAGTAAGAAGACCCACTGTGGGTGATAGCATCCCATGGGATGGGGTCTACCCCTCTCTATGCTAGTAAAATCCTGTCTATCCTTCGTCAGACATGGCTTAGCTTTAAAAACATTTGACTGATTATCTACAACTTACCCTTGTATTTAAATTATTCACAATATTCAAAATTTCCATTGTGCATTGTTTTGTTCTAAAGACTGTATGATTGATTGTCTTCTTCACTTATCCACTTATCAATCACTAATTGAGTCTTTGAGTGAGACAAATAAAATAGTCTGTGTTTATCAAGAGTTTTGTAGAGGATGATGAGAAGTAAATGGAGGAAAAAGATGTGGCGGAGATATTTAGAGGGATCTGCAGGAACACACAGGCCTTGTTCAAGGATCTGACAGTGGGAAGGATGAGGAAGCTCTTGTAAGGAAGTTTCGCTTGACCTAGTTTTAAGATTTGTTCTCAGTATTAATTACTTTTTTAAAGCAATTTTTTTCAAAATGTAATTTAAAACTATTTGAGAATTTCATACAATATATTTTAATATTCTTGAACTGTAACACAATTTCTGACAAGCAATTTAAATGAGGAAGGATTTATTTTGACTCACACTTTGAGGGAATACATGTAGTATATCATGGCAGGAGATAAAACTAAATGGTTGCAGAAGTGTGAGGTGGTGGCCACATGTGTCCTCAGTTAGGAGAGAGAGGGGGCAGTGGGAGACAGACAGACAGGGAGGCAGGAAGGCAGGCAGGCAGGCAGACAGACAGATAGATAGAGACAAAGAGAGAAAGAAAGAGAGACAGTGAGAGAGAGAGAGAGAGAGAGAGAGAGAGAGAGAGAGAGAGAGAGAGAGAGAGAGGTGGGGAAGCTGGCACCTAGCACACTGACTCCTTTTCATGAAGTTCAGGACCAGTGCCCATAGGACGGTGCCACCACTGTCAGGGTAACTGTCTCCTCCACAGTTAGACTTTGAAAACATTCTCACTGACATGCCCAGGAATGTGCTTCTGAAGAGATTTCAAATCTAGTCAGACAGACAATGAAGATTACCTATCACATTCACATAGAAATGGGCAATGAATTCTGGAAGCTTTGTGTGAAAAGGCATGTAACTTTTTGTGTGTGATAGATACTGCAGCTGCGTATTTCAGTAGCTATAAGTAATTAAGTACAAGCTGGGTGAACGCATTTAAGCCAGAATGCCAATGGAAGAGGTGATGCTGCATGTAGTTAGTGTTAATTGTCAAAGTGACAGAATTTAAATTCTAGAAATCACCTGGATTGGGGGATTATCTTGATTATGTTTATTGAAGTGATGTGATCTGCCCACTGTGGAGGGCATCATTCTCTGGCTGGATCTTAGATTTTAGAAGTGGAGAGAAGGAGCTGAGCAGCATCCAACATTCACTGTTCTCTCTTCTTAACTGTGTGTGTGATGGAAGGAAATTTTTCTTTATATGTCCCTGATTTGCAGACTGCATCCCAAATATAGTTCATTGCCTCTCTGAGTAATGAAGGAAATGAATTCGTGGCTTCTAGCATCACCAGAGTGTTCTCGGAGGAAGTTGCTATAGTGGACTCGAAGAAAACCACCCCAAGCTTTTGCTGTCATGACTTCCTCGCCATGATGGACAGTGCTCTTGAACTGTGAGCCATGAGAACTCTGTCTCTCAGATTGCTTGCATTAACATTTCATCACAACACTGGGAAAATAAACAAATATACTAGCCAAGCACTTTACCAACCTAACTATGTTCCCAAGCCCCACTTTTTAACTTTTAAATGGGGTTATAAGAAGCCTTAGAGATTACACGTGTAGCCTGTGTACATGCTTTGTGTTTTTATGGGACCTCAATGATGTAGAGGGCAGATCTTCCTTCAGGAATGATGGCCATATTTTCCCATTTTGGAAATTTTCTGGATGCTCTTACATTAAGATACCAGAGAACATGTTTTCATTTTTTGTTGTTAGAAAATAGTACCTCCCTGCAGCTTCCTGGCTAGAGTGGCAGGAGATTCAATAAGAGGTTATGGTGTTTCACGATCATGTGATCTATGTGCATTGCAGGTAGCCATGTGCATGACTCCCAAAAGCATGGGCCATGTGCAGAGCCAATTTTAGCAATGCTGCCATGCAGACCCTGTGGCTTGACATGGTGCTTGACTCCCTTGAAACCTTCTTGTGTCCTGGCACAGAAATTCTTTACTAATCAGAGTTGGCCTTAGTCAGCCTGGAATGCTCAACCTATGAAATTAAGGGAGATAATTTTTTGTTTTAAAAAGCCTGGTAGCCAAGTTAATTTTTGTTCTTGTGGTTAGCATATTGTTATTGAATGCTTGTGGAGTAAATGATGAATTAATCTATTGTCTGAGGGCAGTAGTGTTTATGGAACTGGATGACAATATTAAAAAAAAGACTTGCTTAGTGCTTGGATTGGCTCAGTGATGAAGAAAACACATCAAAGCATCAGAGTTCGGTTCGCAGGCTTCACATTGGAAGGCTCACAACACCTGTAAATGCTTCAGGGGACCTGGTCCCCTCTTCTGGCCCTTAAGGGCATCTGCACTCACATGTACATACCAATATATAGATACACACATGAACATAATTAAAAGTGAAGTAAATCCTTTTCAGTGGTGGCACTCACTTGCCTTTAATCCCTGCATCTGTGGTTTTGAGGCTAGCCTGGTCTACACAGTGAGTTCCAGAACAGTTAGGACTTCATATGGAGACCCTATTTCAAAAAATCAAGAAAATAAAAAAGAAAAGAAAAAGAAGTAACTCTTAAAAATATTGCTTATCAGATCTGTGTAATAATCTATTAATGTGTTTGATTTACATTTGCATAATGATCACAGTGAAAATCACAAGCAGGAGGGTGTTTGTGTATCTGATATGCTTTCTGGAGGCTGCTGCATCAATCTGAAGCAGTGTGTGGAAATGATGTAATACCATTCATGATACAATGGGTCCCAAGCTTTGCAGCCTGAAAGGGAGGCATTCCCCATAGGTCTCAAATGTTGCCTGTGCATGAAGCTGCCCCGGTGGTGGTGGTGGGGGGGCGGGCATACCACAGAAGAAATGGGAAAGCCTATTCTATCATCAGGTTAGCTGTGAAATAGGTGTCTGTGATGCTGAATGTGTTTCCTACACCATACAAATATAGACACTATAGCTGGACCAATAGAGAAGAAAAAAGCAACCAAGAGAAGGAAAAGTAATGTTGCTTTAAAAATTATTGTATTTTTAATTATGTGTATGTGTGTGCATCTTTGTGTGTGTATGCACATGTGTGAGTGCTGGTGCTCTGGAAGTCCAGAGAGGGAGTTGGATTCCTTAGAGCTCATGGTACAGGCAGTTGTGAGCCACTGGACATGGGAGCTGTGCACTGAACTTGGCTCTTAACTAACTACTAAGCTATCATTCCAGCCCCATGAAAATATTTCTGTTGTATGGTATTTTGTTTGTGTTCTGACAAATAAAGCTTGCCTGGAGACCAGAGGGCAGAGCTAGCCACTAGTTAACCACAGAGGCCAGGCAGTGGTGGCACACATCTTTAATCCCAGAATTTGGGAGGAGGAAGCAGAAAGATTGGGAGTTCAAGGCCACCCTGGGATACACCAGATTGAATCAATCTAGAAGAGAAACAGAGCCAGGCGATGGTGGTGCCTTCAATCCCAGCACTAGGGAGGTGGAGACAGGAATATAAGGTGGGTAGAGAGACAGGATTTCAGTCCCCATTCAGTCTGATGATTCATAGAGGTAAGAAGTCTCTAGTGGCTGCTCTGCTTCTCTGATCTTTCAGCTTTCACTCTAGCATCTGACTCTGGGTTTTTATTGATTAAAACTAGTTAGGATCATGCTTCACATTTCTTTTTTAGTTTAGAAATTATTGGGTTTTTATGCCATCATTGTCATTTCCTAACTGCAGAATATGGGTAACACCTGAAAATGTAATGAAGTCCACATCTCCTTTTCTAAGGTTTCCTTACTTTGGTGCAGCTTTAGTTTGCCAGGTGGTTACATATTTAGCATGTAAACACAGATGAGTGCATGAGGCAGTGGTCCTACTTCAGACTATTAACAGTTAATAGTCAGCTAGAGCCTACAGGCTCAGGCGCCACACATGTGTATCTATGCATATTATCCTTGAGACACTCATACTGTATTTTGGAAGCAGTGAGATTTGAGGGAAAAAATGAGAATTTGGTTGTTAAAGAGGTCCTTATCAGTTTTATAGACATTCCCTTAAAACAAAGGAGAACAGACTGGACTGGAAACAGTCCCCACAAGGAAAAAGGAATCTTCTGTTGTACTTTGGGTGTTTCAGAGAAGGGAAATTACAGAAATCTCCCCAAAGTTTATTGACATACAAAGTACACATGGCTGGAAAGCACTAGAGAAATCACAATTTGAAACAATCCAGGGAAAACCTGCCTTGTATCTCTTCTTGGCTCCCAGGCCGGGAACTTGGAATAAGATATCTAACTGATACCCAAGTTTATTTATTAAAACCAGCAAGCATGAGGCTTTTGGCTTTAACCTTTTTAAATATTCTGGGAGCTAACTGTCCAGACTGCCTCACCCTTCTAGGTTAATGGCGTGGCTAGCAGGCCACAGTAGGAAAATGGCTGCCTGATTGCATTATGACCAACATGCAACCGAAACCCACAACAAAAGAACTGAGAAAGGTCAGAAGTTCCAGAGACTTTTACCGTCTTCATGAGAGTTTACAGCAGCATCACCCTTCTGGTGTTTCCTGGTGATGGATTGCAAAAAGAATCAGAGAAGGCACCACATGAATCTGCTCCCGGAACAATGATTGTAATCAAAATAGGAAGTGGTACAAATGTAAGCCATTCTCCTTGCCGTTTAAAGATTATAAATCCGTTATTCATCTGTTATGATCCAGGGGCCTACTTGTGATTTTAATGTTTCTTCCCATGCTTAGAATTTTAAAAACTGTAATGTTGAAGGGGCTACAGCTGTTCTTTTGATTTTCACGTTAAAATCCCTGTTTGGAGCATTACACCCTGGGGTCTGCCTTTGCCCATCTGTAGTCCAAGCCTGCTGCCAAAGCCTCTGATATCATGAACTCAACCCATCTTGGGCTCTTCTCCTCCAGTTATTAAAACACAGTACCTGGGGCTGAGGAACTAGCTTGGCTGGTTTGCCTCAGAGTGTTTGCCTCAAATGCTTGAAGCCCTGGATTCAATCTGTAGTACCGTATGGCTCATACCTATAGTTCCAGCATTTGGGGACTGAAGGGAGGAGGATCAGAAGTTCAAGATCATCCTTGACTACCCATTGAGTTCAAGGCCATGCTGGGCTAGGTAAGACTGTTTCAGAAAAGATATACACTGCCTAGGGTAGAAGGGAAAGAGTAGAAGCAGTTGCTATGGGTGTTGAAATAATCAAGTTTTCCCTTGATCACTGCTTAGCTTGAAGCAGAAGTGGGCACAGCGTGTTTGGGCCCAGAAGATCTGGATTTTTACCTTCAGGGTGCCTCTTTCTGGAGGTCTGACCTTGCTTCCCTGAGCTTCTGTTTTCTTAGTAGTTAAATAGTGGCCATGTCTTTTGAATCTTCTGCAGAGAGCAGTGTCAGATATCAAAGGAGCAAATGTCTGTGAATGTGCTTTGAGAACTGGGCCAACTTTTCAAACGACAGAGTTGATATCCAGCAGCTAGATGAAAAAGCTGGTGTAAGGAAGTAGTAATAGTGACTTGTGGCCCTGGTGATTTTCTTTTTTCCCCTCAGGAATGTGTGATATTCACGTGTGTGTGGGTAAATGTGTGCTGTGTGACGCTATTCCTGAGGAGGTGTGCACAATCATCTACTCACTGCAGACAGGGAAATATGGCAGATTAAAGTCAGTGCCACCGAGTGCAGCATGGTGAACTGACTAGTTTTATTGGGGTTACTTTCGGGAATGGGTGAGGGGTCACTGACAGGAACAGAAATGACCCAATGACAGCTGCATCACTAGAGGTCTTTCTAGTGTGCAGGAGAGCTCACAGAGCCATGAGCCTGGGGCCAGGCAGCAGGCAGATCAGCAGGTTGGAGGGTGTCCTTTCCAGGCAGCTAAGTTGGCCTGAACCTTTTGTCTGCTTCTTTCAGGCTGCTTGGCTGCTCTGAGAGTCTTTAGACAGCTCAGTTTATCTGAGAGTGGCTCTCAACAGTCTTTACTGAAGGGCCGCTAGTCGGCCTGAACACAGCAAACATGGTTCTGGCAGGCCTTGCCCTTCCCTGTCCCCTCTGCCTTGCTAACAACTGTTAGTTTACAGTCCTAAAGCTAGCCCCCAAGATCTATTCCCTTACTTGGCCACTTCCTACCCCTGAAGCTGACTATCAATGTCCAGCTATCAAAGTATTGTAGTCCAGTAATCAACCCCCCTTTGGCTGCCCCAATTTACCCGTTCAATAACAATTAAACACCTCATCCTAACATGGGGTTTCCCCTTTTACTTTTATCAACTGCCATTTGCCTATGGATCACATCTGTCCCCTCTGTGTCTAGAGGCAGTTCTTTGTCCCTCTGGGACCAATATCCCTTCTCCCTCTCCCTTGTCCCCTTCCCCTTTCCCCTTCTTTCTGATCCTCTATTCTCTGTCTTTGTCTCTTATTCCCATCCCTTTGCCTCTCTGGGGCAAAAAAAAAAAAAAAAAAAAAAAAAAAAAGAAAGAAAAAAAAAAGGAAAATCTCCTTTGTACTGAGAACTTGATCTTGGGGTGTATTGTGCCAAATACAGTCCCTTCATTTACTGTTTATGGACTCATAGAGAGGGCGGGACCTAGTGAATATGGCCAGTTTCAGGGACTTCCTGGAGCTATTTTGAATTGTGTGCTTTGTCTTAATGAGCTTCCTGACAGGACAGAGTGTTTCACCTTCCCTTAGCAGGTGCTGTGGTTTCACCTCCTTATAAACCTCCCATCTGAAAATACTCTGTTTCACCTCCCTCCTCACACTCTGTGTCTTGAGAAGTCTCCCTTCAAGATGGAAGGTTTTAATCTCAGAGGAAAATGCTATGGAGATGTGAGTGTACATATGTTCATGTACATATGTAAGCCAGAAGTTGATCTCAGGGGTCTTTCTTAATTGCTCTTTAGCTTATTCACCCAAGACGGGATCTCTGAACTGATCCTACAGATTTCTGAAATGGCTAGCCTCACTAGCCAGCTTGATTCAGGGGTCTTGTCTCTATGTTTTATAAGCACTGGAATTATAGTGGGCTCACCCAGTAGTTATGTGGGGGTTGAACATCTGAACTCCTGTTTTCATGCTTGGATGCCAAGAGCAATCTCCATCTCCTTAGCTTTCATGGATTTTTCCCTCCCTTCCTTCCTCCCTCCCTCCTTCCCTCCCTCCCTCCCTCCCTCCCTCCCTCCTTTCTTTCTTTCTTTCTTTCTTTCTTTCTTTCTTTCTTTCTTTCTTTCTTTCTTTCTTTCTTTCTTTCTCTCTCACTTTATTTTATCTATTTATTCTATTTCTGTCTGTGTGTGTACAAGCACACCTGTGTCACAACACTCAGGTGGAGGTCAGAGGGCACTGTTGAGAGCTGGCTCCCTCCTGCTACCTTGTGGCATCTGGGGATGGACCTCAGGTCATCAGGGCAGCATGTAAGCCTCTCTACCTGCTGGGCCATTTCACAGCAACATTTTTTTTGTTTGTGAAATACTCTTGACAGTGACTCCTAACCTCATGGTTCCTTGAGAGATCCAGTCCCCTAGCACATTTAATATTATCAAAGTTACTTACAGGTATGTGGGTGACACTGTGTGACACTGTGTGTCAGGGAAGTTGTTTTCCAGCTTGTATCTTGGTGATCTGTGCTCTAGGGTGCTCGATGTACTCTGGGGTCTTCTCTGTTATGTGTTGTGTTCCTGCATATGTTTTCCTCTTCTTCCTTCCCCCCAACTCTCCTTCTCTCCTCCCTTTTCACATTGGAATTTATAGTGATGATCAAAATAAATGTGTCCCCAAATATTTACAATGGAGCTTATGATCTCAACATTTCTATAATTCAAATCATTTGTTCCCACCACTCTAGTCATGTTTAGGAAATAATGTCTGAACTTGACTGTCCACATACACATTTTTCAAAGTCTCTCCATTCTCTTTCCTTTGAGAAACACATTTTCTTTAGGAAGGACCAGCTTTCCAGTGTCCTTGTTGTTATCACTTGATGTGACTCTCACCAAGAACTCAACTCTCTTAACTATTGTGGCTTTGATTATGTGTACTCACAACTTACACTTGTGGAAACTCTTTTGTAGCTATTTCACTTTTGCACTTTCAAATTTCAGGCCCAGTTTCTTCAATTTTTAATATCTACAAAGGAAAAAACTAGTCAAATCTGCCTTTTATTAGCTGGTCTCATGATTTTAGAGAATTTCTATTCATTAAAATTCTGCATTTATATAATATTATTTTAGTAGAGATGCTCATTTTGTAGAAGGAAGATAGTATACAAATTTGGATGATTCTTAGGAATCTCTTATACCACTTTTATTGTGTTTTGATATGGCTGAATTTATTAATAAAGGGAGGAGAGTTGGAATAGTAGCATGCTTTATCTTCTACCATTATTCAATAAAAATTTTTTGATTAAAAATGTTAGAGAAATTTTCCAATTTTCTTTAAAAAAACCCATATTTTTAACGAAATTTTCCAATTTTCTTTAAAAAAACCCATATTTTTAACAAATAGAATAATCTTGGGCTTAATTCAGAATTGAAATTTTTGTGGTCATTCTTTCAACCCACTCACACTGTGACCATCCCACATGAATAAGATCTGACATTATGACTTTTATTTTGCAAATAGAGTGAGTGACATGCAGAGGAGCAATTTGTCTGCAGTTTCATTTCTAGAAAGTGTCAAAAGTCTACTCTCTCCTCCTTTCCCATACTTCCCACTTTTTTCTTGTCTATAAATACTTTTGGAAAGTTCATTTTATTGTGGAAAATGTGGAGAGCCTTTGAAGATTTAAAAGAAAAATTCTCTGCTCTCTGAAGTTCTGTATTACAGTTGAGAAGAATGGGTAGGCTCTAGTGTAGTTGTGTGTGAAGCAGTTGCCTAGCATGCACACGACCCTGGGTTCAACCTGCAGTTCCAAAAACAGCTCCCACAGATGCTGTGGACACAACTCATTCTTGTATGTAATAGAGCTATGGTATTGGTATTGAGGGAGAAAAGCATGGTTTGTCTTCCTGGGTGTGGAGGAGAGGAGGGATGAGTAGATTAAGGTTTGAAAAAATAAGTGACATTTTGAGCTGGGGTGTTAAAGAGTAGAGAAGAGAGGGGATCCTGGAGAGATGGTCAAAATGTGATACCCAGCATCATAGATCATGGTGTCTCCTCTGTTAGATTTTTTTCTGCATTTTATTTCTAAATATCTATCTGGCATTGTCCTGAACTCACATCTCTACCCCAACCCTTCTTCCTTATCACTAGTGAGCTGCACCATGAGACAGTACTGTTGGCTACAGTATTAACTCTTCAGGACAGGGACTTTTTTTTCTACTGTTCTATGCCAGGGGTGGGGTGGTGGTGGGGAATGGACACTGGAGGTCACTCAGTGAATGAATTACTTTTCCTGTTGTTGTGACATAATTAAGGCAGGGTTTATTTAGGGTCACAGTTTGAAGGTACAGCCCATTATGAAGTGGAGAGAAGGCACAGTGCCAGAAGCATGGTGTTGCTGGTGGCATTTTCTTGGCAGACAGAGAGTGATCATGTTTGTGCTTAGCTGGCTTTCTTGTTTTTATTCAGTTATGGCTCTAGTGGTGCTAGGGTGGTGCTGTCTACATTTGGGGTAGCACCTCCCACCTCATTGAAACATTTCTAGAAACTCTCCCATAGGAAAACCCAGAGGTGTGTCTCCTAGGTGACTCTAAATCCAGGCAAGTTGATAGTCAAGAGTGTCACCATCACACTTACATTTGAAAAGAGTCCCTATTTTGTGTTACACTGTGTAGGAAATTCTGATACATGATCAGTTTCAGCCCCTAACCACCCATATGGGTCCCCTTATCATGACAGAGGTCCATGTAACATAATGAGAAAGCCAATTCATTTTATGTTATTTCACACAGCTGTCCCAGTGTTGGTTCTGTGTTTTGTCATACGGTTAAATGTTCCTTTTTTCTTTTTGTTTTGTTTTTTTGAGACAGGGTTTCCCTGGGTAGCTTTGCAGTTTTCCTGGAACTCATTTGGTAGCCCAGGCTGGCCTTGAACTCAGAGATCTGCTTGCCTCTGCCTCCCATCTGCTGGGATTAAAGGTGTGCACAACCACCGCCTGGCCAGTTAAATGTTCTTATTTAATTAGAATTGTATAGGGGTAAAGTTTCCATCAATATGTCAATCTCTGCCATATGTTCTAGTGGCAAGGGAATTTTCTGTCCCTGGAGTACATAACTAGCATTTTGTTTCAGCCATATTCTGGATATAATGGAGTCTTTATTGTGCATTAGCACAGACATGTCTTTGCTACTACTTACGTTTTTATAGGGTAAAGTGACTTGGGAGACTAACATTAGTTACAGATACACCCACTATACCCATGGCTTCTCCCATGAGGAGAACACACGTATCATCCTCACACTAAAAGTCATTGTTGTAGTTTGCTTTTCGGTTGCTATAATAAACTCCATGGCCAAAAACAACTTGTGGAGGAAAGGGCTTATTTCCGACTGCACTTTATAATTTTCATTTAAAAGTATATTTTATATTTGCACCGCTGATGGAAATCTTGGCAGCAACTTGAAGGAATGATGCTCATTGCCTTGCTTTCTGACCCTTGCTCAGCTACATTTCTTTTACAGCCTTGGATCATCTGCCTAGGGATGGCAGTGCCCACAGTGGGTTGAGCCCTCTCATATCAATTAACAATGAAGACAATTTATCACACATGTACCACAAGCCAGTCTGAAATGTGAAATCTCCCAATTGACACTCCCTCAGATTTCTCTGGGCTGTGTCAAGTCGACAGCTGAAGTTAACTAGGACAGTCACAATCCTCAGTGCTCTTTGAGTATCTCCTATCATACCAGCAGGAATTGTAACCTTTCCTAAGATCCTTCTTCCCATGCACTCCCAGGAGATCATGCTGTACATGGTGGGGCTTCTGTTGTTACTGTCACTAACCAAGGCAAATCTGTAGTTCTGTAGGTTAGAAATGCTTATGTGAGTACATCAGGAGACCCGAAAGGATGTCTCAGTCATTTTCATGTCCACAGCAACATGTGCCGAATATCTGGACTTGTACTGGGTCAGTGGACTCAAGACCTGCCTTTCCTTCTCTTTTCTTTTTTTCTTTTTCTTTCTTTTTTTTTTTTTTGAGACAGGGTCTCTCTATGTAGTCCTGACTGTTTTGGAACTTGTAGATCAGGCTGGCCTTGAACTCACAGAGGTCAGCCTGCCTCTGACTTCTGAGTGCTGGAATTAAAGGAGTACACTACTATGAGTGGCTACCTGCCTTTTTATTGATCCCTTGTACTAACGGACAAGTATGGAAGGGGATAGAGAGCCTCAGGGTATACAGATTTTATGCCCAGTTGTCTTGGAAAGTCTGCTGTTCCTGCTCCTTGAGGTCCATGGAAACTTCCAGGCAACCTAACATGAATAAGTTTTTTTCAATCCCTCTTTTATTGCTTTGTGCATGTATGTGTGTCTTATGTGTATTAGGTGCCTGCCTACATGTGTGGGTGACTGCACCTGTGAATACTTTGAGGCCAGAAGGAAACTCTGAGCTCCCTGCTCCATTGTTCTCCACTTAATTTCCTTGAGGCGGAGTCTCTCCCATCCTGCATTCCACCCCTTAAATCCCTCCTCTTCCATTTCCATCCATCAAAGGTCAGGTCTCCTGTGAGTATCAATAAAACATGGCATATCAAGTTGCAGTAAAACTAAGCACCTTCCCATGTATTAAGGATGGGCAAAGCAACCCAGTATGAGGAGTAGGATCCCCAAAGCCAATAAGAATCAGAGACAGCCCCTGTTCCCACTGTTAGGAGTTCCATAAGAGGACCAAGTTACTGTGGAGGCCCACAAAGGTTTTCCAGTGATATCTTAGCTTGTTTTACCCAGCAGGGCTGCATTAGAAGTTTGCTTGATCACATGTGTGGTTATCAGGTGATTGGAAAGGGTTTGCACTTGGCTGATCTAGGGGGAAGTCTTTAGCTCCAGCCCTTGGCATTCCTATAAGTAGCCCTTTAGAAGAGACAAGAGGGGCCAGTGGATAATGATCCAGGCCCTCCTGAGGCTATCCTGTGTTTCTACCTGTTTCTCTCTTCTCTCTCCTTCTAGTTAATATCTCTTATCCCTCTCTCCTCAAGAGTATCCTGCTGTGAAATGCGAGAGCTGATCTTCCAGCTGGGCTCCCACACATGGTGCTAGGAACAGAGACAGGGGACTTGGTAAAAGGAGAGAGGAGGCATTGCAGCTAGAAGGGGGCATGCCCAATAAGGAATTAAAAGTAAAGGTAATAGCATTTTGTTTTTGGGAGTGAAAGCAAGGCAGCTGAATGCTGAAGTTGAAAAGTGAGGCTGCAGCTAATATCTCTATCTAGGTTTCTTTATTTTCTCTCTCTCTCTTAATATCTACATATAAAAATTAAGGAAAAATACAAGGTAGAATATAGGAATATTGTGTAAAAAAACCTTAGAATAAGATAAGCAACATGACAGAGGAACTATATCCTTGATTTTCCATCTATGGGACTATGAATGCAAACTTTTGGGGAAAAATCAGAGAAAAATCTATCAAAGATGAGAAAAATGGGCAGAAAAAGACTCCTGTGGAAGCTTTTTGCCTGTGAACAGCTGAGATTTAAGTCCTGAGTGACAGAGAAAAGAATTTTCCCTGAGGCAGATTCAGGTGAAATAATACTCTTCACTCTGCTGATCTTGTAACATTGTACCATCAGAATTTGTTTCCCTGGCCATAAAGCCAAGAATAGGGAACAAAAGTTTTGGGAAAAATTTAGTAATCTTTCCCTCAAAAACTAAACACTTTCTTGGAAAATACTTGGCAATCTCTCTCTAGAATACTGGAAGCTCTTCAGGTCTTTCCTGTTCAAGATTTCTTTCTATAAGAGCAAAATTTTAACTCACTTGCAAATAACATCTATCAGAATGGAAAAATCACCTATAATTGCTCTAGAAAACAAAACAAAACAACAACAACAACAAAAACCTCTTGGAACGGGGCAAATCCTCTCTGCTAGTCCTATTTCCCCTTCACACAAGTATTAAAAAATCAGCTAGGGGCAGAGCATTGGCAGAGGTGCAGAGGAAATGTAGCTGTTGCTGGACATTTTGTTGGTCCCAGCTGCAGGAGAAAAGTGTGGCACTCTTAGTGTGGGGCCTGACTCTGTATCTCGGGGAGGAGACAAGCAAGGACAAGACAAAGATCTTTCCAGGAGGGAATCTCTCTGAAAAGCTAAAAAAGCTTTTATTTCCACTGTTTTCATTTTCTTTCACAGACCCAGAAAAGTGAGGGGAGCAAGCCCTGCCTGAATGCAGTCTGCTCCAGGAAAAGTGTCAGGTGAAGGAAATACACCTATCAATGTCAACTCAGGGAGAACAGAATTGACTCAAAAAAACCTCCTGTGGTAAAAACAAAAGACTGAATACAGACAATGTGAATGGAAGTTTTCTCCTGGACCCAGAAAGGCAACCTGGGAAATGTAGTTCAAAAAGTAGCTTGGGAAATGTCTTGACAATATAGAGAAAGGCAGTTTAGGAAATGTAGTCTGTAAAAGAGATACCAGTCCTGCACTGTCCCAAAACTCTGTTTTTTCAGTTTTTTTTCTCAAAATGCTATTTTTCCACAAGCTCTTTAGCTTGCCTCTTGAAAATGAGAAAGAGGCAAACAGCTTGCCTGTCAGGAGGCAATTAAAATGCTAATATCAGTTGTCAACAAGTCACTTTGAAACCCTTTAGAAAACTAGGGAAAGAGGTCCGTACACTGTGAAGTTGCTTTGGATATATAAAAACAAAACAAAACAAAACAAAAAACTTATGGGCAAATTTTTAAAAAAAAAGAAACTTGGGATGTGCTTGAAATGCAAGAGAGAAACATTGGCATCATTGAAACACTCATGATAATCTTAAAAAGCAGCTTTAAAAAATTAAGAGAGAATTTTACCCTCAATCACCAAATAAAGCTTAGAGCCACTGATGAATTACGCTCTGACTTCAAACTCTCTAGAAAACTTTCAAAATGATATCAAAGCTGACTATGAATTCCAAACTTTAGAAATGATTTGTGTACTTCCCATCTTGTAAATAGTCCTGTTAAGGAATCTCCTCTAGATGTTTGCTAAAGTTTGTAAAGTCATCCTATAGAGTTTGCTTTTGAATATAAGTTAGTCCTGTTAAGAGGTTCTTCTAGAAAGTTTGTAAAGTAGTTCTATAGCTTCCTTTTGAATATAAGTTTGTAAAAAGTGTAAATGTTGAATGTAAGTTTGTAAAAGTGTATAGTGATGTTCAAACAAGAATTGTTTTTGTTACTCTTTTATCTTCAGATATATTTGAACACTTTTCATGATAGCTTAAAATATGTTTTTACGATTTCAGTGGCCCCTGGAAAACTTAACTGAAGGTGTCATAATTAGGGGGAGGTTTTCTGTCTTCTTTCTAGAAGTTTCCACTCCTTATGTTTTTGTTTAGGAAGGAGTAAGACTCCCACAGAGGGATAAGCCTCCCACAATTGAGTTAGTTTGCAAAAGTGTTTTTACAATTAGCATGTGTTTGTTTTCTTGAGTGGATACTTTGAAATGATTTGAAATGACTGTTTTCTCCTGGGAATCAAAATAGTCTCTTGAAAGTTTTATTGAAAATCTGTTAGGAGAGAGTTTTGATCTAGGAACAGGGCTTGGTGCAGCTAAGACTTCTGTAGTTACCTTAGACCCATTCCAATAAGGATATTTCATCTTTACGATCCTCTACTCCTTTACTGGGGTGCGTGGCAGCTATGGAGATCGCTGTGAATGTTTGCAAGCTCATAGTAGGGATCTGGGTCAGAGAGTACCTCCTCTTGCCAGAGGCTGGTAGCCAAAGATGGGCAACTTTCTTCATGATAGCTTCTTGAATATATGTGTGTAAAATTAATCATGAAGAATGAGCTAAGATAGGCACAGTCTATCTGAGGGGCCTGGGGGCCCCTTTATTATATCAAGAAAGGGGAGTTGTGGAGGCTCACAAAGGTTTCCTAGCGAGATCTGAGCTTGCTTTACCAGCAGGGCTGCATTAGAGGATGGCTTGATCAGTGTGTGGTTATCAGGTGATTGGAAGGGTCTGCACTTGGCTGAGCTAGGGGGAGATCCTTTGATCCACCCCTTGGCATTCCTATAAGTAGCCCTTTAGAAGAAACAAGGAGGGGCCAGTGGATAATTATAACATGAATTGCTAAAGGTCTTATTAATTAAAAAACTTGGAGCCAGATATTGGGGTTAAAGCTGACAGATTAGAGAGACAGATCAAGCCACAGCCTCTCCAACTCCTCACCTGATCTTGTTTCCTCAGACTGAAAGCCTCTGAGTCCTCACCCAGAAGGAATCTTAGCTGAACTGCTTATAAGCCTCTAGTTCCTGGTCCTTGTGCCTTATATACCTTTCTGCTTCCTGCCATCACTTTCTGGGATTAAAGGTGTGTGCCAATAAGTCTGGCTCTGTTCCCAGTGTGGCCTTGAATTCACAGAGATCCAGGTGGATCTCTGCCTCCCCAAGTGATAGGATTAATAGTGTGTTACCACCACTGTCTGGCCCCAATGTCTAATCTAGTGGCCGGCTCTGTCCTCTGATCCCCAGATAAGTTTTATTTGTTACAGCACAAATTAAAATATCACCACAGATGAAAATCCAGGCCCTCCCACGGCTGTCCTGTGTTTCTGTCTCTCTCTCTCCCCACCATCCTTCTATCTGAATCTCTTGTCCCTCTCTCCTCAAGAGTTCCCTCTTGTAAATGTGGGAGCCGGTCTCCCAGCTGGGCTCCCACAAGCTACACAACTGTGACCTACATGCAGAGTGCCTAGGCCAGTCTCATGCAGGCTCCCTGGTTGTTGGAGTCCCAATGAACCCAGGTTAGCTGATTATGTGAGCCTTCCCATGGTGTCCTTGACCCTCTGGCTCCTACACTCCTTTCTCCTTCTCCTCCATGGGATCCCCAAACTCCACCTAATGTTTGGCTATGGGTTTCTGCATCCATCCCCATCAGTCTCTTCATGACACCTCTCTGGAAACTGGGCCAGGCACCAGTGTGGTCACAGGAGAGGGCCAGTCCAGGCTGCTTTTCCACTATTCAATTAAAAACTTTTGTTAGTAACTTTTCTTAGAGAAATAGCTTAAGCAAACAAGGCTTTATTTTAGCACACAGTTTCAGAATATTCATAGCTGCTTGGACCCAAGAACTTGGGCAAAACACGGTGACATTGGGAGTGTGTGGTTTAGGAAAGTAATTTACTCTGTGGCTGGTCAGGGCAAAGAATGAGACATGAATCAGCCAGGGATGATATCCCCCAAAGGCCCACTCCTAGTGACCTACATCCTCCAACTTGGTGCCCCCTCTTGCAAACACAGGGTCTTCCCCCACCCACCTGTTGTCAAATACCCAGCATCTGCTTCCCAAATTACCACATAGAGGCTTATATTAATTATAAATGCTTGGCCAATGGCTCAGACTTATTATTAACTAGCTCTTACATTCAAATTAACTCATTCCTGTTGATCTATTTATTGCCATGTGGTCTGCAACTTACTGATCCTTTAGCATCCTGCTTCTTAGGTGGCTCAGTGGCATCTCTGCTGACTCTTCCCCTTTTCCTCTGAGCTCTCAGTTTGAGTCTTCCACCTGACTTTATCCTGCCTTGCCATTGGCCAAACGGCTTTATTATCAACCAATAGGAGCAATACATATTCACAGAATATAGAAGGTTCATCCCACAGCAACCTCTGAAGTTTCTGAACCCTCCTAAGGTTGCACCATCATCTGGAGACCATTTCAAATCATGAGCCAATGGAAGATGTTATGCTTCCAAACCACAGGAAACAAAAGATTTCACTTGAGGACTTGACCTATGTTTAGAATCCGTTAATTCCAGCACTAGAGAAGCAGGAACAGATTGGTTTCAGCATGGAATTCCAGGTCAGTAGTTGCTACTCAGTGATCTAGTGAGACCCTGTATAAAAAAAAAATGATTTCCAGACCTGAGTTTTTCTAAAACATTTACAGTTTTCTAAAAAATGGAATGACCCATTTTTAAATTTAGATTTGAAAAGCTAAATAAAAAATTAAAGTTTAGGTGAGCATGGTGGCTGCCATGTGCCTATAATCCTGACACAGAGGCAGAGGCAGGAGGATCAGGAGCTCAAGGCCAGCTTGGGCTACTTGAGGCAGTCTCTGAAAAATAAAACAAAACAGAAAAACAAAGTATATTAGTCAGGGTGCTTTAGAAGAAGAGAACTATAAAAAGAACATCTATCTATCTATCTATCTATCTATCTATCTATCTATCTATCTATCATCTATTTATCAGTCTAAAAGAGGTTTATTGTAATGGCCTACAGGCTATGGTCACACTAGTCCAAAGGTGGTTGTCTACCAATGGATGGTCCAGGAATCAGTAGTTGTTCAGTCCAGGGAGTCAGATGTCTCAGCTGGTCTTCAGTACACACCAGAATCTCAAAAAAGTAGGCTTTGATGCCAATAAAGAAATGGAGTTTCTAGGAAGATGAAGAGCAAGCAGATAAAGAGAGAGCCAACTTCCTTATTTCTCATCCTTTATATAGGCTGGCACCAGAAGGTATGGCCTGCATTAGAGGTGGGTCTTCCTGTCTCTAAGATCCATATTAGAAGTGATCTTCTCACTTCAAATGACTTTATTAAGGAAAAGTCCCTCACAGGTGTGTGTGTCAAGCAATGTTTGGGTTTTAGTTCATTCCAGATATAGTCAAGTTGACAACCAGGAATAGACATCACATGAAACAATCTAAACAACAACAATAACAACAAAAATTAATACTTAAATTTAAAAATTTAGTTCTTTGCTTACATGGGCTACACCTCATGGGCTTGATAGCCCCATGTCACTAAAGGTAACTATATTGCACACAGAGAGTATTTCCAGGATCATTTCTCAGTGATTCCAGGAAATGTGTACTGCCAATGTTACTTGGGAACCATAAGACAGAACAGATAACACACAGAAAGAAACAGTATATTTAACCTTAACTTTGGAGTAAAGCTGCCTGGATTTAAATTCCAGCTTTGTTACTTTCCAGATAGGAGGAAGTTATTACACATTCTGGGCCTCAAGTTACAGACCTGAAGAGGAGGAGAGGGAGGAGGGGAAAGATAATATTCCCAGGATGTATTCATGGTGAGCTTATATTAAGTTTCAGGAAACATAAGGTATAATTTAATTGCTTCAGTGTTTATAACATCACATTTTATTTTCCCATTTGTTCCTTACTAAAATAATCAGGTAGATCTAAGGGTCTAAACCCAAGTCTTCTCATTTAAGTCCATTTTGCTTTCAATGTTATCATTACCATCACCAGCAGCTAACTTGAATTGAGTGGTTTCCCTGAGGACTTTATATTTGATAGAACACTGAGTTACACTATGTCCCCTGCCCCATCTATAAGAGTGCAGGATTAGAAACAACTATTCATATCTAAACATCCATAGATAAGTCTTAGAGAAAAAGATGTAGAGAGGGCTAGATAGATGGCTCAGTATTTAAGAACACTTGTTACTCTTGTGGAGGATCTGGGTTGGATTCCCAGCACCCACATGGTATCACACAGTCATCTGTAACTCCAGTTTCAAAGCATCTGGCATCCTCTTTGGACCTCCATGTGCACCAAGCATGTGTGTTGTGTACAGACAGAACACTCATGCATAAAAATAATATAATAGATAAATCTACTAAAAAGATTTTAAAATATGCTGGCTAGATTTATGTCAACTTGTCACAAAGTGTAGTCATCTGAGTGGAGGGACCCTCAGTTGAGAAAATACCTCCGTAAGATCAGCCTATGGACAAGGCTCTAGAGCATTTTCTTAATTAGTGTTCGATGGGAGAAGGTCCAGCCCATTCTGGGTGGTACAGAAAGCACCAAGCAGATGCTTTAACAGGCTGTCAGTCTTCTCTCAGAGATCAGGCCTCAGTTTCAGTTTCCGGAGACTGAGCAAGCAGTTTCTGGGTTGTGAACAAAAGACAGTCCTTGTAGTAGCTCCCTTTCTGCAGGTAACCTGACCGCTCAAGGTTCAGTCAGTTGTTTACTATCTGGGACCTCTCACCAACTTAGAGCTATGTGCATGGGTCAATGTGAATGTGCAAGGCCAGCCAGCCTCCATGGCAGCTCAAGGACAGAGCCTGGGACTTGTCCAGGCCTGCCCAAAAATTGTAACTGTAACCCCTAACCAATAAATTCAAAAGTTACATACCCTCACCCAATCCTATGACACAAAGGCTTGTACTACCCTGCTTGTGTTTTTTTTCCCTTTAAAAACCCCTCATTCTGGGAGTTCAGGGCCGTCCTCCTCCACCCACTGTGTCGGAGTGTTGGACACAGATCAAACCTGGGCTTGCTTGTTATCAATAAACCCCTGTGTGTTTTGCATTGGATATTGGCTCTGTGGTGGTCTTGCTCAGGGGTCTTTTGACATGGGCACAACAATACCACCCCAGGTTGGTGGTCCTGGGTTCTATAAGAAAATAGACTGAGCAAATAATTGGGAGCAAGCCAGTAAGCAGTACTCTTCCATGGCCTCTGCATCAGCTCCTGCCTCCAGGATCCTGCCCTGTTGGAGTTCCTGTCCTGACTTCCTTTGGTGGTGAACAGCAATATGAAAGTGTAAGCTGAATAAACCCTTTCCTCCCCAAGTTGCTTTGGTCATGGTGTTTCATTACAGCAATAGAAACTCTAACTAAGACACAATGTATTAGCATCAAGAATCGAGGTCTCTGGTTCCTTGAAAAATAAAGGCGTTGCAATTTCCCTAAACATGTACTTAAAGTGAAAGTTACAGTCTTGTTTACTAATGCATATCAAGTTTGCACATTGTCTTGAGATCAATGTAAGGTCACAGCAAAGGCACAATACAATAATTAACCCTCAAATTCTCCTATTGTTTTTCATATTGTGTAATGGAAGAATGATTCTGACCTTTGATTATTTTAGACATTCTTAGTATTTCCAGATTCTCTCCATTAAGCCTCAGGAAGAATGTGCTCATATTTATAACTTCCAGGATGCTCTTTGGATCCATTTTCTGGTTTTCCTTTCCTTTGATGGCTTGTCAAAATTATGTGCCTGCCTCCAGGTGTCACTTTGTTCCATCTTGACAGTCTGCTGCCTGTCAAGGAGGCACAGTTGTTCTTTGTATCTATGTCCATGAGCCCTACAAACTGCTGAGTGGCTCAGGCAATGAGTGAAATATTTGATTGAACTTAGACTCCATCGTACCATCTCCATGAATCAAGCCACAGTAAATCTAGGCTTTGCTCTGCCAGTGGTCTTTCAACTTTCAATACAATTTGATTTAAGGGTACTGGTTTGTGATCATCTCATATTTCATGAGATGATATCCTGTGAGCATGGGGAAAGATCTGAGAGAAATAATCAGATGAGAAAGATATATGGAATACAAGCAAGAAAGACAGGGACAGCCCAAATACTGAACTGTTATTTACAAGTGCTGATGTCAATAAAACTGCTGCACTGTTTAATGCTTCCTCCAGCGACACTCTGGACTGCCTATGCCTGAGATTCTTGTTGAAGATAGTGCAAAAGTATGTCTTACAGAATTCCACAAGAAAGCCTTCCTTTGGTGCCTGTCTGTGAGATAGCCATTTTTTTCTGATGCAAGAATTAGTATACAGTTTTCCTCTCAAACAAGGAAAGAAAAGCTGAACTAAAGTAGTTGTTTCTCTGCAGAATGATACTAAATAATAGTATCTTTGAAAGATGATTGTTTTTTTTACCAATGAACAGACTTATGATATTAAGGAAAAGAAAATAAAATTGGTCATAATTACCTCACTAGTGATAACTATTCCTCACACCCCATTGTATTTCCCTTTAGTCTTTTATATGTGTATTTTACAATATAATTATAATTATACTGTATATGGTTTTGAGTTCTACTTTTTGATATTATAAAATTTTTATACATTGTTGAGCATTGAAGAGACTTCCATAAATCATTTAGTCTGTTACTTATGCTGGGAAATTTTGGCTGCATTTATATTATCTTTCACAACCCCCCTCCCAAACTGTGGTGAGTGCTTTTGAGTTTTTATTTTTAAACATGTATTTGGTAATTGCTTTAGCATATGTTCCTAGAATTTGGTTCTATCAGAAGCATGTGGGAGTGCCTGCCATGACATCATGTTTAAAGCAAACACAGCACTCTATAGCTATGAAGGTATAGATAGCCACCATGGCAGCAACCTGGGAGTGGTCCCTGTGTTTCTGTGTGCTCCTTCCTTGAAGATTGCATGATCCTGACACAGTGACATTACTCAGTTGACATATATCCTACCACTTGAGTTTCTGTGTAACCTCTTGTCATAGCTTTCGTCTGTCATATTGGCATCAACCTGGAGCAACCTGGGAAGAGGGAACCTCAGCTGAAGCAGTGCCTTCATCAGATTTTCTCAATTGCTGACTGATGCCTATTGAGGGTGGTGCCATCCATAGGCAGGTAGGCCTGGCTGTTGAAGAAAGGAAGATGAGCAAGCCTGAGAAAGCAAGCTTGTATGCATAGTTTCTCTCAGGTCAGGTTCAGGCTTCACGCTCCTACCTTGGTTTCCCTTGGTGATGGGTTGTGACCTGTGCATGTCAAAGTCAAATAAACCTTTCCTCCTCAAGTTGATTTTGGTTAGAGTGTTTTGACACAGCAAAGGAAAGCAAATTAGAACAGCTTTGCTTTTTTAAAAATTGTATCACCTGCTCTCAAAGGGAAAATATATGTCACTCTTGAAGATGTAGAAAAGTGTGAATTAACAGTTTCAAGATTGTATCATATTTGCAAGTTGCAAGGCTCTTTGTTACCAAACCAAACCAAAACAGTAGCAGACAGCTTTGCTTCTTGCATTTTCTTCTTTGAAGATGCCAAGCATATTGCATCAGTAATGCTGAAGAAAGGCCAACAATGACAAGGAAGAGATGGCTGTGATGGACTGGACTGTCCAGTGCCTCTTTCTCCAGCAATTCCTAAATAAGTTACTGCAGCTCAGGGCTCATCTGACAGAGAAAGCAGGCTTAGACTGCAATGGGGGCAATGATACCATTGTCCTGTGAATATGTCATAATGGGCATTTGAAAGAGGAGCGAGAGAATGTGACAAGATGTTAATAGTTGCAGAAGACTTGTGTAGAGTGCCCATTGGTCATATTGTCTACTCTTGTCGCTTTCTCACAGATTTTAAAAATTTGAAAATAAAAGGCCAAAGATGATGGAAGCATGGCTCAGGGGTTAGGAGCCCTAGCTACTCTTCCAGACTACCTGGGTTTGATTCCTAGCACCCACATGGCAGATCATAACCATCTATAACTCCAGTTCCAGGAGGTTCAGCACCCTCTTGTAACTTCCACATGCACCAGCCACACACGTACATTCAGGCACTCATTCACATTAAAAAAAAAAAAAAAAAAAGCCAAAACAGCCATAGCATCAAAATTCCTTAGAAATAATCAAGAAATTATGACAAAAATGATCAGGTGCTTGAAATCAGGTAGATGTGGACTAGAGCATGTATGATTGTTGTGGGGTCACAGGGCCTCCCTGGGGTTTCTTCTTTGGGGGGAATCCAGTGGCAGTCTCCCCAACAGTTTATGGGCAGATTTGCTCACCCTTGTGTAGTCAGTCAGTTGGTGATAATTTGTTTAGATATTTGAAGCAGGGTCCTGTGCTGTTCCTTTTGAGGGAGGGGGCGAGTAGACGCAGAGCCAATGACACAGACTCTGGGAGGCAGGGAAGGTCTGATGAATATGCATCTGCTGATGTGATGTGGCTGCCCCTCATTGGTCCAGGTCATCTCAGATCATGTTAAGGCCCTTAGGCAGACTCAGGTTGGAACTCAGGAAGTATCTTATGCACATGCTCTCATTACTGCTTTGGGCCTGCTGACCCTCGGGCCTGTTAGGGCTGAGTCATCCCACAGATATTGTCTTAATTACAGTTACTATTGTTATAATGCAACACAACGACCAAAGGCAAGATGATGAGGAAAGGGTTCATTTGGTTTATACTTCCACCTCATAGTCCTTCATTGAAGAAAGTTCGTACAAGAATTCAAGAAGAACTAGAACCTGAAAGAAGGAGCTGGCACAGAGGCCATGGAGGGGTGCTGCTTACTTTCTTGCTCCTCCTGGCTTGCTCTAACCTGCTTTTTTAGAGAACCCAGGACCACTAGCCCAGGAATGGTGACACCCATCCTGGACTGGGCCCTCCCCCATCAAAAAACTAATTAAGAAAATGCCTTACAGGCTTGCCTGCAGCTGAATCTCACAGAGGCATTTTCTCAATTGAGGTTCTCTCAGGTAACTCTAGCTTGTGTCAGCCTGACAGAAAACCATCCAGCACAGATATTTTGAAAGAGAAGTTGTTCCTGGCTCTAGAGGCCAGCAGAACCTTGTTCTTAGCAAAAAGTAGATAGATGGACATGGTGATTAGCATGGACTAGCTATTTAGCGAATATTACTTAAAATAAGTCTTAAAAGAGAAAATTGTATATTTCTCTTCTGTTTGGCCAAGAAGTTGTTTCTGGGTTTGCATTTGGTGTCTTGGAAATGTTACAGAATAAAATTCCCTATCTTCACTTTTAAGGAAATGCCAGAGAAAGTCACTTTTCTTACACTTGAACTTTGTCTTTCAATTTTTGTGTAAGTGTATATATGTCTATTCATGTGTGTGCATGTGCACTGTGTCCATGTGGAGGCCAGAGATTGACAGTGAGTGGCTTTTTAAGTTTCTTTCCATTCTGTCTCTACCTCCTCATTCTTGCCCATACATCCAGCTTTTTACATGAATGCTGTGGATCCAAATTCAAGTCCATTTCTTGGCCACTGGGATATTCCCTCCATCTCCTCACCCCAATATGGAATTCCTGAGCAGTGGTCAGAGGTGTTAGCATCAGTCAGATGGACAACTAAGCCAACCTGGGCTTCTTTCATTCAGCTAGACTCATGTTCATGAAAGGAAATAGTTCCCCAGTGCTTATAGAAAATAAAATGTTCTGGTATGAGCTTAGAAACAAAAAGCAGTTTCTTAATATTCATGGTCTTTAATCAATTATAATTCTATTAATAACTAATGTGAGAGGAGGTCAGCAATGGAGGTGGGTTCCCTGTGGGGTGGAGGACAAAACGGTATTATTTGATAAAAGTAGGAACAAACTGTTCCCAGAGAATCCAAAATTCTGACTATTTCATTTCAATGTTTATGTCTTGAATTATGACTACATAAACCTCCCATATCTTAAGAGCAAGCTTTTAATCTGTTCCTTCACCATCTCATTGCATAAGGAAATACTCAGTACTCTTTCATTTCAAATTCTTATTATGAAGGTAGTATAAGGCCTTATTTATTATTCTCAATATTTATAACTTGTACTTATTTGTTTACTTTCTGTCTAGGTCCCTCCTATTATCCCTATTTCTAATCCTTGTAGGGGCATTAGTTGGAGTCTCTCATGTTGGCTTCAGATTCACCATCAGGTCAAATATGAGAATTCATGTTTTGCCTAAAGAGCAGGTAACACAAAATATAAAAGCTCCAGGGAAGGAATGGAGATTTCAGGGAGAGAACTGATAGTATCAGCCAAATGGCATATGGCTGTAGCCTCAAGGACTGGGAACATACACTATCCGCTCTGTCATTGTAAATAGGCATTTATCTGCATGCGGCCTGTGGCTATTTCCCAAGAAGCATGCATGAATATAAGCATCCTTGGGTGGACCTTGCACACCTTAGTCAAGTTTGGAAGAAAAAGGCAGGTAAAGGAGGCAACAGCAGTTTTTAGATGAGCTCTTCAAACAAGAAGAATTTGGGCATGAGTCAAGTCAAGCATGTTGAGAACATTTATTGCTACCAGTTGAAATTAAAGAAGTATAGACTATCTTTGGCAAGGGTGTGCTGTTCACCTCAGCATCTCACCTTGGTCAGCCTGCTCCCTAGTATCTAGTTTTGCTGCACAGTTTGAAGCCTCTTCAGTTTTGTTTTCTGCCTCCGAGCAGTTCTCAGTTTCTTAGTTTTTAAGAAGTTGTCTTCCAGTTGGTATAGAAAGTCTTCAATTCGTCCGACCTAGAAGTAATAAGCAGAAAGAAGATCTTTGCTTGGTTTCTTGGACATTCTAGTTTGAATGTGAAATGTCTCCAAAGGCTCATGTATTTGAACACTGTCGTGGAACATTCAAGAGGCGGAGCCTCACTAAAGGAAGTGCATTGCTGAGGGTGAGCTTTGAGGTTCACTACCTGCTGCTCTCCGCTTCCTGACTTAGATACAGTGTGATCAGAGCCTCCTGATCTGGCAGCCATGCCTTCCCTGTATGGCAGACTCCATCGCTTCTGAAACCATGTGCTAAGCTAGAACCCTCCCCCTTAAACTACTTTTGAAGTTTTTGGCTACAATAATGGTAAAAGTAACCAACACAGAGCCTTGGAAACATATGAAAATGAAGAATTTAAGCCAGGCAGCAGTGGTGCATGCCTTTAATCCCAGCACTCCGGAGACAGAGGCAGACAGATCTCTGTGAGTTCGAGGCCAGCCTGGTCTACAGAGTGAGATCTAGGAAAGGCACAAAGCTACACAGAGAAACCCTGTCTTGAAAAACGAAACAAAACAAAACAAAAAACAAAAACAACAACAACAACAAAAAAAAGAATTTAAAATTAGTCACAACCACAGGCCCTGTTCAAGTACAATGAGTAGAGATAGCATTGGTAGACAGAAGGGAAACAGGTTTCTATTTCTGGTTCCCTTGCTTTACTCTGCAGGCATGCAGAGGCTGGCTTTTCTACTCAACCCATACAGTGGGGATGGAGAGGCATATCACTTCCATGTTCTTTCTGGTAGCCAATGAATAAAGGGATTTCAAAAGACTGCATGGTGAAAATGCAACCATAGCAGTTTTCTCCAGTGCTTTATAAAACCAAGAGAAAAAGTGAATCTGCTCTCTCAAAGTTGGTGAGCCTAGCATTTCTACAATAGGACTGACCAACACGGGAGAAAACTGGATATTACACCTAGTCTTAGCAGGAGTCTCTCCTTGAAATTAAAGGAGAAATTTGAAAGTACATTTTATTTTTTTTTAGAAAAAGTCATTCTAGGAATAAGGTGAAACAATGAGACATTGCCACACAGAATAATAATTCTTGAGAAAAGAAAAACTATTAGCCCTTTTCAAAGAAAATCTGCAGTTATCCAGTGGTAGCTGGCTAGATATATTTTATAATGTTTGTCTGAAGAGCTAGAGGATAAAAATTTCCATATATGCTGAATTGGGCTCTCATGAAAGTCGGTAGATACAATTCATACTTAGCCTTGCCTCACAAGATTTGCACATTGTATTAGTCTAACATCACTCACGACAGAGCCCATGGTCATTAACTTAGCTCAGAGCGAGGGCACTTACTATTCAAGGTACCATCTACTTAAGATAAAAGCACTTAGAACTTCAATTTTCCAATTTTGAGTCCTGCTCTTAAACCATCTGATTTATCATTCAGGGCTATATCCAAAAGATAATTCCGATTGTCAACGTGAGAGTAATAAATGGCTGCACTCATCTGCATGTTAGACTAAGGACATTTCACTCCAGGTGATATAAACTTCAGCTGGGTTCCTTAGGAAACAGATAACTTATTTATGCAAAGCAACTCTTTCCGAGAACCTTTTTGAAGTTACATCAGATAAATGTCTCCAAAAGCACATTGTCATTTATGACGTCTTGTCCCTGAAGGAATCATCAAAATAGCCTGGAGTCAAGCCACTGTTTTATGTATTCCATGTATTTTACACTATCCAGTTTTCAGGCAACTAGTGAGTAAAAACAAAGAGAAAAACAACAGCAACAAACCAGAGAAGTCATTATGTACAATCCAAGAGACACAATGGCTGGTACTGCACTGCTTTGGGAGTTGACTTGGTGACCCTCCCTGTCATGTGCACTGTCAGTGTACCCCTGTCAACTCTGAAAATTACTGTGTTCCCAACCGGCTCAGATACAATTTGAAATGACAATTCTACCTCAACAAAAACAAGCCTTCTCCAACAAGAAAAATAAATCATGCAAAAGTGAGTGCTGCTTTCATTTTTGTTTTTGGCAATAGTTTTAATAAGAGCAGTGTTGACCAAATGGGTGCCCCTTCATTTAAAAAAAAAAAAAAAGACAAAGATGTCTGAGTGTGGTTGCACAAGCCAGTAATCACAGCCTGTGTGAGTCTGAGCCAGGAGGATTTTAAGTTGAAGGCTAGCCTGGGCTACAAAGGAGATCCTGTCTTAGGGAGGAGGGGAATAAAAAAGAAAAACAAAAGAAAATAAAGAAAAATGCAAGCAACTTGGTAGAGAATGGGAGACTGGAGCCAAGTGATTTAGCTTGAGCACTGAGATGGTAGGCTCCTGGCCCTCCCAGCCTGTCACATGCTGCTTTCTGTCAATCTCACATTGACATGCAACGATCCCTTTAAAATAAGTCTGGCCATGTCTATCTTGGTTAAAATACTTTAAATGGATTCCATGTGGCCCACACCCATCCCAGTGGACCTATTCCATTGCTCTCTACCAGTCCATCTGCTTCAGCCCTGTGACACACCTCTCAGTTCCCCTAGCACACCAGGTGCCTCCACACCTTGACCCTCCTGGGGCTCTGACTTCTGTGGGACCCCTCTGCATTGGGTAAACACCAATGCCCTGTGGAGTCCTCCTCCCCCAGTCTGCCCAAGTTGTGCCCAAGTGATGTATTCCTACAGCCGCTCATTGTCTCTGCATATTACATGTTGTTTTAAAAAACGTTTTGGATTAATTTTATGTATATGAATGTTTTGCTTGCATGTACATATGTGCATCATGTGTGTGCCTGGTGCTCTAAAAGGCCAGAGAGGGCATTGGATCCCTTGGAGTTGGCCTTACAGATGGTGGTGCACCACCATGTGAGTAATGAGACTCAAACCTTGATCTTCGGTAAGAGCAGTAAATGCCCTTAACTCTTAACTCATCTCTCTGGCCCCAATGTTACAAGTTTTTATTCAGTAGCTTATGATAACTTATATAATATCTGTTTTGTGAAAGTAAATCCCATATTGTCCTTATTTTAAAAACCTAGGATATGAGGGATCCCCAGTAATCCTTCACTTTCTAGTAAGGGATTTGAGCAGATTCAGAAATCCGTGTTTTCCCCACACTCCTACTGATACAGGTATTCAGCACAACAGGAGGCTTTCTTTCCCCTTGTAGGATAAACAGACACCATGTCCACTGCCCATCACTCTGTCACCACTCTCTAGTGTCCAGGCTGTCAAGGCAAGGCAATACACACATGGTGAACTTGGCATGTTTGTGTCAGCCCCAGTGATGACTCAGCCGACTTGGCTTATCATATCCTTGCTCTGTGTGCTTTCTGGGTCTCAGGTCTTGCTGATGTTTTGTATTATAAGAAGGGTATCCCAGGTAATTCCAAGGCCACACCCAGTCATAAAATTCCCTGACTTGGACTCAGGTGAGATCTAGGTAGTCTGGTCCTAAGGACACACATGAGCACACACACTTTCAGAGGTGGGACTATACCCTTAGATTATGAACGACACAGTAGTCAGTAAAATAAATCAATTTGTGCTTCTGTACTTACTGAAGGACAGGAGAGCTGCAGAGTATAGCTTTTAGTAAAGCTGGGGCTTTATTTTCCTTTTTTAAGTCAAAAAAAGAAAATTGCTGGTTGAAGGGAAAATAGACTCACATAACTAAGAACAGATTGCAAATGATGGAAATTTCTCTAAAGCCCTTAGGGAAATGAAACACAAAGAAATACACAAGGAAGTGATGGAGAGAGAATGCTTGTGTGGAGGCATGGGGGTTTCAGTCTCTTGTCTTGGTACATCATTTATCTGCCTGGCAGTGTCAGGCTGCTTGGCCACTGAGCCCAATTTTCCCATTTGCAAAATGGGCGGGTGTGTTCCTTATGTCCGCGTGTGTCAATGCTGACTTGGCACTGCAGTGATGTGGGTGAGGGACTAATGGTGCTTGCAGAGAGTTCTGGATGTCTGATGACTGTGGGGACCTGAAGTTCTCAGTGGGAGGGCAGGCTCTATTCTACTCCGTGGATGTTGGTTATCAGTTACATCAGAGTTGATAAATTGTCATTAGGTAGGGTTTTGTTTTGTTTTGAGATAGGTTTTCTTGTGGTCCAGGAAGACCTCAAACTTATCATGTAGCCATCACATCTGACATTTGGTTTACATGGTGCTGAGGATCTAACCTTCCTGCATACTAAGCAAGCACTCTACCAACTGAGCTACATCCCTTGCTCTCTTAGGACCTTGTCATTCATATCTAAATACTATTGTTATGAGTTCCAACATAAATTAATATAGATTATGTTTCTCTTGAACTTTGTTAAAATCTTAACTTCTAGTATTTCAAATACTTAAGTCTTAATTTTATTTATTTATTAACAATTTAATAGATGTGTACAATTGATCTTGATCCTATGCCCCCTAAACTGTCCCCTCTTCCTCTCCCAAATGCTCCCTCTGACACTTATCTTCATCACCTTCATGTCCTCTCTCTCTTTTTTTGATAGTTTGAATAAGAATGGCCTCCATAGGCTTATATATTTGAATGCTTAGTCATCAGAGAGTAGCCATATTTGAGAAGGATTAGAAGGTGTGGCCTTCTTGGAGTAGGTGTAGTCTTGTTGGAGGAAGTGTGTTATTAGGGGTTGGCTTTGAGGTTTCAAAAGCCTAAGGCAGGTTCAGTGTTTCTCACTCTTTCTACCTATGGATCAGAATGTACCTCTCAGCTACTCTCCAGTGTCTGCCTGAATTCTGCCATTCTTCCTGCTATGAAGATAACAGACTAAACCTCTGAAACTATAAGCAAGCCCCAAATAAATGCTTCCTTTATAAGAGTTGTTTTGGTCATGGTGTCTCTCCACAGCAAGAGAAGAGTGATTAAGCCAGAAGCCGGTACCAGGGACTGGGGTTTCGCTGTGACAGGCCTGACCATGCTGCATTTTTGTAGGACCATGGAAGACTTTGGGACCTTGGACTAGAAAAGCAGATGGGTACTTTAAGTAGGGATTAATGGGCCATCTTAGTAGGAGTATGGAAAACAGTGCTGAGGACAATTTGAACTGTGGCAGCCTAGATCAAGATGTTTTAGAGGGAAAGAATAATAGAGTGGCCTAGAGACCATTTTTGTGATATTTTAGCAAAGCATGTAGCTGCATTTTGCCCTTGTCCTAAAAATCTACCTGAACCTAAATTGAAGACTTTTGTATAAATGATATTGGCAAAGGAGAGTTCAAGATAGCCTAGTATTGACTGTGTCACATGGCTGTTAGTGGCCACTCTTATGCAAATCTATTGAAAAAGAGCAAGCTGAGGAATGAAAAATACAAAATGTTTCAGGGGAAAAGGAGCACCAGAAAAGTGTAATACTGGAGTCAAGTCCAGGGCTCAAGGAGACAAAGAGTTTAAAGCAAAGCCTGAGGCTCAATAGAACAGAAAGAGTGGTGACCTCAGGGCAAGACCCAGCCAGCTGTGCTTCCAACTGTGAAAAAGAGTTAAAGGAAAGCCAAAGCAGTGAAGAAAACCACCAAAACCAGAAAGCTGATGCAAATGTATCTGAAAGAAGGTCCAGGTTTCAGCCACAGCAAGCACCGGAACTTGGCAGCTTTAGCTTTGTGGAGAATGGGTTGTAGAATCTCCCTCTGTGGCTAAGGAAAGCCACTGAAGCCAGACATATATGTGTCAGAGGTGTCCCTGTATGGATGCCTAGAGAGGCCATTGTATGAAGTTGTGAAGGTGAAACCCAGATTTAATTGGAGACTTCAAGGTGTTGGAGATGCCAGAATTAGGGTTGTCTGCCAAGGAAGCCTGCAGACAGGGTCTGGAACAGAGACGGGGTGTATATTGCAGTCAGCAAAGCTGAACAGACTTGGAGATCTGAAGGGTGCTTTGACATCAGATATGGAGATGCAGAGTTCAGAGTTTGCCCTGTTGGATTTTGGTCTTGTTTTTGTCCAACACTTTCTCATTAATGCTCCTTTTTCTCCCTTTTGGAATGGTAACATATGTTCTGGGACATTATATGTTTGAAGTAAGTCATGGTGTCTCTTCACAGCAATAAAATCCAAACTAAGACACTCATCGAGTCAAATTTGTGCAGCCGGCTGGAGTGTTGACTGGATCTTGTGTTGATCTTTTGCAGGTAACCCTGGCTGCTGTTGAGTTCATGAGTGCAGTACTCATGTTGTGTTCAAAAGACAGAATTTCACAGCACTATTCCCATTCTCCTGCTCATCCATTCTTTCTGTCCCCTCTTCTGTGAAGCTCCCTGAAACTTGAGATGTTGATATAGCTCTGTTCCATTTGTGGTTAAATACTCAACAGTGATTTATTCTTTTATTTATTTATTTATTTAATCAGAGATACTCTTACACTGGTAATCAAATCAGACTGGGGTCATTCTAATCCAAAGTGACCAGTGTCCTTTTGAAAGGAAGAGCTTTGAAGATGGCACTTAGGGAGGAAGTCACGTGACAATGAGAGTACAGACTGGGTGTTGTTCTTGCAAGCCAAGACCCGATAATGGCAACCAGAAGTCCCAGAAACCAGGAGAGGAATGCAACAGAAGCAGACCCTCTTCACGGCACTCAGGAGGAACTGGCCTTGTGTGTGCTTTCATTTCAGTCTCTTAGACTCCAGAACTGGGCATTTACTCCTTCCATCTAAGCCACTCAGTTTGTGGCATTTGGCTATAGCAGGACTCGCAAGTGAATTTAGCCGATTAACTAACCCACAACGAGAAAGAGAGCTCAAATCAGTTACAGCTTTCTCCTCAAGCATGGCTTTGATCCTCTTAGTTCACTTTCCGTAGTTTGAAGAGTCCTCATTTGGTTGGATCCCCCTGCACAGGCACAGTCAACAGCTTGGGAACCAGGGTGGTCTGCAAATAGTGGCAGTGTGAACTCTCTCCGGGCTGGAGAGGTGGCTCAGCAGTTCAGAGCACTTGGTGTTTTCTCAGAGAACGGGAGTTCATTTGGCAGTACCAGGTCAGGAATCTCACAAGGGTCTCTAACTCCAGCTTCAGGGCATCTGATGTCCTCTTCTGGTCTCTGCTAGCACCGTGCACATTGTGCACATAATTATATGTATACAGAAATACACAATTGAAAAACAAGAGATGGCTCAGAGGTTAAGATCACTGGTTGCTCTTCCAGAGGTCCTGAGTTCAATTTCCAGCAACCACATGGTGGTTCACAAACATCTGTAATGAAATCAGATGCTCTCATCTGGCCTGCAGTCACACATGCTGAATACATAATAAATAAATAAATCTTTTTTTTTTTTTTTTTTTTTTAAGAAACACAACATAGATCATTTTGAAAAAAAGAAGTCTATCTCAAACACCAATGAGTGGTTACATTATCCAAATAAAGAAGATGCTGAGTTTGGGGCTTTCTGTTAGCTCTCAGGCTGTCTGGGTCAAAGGACTAGGTATATCTAAATAGGTTTGCTTGTAGATGGTCATGACTCAGGAACTGGTGGGTGAAAGGAATCGGAAAAAAAAAAAAAGAAAGAAAAGAAAGAAAGGAAAGGAAGGAGGAAAGAAGAAAGGAAGAAAAGAAGAAAGGGCTATAAAAGATTTTGCCTTTAGAAGAAAAAGAATAAGTAACCAGAGTCAAACTCTCCAGGAATAAATATCAGAAGCATGCAACTGTAGCGTTGGTTACAGAATGCGAATGTGTTCTCAGTGATTAGCAGTTTGGGCCAAAAATCCTCTCAGCAAAACAGATATTTCACTCCACCACAGTGGATTTGATTACATGAGTTCCTTTGCTCTGTTCCAGCTTAATTTCCAGACCAAATGCTTTTAAATATTTATCACCCGTAATGGTTTGAATTTTAATTCTTATTAGAATTACAATTATTTTCAAACATGCTTGAAATTAATTTCTAAAATAAGCTCAGTTTCTGAAACACCACTGTTCCTGCAGTCGCTCTGCCTTTTGGCTGGTATTCAGTCAGACCCTCATGCTTCTCCTCTTACTTAGTGGATTTGTTGTATTACATGTAGTACATGTATTACATGTGAATCTTAGGTACATGTATTACATGTGAATCTCAGGTACCTATGTTAGCAAACACACAAAAAACTCTATGCCAAAATACATACCAACCACTGATTGAAAATGCTCACTATGAAAATATTTTTTTGATCACTGTATTTTATTAATTCTTTTTTAAAATTTTAAAATTTTTTTCATTTTATAATTTAATTTAATTTTACATAACAGCCACAGATTCCCCTGTCCTCCCTCCTCCTGCCCCCCCCTGCCCTCAGCCCACCTCCCATTCCCATCTCCTCCAGGGCAAGGACTCCCCTGGGGATTCAGCTCAGCCTGAGAGATGGCTCAGCAGTTAAAGGCTAGGCTCACAGCCAAAAATATATACACAATATTTTTTATCTAGTATAGAGTTAAAAAAAATCTTATTATTGAATGTTGCTATCACTTTGTCCAAAGATCTCCTGAACACTCTCCACTGAAAACCTTCTTGAGGTCACAGTAAGGAAGGTGGTGGCCGGAGGTTGGAGACTTGGCTTGGTTCTTGCAGAGGACTGGAGTTGGGTTCCCAGCACCCACACCAGGTTGTCACAACCTTGTAACTCCAGCTCCAAAGGACCCAGCACTCTCTTTTGGTCTCTGTGAGTACCTGCATGTACCTTCACATGCCTCCCCATGTACATAATTAAAAATAAAGCTTAAAAAATTAAAGAAGATGAGGCTTTGGGGAAATGATTGGATCATAGAAGCAGGGCCCTCATGAATCACTGCTTTTAAAAACAAAGCCCAAAGGAGCTTGTTTGTTCCTTCTTTCACACGAATCTCCACCCCCCCCATACTCACACAGTCACACACACACACACACACACAGAGTCACACACACACACAGTCACACACACAGACACACACAGAGTCACACACACAGACACTCACACACTCACACACAGTCAGGCACACAGACACACACAATCATGCACACAGAAACACAAAGACACACAGTCACACACACAGACATATAGTCATACACACACACACACACACACACACACACACACACACACACACACTGCACAAACAAATTTCTGTCATATGCTATTCAGACTATGGTATTTTCTTATAATAACTAAACAGACTAAAAGTCCATCGTGATTTTTTAAAATAATTCATCTTTTAGAGTTTAAGTGCAAAATTTCTTTGAGGATTGAATATATTTTATCATTACTGTTATTATTTTGAACTTTGAACAGAGTCTTACCATGTAGCCCTGGCTGACTTCAAACTTGTTATATAAACTGAGTCAGTCTTGACTTTGCAGCATCTTTGTGCCTCTGCCTTCTGAGTGCCAGGACTACAGGCATGCACCACAGAGCTGAATGTATGCTATCAAACTTTTCATTTTAAGGTACTGGAGATTTGCATTCACTGGTAAGAAGCAGCACAGGAAGAAGCTGTGTTCTTTGTTCCCGGGTCTCATAAGAGTAATTAACATCCTAAACTACAGAGGAACACAACAGTCAGTCTGTTGACATTGATGCACACAAGCGAGACACAGAATTTGCCCACTTTTGAATAGCCGCCCATCTTTCTCTCTATTCCCTTCTTTAACCTGTCAACTGCTGATCAGTTCTGTCATTAAGAAGATTGTCTAATGGACCCATTATCTCATTCTATTCTCTTTGGGAGGTTTATTCTGACAAACACATCTGTTTGTTTCTTCTTACTGATGGGCATAATCAAATGGTCTAGATAAACAGTTGGGTGAGTCATTTACCCTATGAATGATGATTAGGTCATTTAAATGTTGGGGCGACTAGGAATTAAGTTGGCATGAATGTTTTGCACTTGGCTTTGTGTGACTGTAAGTCTTCATTTCTCTGGGATAGATGCCCAGGAGAGTAATGAACAGGTCATGTGGTAGCTGCATGTTTATTTTATCATATTAAAACATATTAATTATGCTAAATAATGGATTTATCACTATATTTTTACACATGCATAAAATGTATGTTGATTGTATTTACTCCCCACTCTTCCTCTTCATCCCTTCTCTGTTCAGCACATTATTTTTTTAAATGAAATGGTCATATGCTATTCTAACTTGCTACACAATTTTCCCATTAGCAAAGCTCATCTGATCCAATTACATTTTCATCAGGATTAAATGTTGTCAATATTTTTATTTAAGCCATTTTGACAAGTATGTAGTGACTTCTTGAGGTTTTGTTTTTCAGGCTATTACATGCTGTTGACCTTCATTTTCTTTACAGGTGAATTTTGAGAATTTTTATGTACTTAAAAATTAGGTAATTTATTTTTGAGTTAGTGTCTCACTATAGCCCAAGCTGGCTTTGAACTCACAATCCTCCTGCATCAGCCTTCTGAGAGTTGTGATTACAGTCATGTGCCACTATTCCCAGTTTATATATGAATGTGGTGTGCATGTGTGTATGTGTGTGTGTGTGTGTGTGTGTGTGTGTGTGTGTGTGATTATATGCAGATATGTTTAGATATGTGGTTTTAAAAACACATATTTCTCACTTTAAATTTGCCTTTTCATTTATTTAAGAAACCATTCATAAGGAAAAAAAATTTAATTTTCATGAAGTCTAATTTGTTGATTAGATTGTGACTTTGTATCAAGTTAAGGAGATTTTTACACAGATCAAGATCCCGAAGATTTTCACTATTTGTTTTTCCTAAGAATTGTATGGCTTCACATTTACATTGAAGTATATTGCCCATTTTAAGTTAATGTTCACAGTAGTGATGATGTTATGGTTCTCTCTCTCCCCATGGCTGTTTACATGCTCCTACTCCATTTGCTGAAAATATTATATTTTGTTCATTGAATTAACTTTGCACTTCTATAACAGAAGCTGAAATATTTTTTAAATTGCAAAGAATTATTTCTCTTTATTTCTTTAAAAAGACTTGCTTCATTATTTATGAATTTGTGTGTGTGTGTGTGTGTGTGTGTGTGTGTGTGTGTGTGAGTGTGTGTGTGTATGTGTGAATCTGTGTGTCTGTATGACATGTACACTTATGTGCAGGTGGCCCTATAGGTCAGAGAGTATCAGATCCCCTGGAACTGGAGTTATAGGTTGTAGTGGTGCTGGGGATGTCTTTCTGTATGCTGTGAATGTGTGCTGCTCTGATTTGGTTGATAAATAAAATGCTGATTGGCCAGTAGCCAGGCAGGAAGTATAGGTGGGATAAACAGAGAGGAGAATTCTGGGAACAGGAAGGCTGAGAGAGGAGTCACCAGCCAGACACAGAGGAAGCAAGATGTAAAAGTACCAGTAAGCCACAAGCCATGTGGCAACTAATTGATTAATAGAAATGGGTTAATTTAAGATGTAAGAACTAGATAGTAAAAAGCCTGCCATGGATACAGTTTATAAGTAATATGAGTCTCTGTGTGTTTACTTAGGTCTGAGTGGCTGCAGGAGCCGGGTGGACACAGGAAAACTTCAACTACATGGTGGTTTGAAAGAAAATGGACCCCCAAAAGGGTGGCACTATTAGGAGGTGTGGCCTTATTGGAGGAAGTGTGTCATTGTGGGGATAGCCTTGGAGGTCTCTTTTGCTCAGGATATTGCCCAGTGAGCCAGTCAACTTCCTGTTGCCTGCAAGATGTAGCACTTTCAGCTCCAGCATCACATCTGCCTGTATGCTGCCATGCTCCCGTCATGATGATAATGGACTGAACCTCTGAAACTGTAAATGAGCCATCCCAATTAATGTTCTCTTTATAAGACTTTCCATAGTCATGGTGTCTCCTCACATCAATAAAAACCCTAACCCAGACACAGGTGGTCTCGAACCACCTGATGTGTGTGCTGGGAACCAAACTTCCTCTGGCTTTCTTTAGGAGCAACCAGTGCTCTTAACTGTGGAGCCATGTCTCCAACTTCTCCTCATTTATTCTCTAGCAAGATTTGTTTCTGCTATCTTTGTCTAGAAAATTCTTAAATGTGTCATTAAATGTTTTGCTGAAATTTTAAAAGAAATTATGTTACCATATGAATCAGTGTCCAAAGGTCAATGTGAATACTATGTTACTGCATCTCTCTCCACTCACTTAGATCTTTGGTTCCTTTCATTGTTATTTTGTAGTTTTTAAGGTATTATACTAATTCTACAAAATGATGTGTTTCATTATGAAATTTTCATACTGCTTTGTAGATTTTGGCGAATAAGTCCTGTACATGTTTTGTTAGAGTCACTGAAAACATCTACTTTGAGCAATTGTTAATAGTCCATCTCTACCCGATTACTGCTGGTGTAAATGCAGATGAGCTGTGTTTATGGATCTTCTCTTACAATATTGCTGAACTTACATTATTTTCAAAAGTGTATATGTGTGACATGCTATGGGACTGTCTATGCAGACAATCATGTAATTTATAAACAGGGACAGTTTTCTTTCTTCCTTTTTGCCTGCACACTCTCTCCTTCTCATCATACTGCAGCGGCTAGCGTTTCCAGCTCCATGTTGGGTAAGCGTGCTGAGTACTGACATCTTCGCCTTGCTCCTGATCTAAGAGGAAAGCATTATTTTTTTCATTTTGAAGTGTACTGTTATCTGTGAAATTTTTGCATGTTTTCTTTAACAGTTGAATGAAACAACTTCTATTTCTAATTTTCTGAATATTATTTCATGGATGGCATCTAATTTGACCTTTTTTTGCAGTAGTTAATATGATCATGTGATTTTCTTTTGTGTGTGTGTGTGTGTGTGTGTGTGGCACACATGTGTAACGTGCAAGCATATATGTACACATATATGTAAGAGCCTAAGGTTTATGTAGGGAATGGTCTTCAGTTGACCTTCCACCTTATTGAAACTCAGAGCTCCAAGATATGGCTCTACCTTCCCAAGCTAGCCAGATTACAGGTAACCTGCTATGTCCACCCAGAATTTACATGGGTTCTGGGGATCCAAAGTCCAGTTCTCATGCTTGGGGACTCATGGGTAACCAACAAGCCATCTCTCCCATTACAAGTGTGGTTTTCTTTTTGTTAGCCATTAATGTGACAAATCACAGTGATTTTTCAAATGTTCAGTCACCTTTGCCTCTGTGAAGTAAATATCATTTAGTTAATAGAGTATTTTATATTTTTCCAAGTTTTATTTGCTAATGATTGAAGTGCTTCTTCATCTGGATTCACAAGGGATACTGGTTTTGAGGTTCAAAAAATACCTGAACAGCTTGTGTCTGGTTCGGTGTTAGAATAAGTCTAGGTTTGTAACAAAAATTGGCAAATGACTACTTCTTTTGTCTCTGAAGAAAAAAAAAGTCACTATAGAATTGGTGTTAATTCTTTTAAATTTAGCTATTACAGCTGTTCACTGAAATTAGATTGGCCTAGTGGTTTCGCTTCAGGGAATTTGTCGTTATAAGTCATTGACTATATTGGGCAAGGTATGGCAAGTTCTAGGGTTTCTAGAACTGGTACAGTTCATCTGCATATATACTTACCTGGAGTAGTTCCCTAGTATTTTAATGTTTGCTATATTTATAGTGATATCTCATTTTATTTATGTTTGTGACTTGTGTCTTGTTTTTCTTGGCTAGTTTTTCAAAATGATTAAAATTTTTTATGAACAAAATGTACATTTATTAAGTGCAAATACCATGTCCATTCAATTGCTACTCAATGGGGTAGATATTGGAACCTCGTGTCTTAGATGGTTGAATGACTTCTCCAAGGTTAGACATGGAGGACTCAGGCTTAGGCTTTATCCTTCCTGTCCCAGAAATCACCTTTTAAAGGTGTTCTTTAAAAGGGATAGTTAGAGATTAAATTCTTCAACCCCTACTGCTTGTTCATGTGTCATCCTTTTCTCTTTCTCTTTCATTTTTTGATCATGGAAGAGTTTTTGTTGCTTGACAGACATTAGCCATTTCTAGGGTGTATAATTTCTTAGAACTAGGTGAAGTATATTGAACACATAGAGATTTACAATGTGCTTTAAAGAAACAAGAGTCTGGGCTAGCAGAAGCTGCTCTCAGGGATGAACCATGTGTACTGCCAATTCCTTCTCCTCTACAGGTTTAATGAGGGTACTGGCCAGAATTCAGTTCAGGTGGCAAAGGCATTTGACAACCTATCAGATGAAGTGATTTAAGCTTTATTGGTCTGTTCAAAGGCTAGCTCTTGGTTGCATTGATTTCCTAGTTTTCTGTTTTCAATTTCATTGATTTTTCATCTTATCTTTATTATTTTCTTTGTTTTGATTGCTTTGTGTTTATTTCGTCTTGTTTTCTAGGGTTTTCATATGGACCTTCAATTGATTTGCACATTTCCCTCTTCCGATGTATGCATTTGGCACTTCAAATTTTTCTCTTGGTGCTGTTTTTAGCTGTATCCCATGAATTTTGATCTCTTGTATTTTTATTCATATTCAGTCAAATGTCCTATTTCTATCTATTTTCTTTAGAACCTAATTTTTCATACACAGACTGGTGCATTTGGGGATTTTCCCATTATTCTAGCTTGAATCCAGCACAGAGAGAATACACATTCTTTATGATTTCAGTTCTTTAGTGATTGTCTATTTGGTGCCTTCTTCCTGGGCTGTTGAAAAGGATGGGTACTCTTTGTTGGTGGGTGGATATGGACAAATACTAATGGTTAGTATTGGTGTAATTATTAAGGCTACTACATGTAGTTAAAAGGGAGGTTTATTTTGTGGGGTAACTTACAAGTGAAGGGATAGTTTACAGGGTCTGGGAAAGTCTCTGGAGAACTCTGCTCAGTCTACCTCTAGCAACCAGGGTCCAGGAACCAAGAGAGCCTGTGCATCTGGATCCTGGATCTTCAGCATCCTCTCTCAGCCTTGCCTTGTGGGCGTGACCATTACCGAAGCCTCAATGGGGGTTGGAACTTCCAGGTCAAAGCTGGAATGGTTACCTACTACATCTCTCCCTTTTGTCTAAATAAGAAGGTTCTAACCTAATACAAGTCTATATACAAAGGAATGGTTATCAAATATTGTCCAGGAGTAATGAGGGATAATGACCTAGATACAATGGAACTACAATCAATGCGAATAATATCAAGCATTAAACACATACTAAAATCCAGAGAAGTCTAGAGCATGAGTAAATGGCATGTTATAAAGATCATTCCAAAAGGTGTCCTATCCTAAAGAACCTGAATCTAATATTTAATATGTTTTATCTAAGATATTATATATACTAAGTTGTAGCTATAACTGTTAGTCTTCAATCTCATCAAAGACCTGAGAAGGAATATAATGGTACCTGAGAAATGGAAGATGGATGGAAGCAACTTTCAGGAATCTTGCAAGAGTAGACAGAGACAGCTGGCAGTCTGGACAGTCACCTTATGTTTCTCAACATCATTGGTGCATTCAAATTGGCTACAGGCCTAGAGTATCTGACAGACCATTTTCAGAAGCCAGAATTCTGAAAGACCATCTTACCCTGTCTTGGCAGAGTTCAGAAGTCACTTTTCTTTGCGCCCCGCTTGTCCAGAAGGACAGCACTCATATTGTCAGCAGTTGAGGCAAGGGCAGTTGTTTGCCCAGTAGGCCATTTTGTGCCAAGAAGACAAACTTCCAAATGGAAATGTCTTAGAAGCCCAATTGGTGAAATTATTAAGGCCACTCCATGTAGTTAAAAGGGAGGTTTATTTTGTGGGGTAACTTACAAGTGAAGGGATAGGTAACAGGGTCTGGGAAAGGTGTGGCACAGTCTGGGTGGTATTCTCTTGAGAACTCTGCTTGGTCTACCTCCAGCTTCCAGGGTCCAGGAACTGAGAGAGCCCATGTATCTGGATCTCGGGTCTTCAGCGTCCTCCCTCAGCCCTGCCTTGTAGGCATGACAGTTATCGAAGCCTCAATGGGGGTTGGAACTTCCAGGTCAAAGCTGGAGTGGTTACTCACTGCAGGTTAGATCCTGTTGTTTTATGGTGGTGTTGAATCATTCCATATCCTAGCTGATTTTACATTTGTTTAGTTGAGAAAAGACGAATTTCCCAAGTGTGACTGTGGCAATGCCTCTCTTCCTTGTCTTCCTATCAGCTTTGCTGCTTATCTTTGTGGCCTTGTTATTAGCACAAGTGTGCTTATGACTTCCTTGTTGATGAAGCAAGCAAGCATTTTACCATTATAGGATGACCCTTTCTGTCTCTGGTAATTTTGTTTGATAATAACAACCACTTATTTTTGTATATTATTATTATTATTATTATTAATTATTATTATTATTATTATTATATATTCTTCTTATCTTATGATGTTGTTTTGATATGGCTGGCCTCAGACTTGCTATATAGCCAGGCTGGCCTCAAACTCATGATTCTTCTGTTTCAGTGTCTGGAGCACTGGGATTACAGATGTGCATGCTCTTCCCAGTCCCTCTTTGCCTTCTTTACTCTTCTCAATGTTTGTATGCTGTACCTGCCTCCATCTTTTGATTAAGATGTCCTGTATATGACATGAGTTTGTAGACAGCAGTGTTAGTCAGTTTCTATGAGAGCTGTACGCTTGTTTGGGGCCTGTGGTGAGGCATTATTTCATTGCCAAGGTATAAAACTGGAGGAGGAAGGGGCTAGAAGCCTGAAATCTCACTCAAGGTCATATTCTGAATGACTAGACCACCTAGTACTCTACATTTCCTAAAGATCCCACTATAGGTAGGGTTGCTTTAACCCCAGCACAGGCAGGTGGATATCTGTGAGTTCAAGCCCATCCTGGTCTATAAATCAAGTTCCAGGCCAGCCAGGGCTATATAGTGAGACCCTGTCTCAAAAACATCCCCCTGCCCCCAAGAAAGATCTGATTATTTACCAAAAGTAACTAGTCTAGGGATTATATGGACTGCTGGGAACTTTCTAGATCCAAGCCAGTACATCATGTGGTTGAACCATATTTTACTGACAATCTCTGCTTTTTATTGGTGCTTTTAGGCCATTTAAATTGATACATTTATTGATATGTTAGAGTTGAACATGCTGTATTAGCCAGGGTTCTGTAGAGGAACAGAACTGGCAGAACTGATAGCATTAATATGTAGTAAAAGGGCATTTATTACATTGGCTTATACAATATCATCTGAGCAGTCTAGTAGCAGTTGTCTCACACTGGGGAGGTTGAGGACCAAGTAACTATTTAGTCCTGGAGGCAGCGAAGGCCTGAGGACTCCTGACAGCTCTGCTCTGTCTACATAGGTAACCAGAAGAAGCTGGATTCTGATTTCTGATCTAGCAAAAAAAGGCAGCAGCAGCAGGTGGTGGTAACTGTAGCTGTAGCAACAGAGCAGATGAACTCACCAACAGGGTAGATGAACTTGCCAGTGAGACATGAAATCAGTGAGGCAAAAAGCCACAGTTTTCCCCTTGTATATCCTTCAACATAATTGGAAGGTGTTGACCATATTCAGAATGGGTATTCCCACTCCAAATAATAACCCAAGCAAGCAAATCCCTCACGGGAGTAGAAGGGACATGAAGGAGGGAAGAGAATGGTGGGTCCTGACATGGAACACTGAGCCATGCACTGTCAGGTGTCCAGTGACTTAATGGCAGACCCACAATTAACTGTCACACATGCCATCTTATCTTTGCCCCCTTGGTTTTATTTCTGTTTTCTTTCCTTGTAAGTGTTGTAGAATATTATTTTAAGGTGTGTTACTTTTGCTCATGTTGCATTTGTTTAACTCTGTGAAGCTGTGTTATTTTGACTGTCTAAAACACCCAATGGTTTAATAAAGAACTGAACGGCCAATAGCAAGGAAGGAGGAAAGGATAGGCGGGACTGGCAGGAAGAAGAAAGAATATACAGAAGGAGAAATCTGGGGGGCAGGGAAGAAGAAGGAGCAAGAGAAGAGGAGCACTCTAGGGGCCAGCCACCCAGCTACACAACCAGCAACAGAGTAAGAAAGAAAGATATACAGAAATAGAAAAAGGTAAAAGCCCAGAGGCAAAAGATAGGCAGGCTACTTAAGTTAAGAAAAGCTGACAAGAAACAAGCCAAGCTAATTCCAGGGATTTATAATTAAGAATAAGCCTCCACATGTGATTTATTTGGGAGCTGGGTGGTGGGCCAAAAGAGTAAAAACAACCACCAACATGTAAGCATTTAAATTCCACTTGGTAGATTATCTGAAGTATTTTTGGATTAGTTTTTTCTTAGTTGCTTTGAGTATACACATACTCTTACACACATACACACACACACACACAATTTGTCATTTTAAATTTTGTGTAAAATACATAACTATTTGCTTTAAGATATTTGTCTCCCCCAACTTACAATATACTCATCTTAAGTATTTGCTTCCATACAACCAGAACCATGTCACATAGTTATTGTTTTTTTGCTTCCACCATTAAACACTAAAATGGAAAGAAAGTTTGTTTCTTAATCATAGTTTTCCTTGCTGTATTTTTTCTTTTTTCTTCCCATTCTTTTCCATTTAGAGAATTATTTTTTCGTTGTTTTGGTTTTTTGAGTCAGGATTTCTCTGTGTAGCTTTGTGCCTTTCCTGGAACTCACTTTGGAGACCAGGCTGGCCTTGAACTCACAGAGATCTGCCTGACTCTGCCTCCTGAGTGATGGGATTAAAGGTGTGCACCACCACTGCCGGGCCTAGAGAATTCTTTCAGTATTCTTTTAGGGTAGGTCTTTGGTTGACAAATTCTGTCAATAACATCTGAATGTTTTCCTTCTCATTCCTGAGAGGTATTTCACTGGATATTGCTCCGTGGCTAGGACACAATTTCCTTTCAACATCTGAGAAGTTATGTGCCACTTAATTCTGGCCTCTCAATTTTCTTATGGAAAAGCTGCTGCCAATTGAATTGTTTTCTTTTCTTTTTTTTTCTTTCTTAGCTGTAATGCAACATCCCTCTAAATCAATGGTTCTCAACCTGTGGGTATGACCCCTTAGGATTACTTATTAGATATCCTTCATATCAGATATTTTACATTCACAACAGTAGCAAAATTACAGTTAGGAAGTAGCAATGAAAATAATTTTATAGTTGGGGGTCACCACAATATGAGGAACTGTATTTAAGAGTCGCAGCATTAGGAAGGTTGAGAACCACTGCCCGTAGATCTTGTCTTTAGTTTTCAGGAGTTTGACAATGACATATCATGGTGTAAATGTCTTTGGATTTATTTTTATTTTTAAAGTAAAATAGAAAAACCAGATCGATATAGTTTCTCAGTTTTTCTGATGCCAAGAGAAATTTTAAAAAGAAAATTTAAAACAAATATAAAATCACCCATCCCACAAACTCAAATAACCTAAAATAGGTCAACATTGTCTTAATCAGAAAAAGCATCTTCACCTCTGGAAGATGCTTCCGTACCATACATCACATCCTTTTGTTCTTGTGCCTGCACCTTTGGGAGAGAAGCTTTCCCTAAACAGCCCCCAGCCTTGGTTCTTATTTGTCATGGGTGTATTTCTCAATATGTCAGGTGAAACCAGAAACCAGATCTTGCAGATCTTGCAACTGTGAGTGTACATTTGCTCCAGCTGTGCTACTTGGCCAACTCTGTATTTGATTGTGATGTTGCACACCAAGTTCATCTCATCCCTCACTGTGAGGCCCTCAGCCTCATGCAGGACTGTAATTGGCACATCAATAGATATCTCCGTGGGAGAAGGTTCAACTTCCATCTCTTCCTCTTTGGTTCTGTCACAAGTGTGAAGGAGGGAAGGGAGTGGCAGGCTGTTGGCTCCCAGAATTCCATGCTGCACTCTCTTGTTTCAAGTTTATTCAAGTTCCTACTCTTCCTCCTCCTCCACCTCCTTCTCCTTCTCTTATTTCTCCTCCCCTTCTTTTCTTTCTCCTCCTCTTTTATTTTTATTCCAGTCTGGGGAATGAAGGGCTCTGTGCACATTCAGCAAGCACTCTCTGCTCCAGCTCTATCTTCAGCCCTTAACTTCTCTAATTTACACCTTTATGTTTTTTTTTTTTTTTTCAAAATCGGGGGAATTCTTTTCATTTCTTTGCATACAGCTTTGGGATTTGCTCATTTTTATTTCCACCTGAAACATGGTTGACGGAACATTAGACTCCCTCAGGTCCCAGAAGTTCTGCTCTCTTTTCTCCCATTACTTCTTTCTTCACTGTTCAGAACAACTACTTTCTCTGGTCCTATCTCCCTCTGCTCTGCTCTTGCTTTGGAGTCATTAGGGTGTTTTGTTATTAGGCTCTAGTTCTTACAATTCCTGGGTCAGCAGTGGTTTTTTAATTTTTTATTTTTATTCTCTTATGGCTGAGGAAGGAAAGTTTACTGGCTTGTTACTGCCTGGTGGGGCAGAAGTATAGGTTTCATACTGAGCATCTGTGAGGTCCAAGGATGGCAGTCCCTCCTGTCTCTTCACAGGTTTCAGCTGATGCTGTTTGGGCTTGGAGGGACGAGGCTATCTAATCACAGCTCTCCATGTGGCCTTCATTGATTCCATGTATGGAGTGCGGGTTTGTATATCAAGTATCTTTTCCCCATGGCTCTTTGTGTTGAAGGCTAGGTTCTCAGCAGGTAACCCTACTGAGAGGTGATAGGGTCGTGGGAATTTTTAGGTTAATCCACTGAATAATTCATTTGATATTAAAAGAGAAGGTTGTTGTAGTCAATTTGGGTGTGCCTTTGAAAAGTATATCTTGTATCTGATACCCCCAACCTTAATGTTTCCTGGACGCTATGACTCAAACAGCTTTCTTCCACTAAGCCCTTCTGCCATGAAGTCTCCCCTTGCCATGGGCTGGAACGCAGTGGAGCTAGCTGACCATACACTGAAATCTCGAAACTGAAACAAAAAACTTTTCTCCTCTGAATTTTTTTTCAAGTATTTTTTTCTTTTTATTATTATTATTATTATTATTATTATTATTATATGTTTTAATTTTATACATCAGCCATGGGTTCCCCTGTCCTCCCCCCTCCCGCCCCCACCTTCCCCCCAGCCCCTCCCCTCCATTTCCATGTCCTCCAGGACCAAGACACCCCTGGGGATTCATTTAAACCTGGTGGATTCAGTACAGGCAGGTCCAGTTCCTTTCTTCCAGACTGAGCAAAGTGTCCCTGTGTAAGCCCAAGGTTCCAAACAGCCAGCTCATGCACTAAGGACAGGTTCTGGTCCCACAGCCTGGATGCCTCCCAAACAGGTCAAGCTATTCAATTGTCTCACTTACCCAGAGGGCCTGATCTAGCTAGGGGCTCTACAGCCGTTGGTTCATGATTCATGTGCTTTCTTTCGATTGGCTATTTGTCCCTGTGCTTTTTGCAATCTTGGATTCAACAATTCACGCTCTTGCAGTCCCTCCTCTTTCTCGACAGTTGGACACCCGGAGCTCCACCTGGGGCCTGGCTGAGGATCTCTGCATCCACTTCCATCAGTTATTGGATGAGAGTTCCAAGATGACTGTTAGGGTGTTTAGTCATCTGATCACCAGACTAGGTCAGATCAGGCCCTCCCTCCACCACTGCCAGTAGTCTACAGAGGATGTGTCATTGTGGATTTCTGGGGACCTCTCCAGCACACTGCCTATTCCTGTTCTCATGTGGTCTTCATTTATCATGGTCTGTTATTCCTCGTTCTCCCTTTCTGTTCTTGATCCAGCTGGGATCTCCTGCTCCCCTAAGCTTTCTTTCCCTCAAAACTTGCCCTTCATTACTCCCACTGTCGTCCAGGTTGTTCATGTAGATCTCATCCATTTCTCTGTCATTGGGTGATCCCTGGGTCTGTCCTAGGGTCCCGTTTTCTAGGTAGCCTCCCTGGAGTTGTGTAGCAGTCTACTCATCTTTGTTTTACATCTAATATCCTCCTATGAGTGAGTACATACCATGTTTGTCCTTCTGAGTCTGGATTACCTCACTCAGGATGATTTTTTCTAGATCCATCCATTTGCCCGCAAACCTCATGATGTCATTGTTTTTCTCTGCTGAGTAGTACTCCATTGTGTATATGTACCACATTTTCTTTATCCATTCTTCAGTTGAAGGGCATCTAGGTTGTTTCCAGGTTCTGGCTATTACAAACAATACTGATATGAACATAGCTGAGCGAATGCCCTTGTGGTATGATTGAGCATTCTTTGGGTATATGCCCAAGAGTGCTACAGCTGGGTCTTGGGGGAGATGAATTCCCAATTTTCTAAGGAAGTGCCATATTGATTTCCAAAGTGGCTGTACAAGCTTGCATTCCCACCAGCAGTGGAGGAGAGTTCCCCTTGCTCCACATCCTCTCCAGCATAAGCTGTCTTCTGTGTTTTTGATCTCAGCCATTCTGACAGGTGTAAGGTGGTATCTCAGAGTTGTTTTGATTTGCATTTCCCAGATAATTAGGGATGTTGAGCAATTCCTTAAATGTCTTTCAGCCATTTGAACTTCCTCTGTTGAGAATTCTCTGTTTAGTTCTATAGCCCATTTCTTAATTGGACTTTTGGGCATTTTGATGTCTAATTTCTTGAGTTCTTTATATATTCTGGATATCAGCCCTCTATCAGATGTGGGGTTGGTGAAGACCTTTTTCCATTCTGTAGGCTGTCACTTTGTCCTGTTGACCGTGTCCTTTGCTCTACAAAAGCTTCTCAGTTTCAACAGGTCCCATTGATTGATTGTTTCTCTCAGTGTCTGTGCTACTGGTGTTATATTTAGAAAGTGATCTCCGGTGCCAATGCGTTTGAGAGTACTTCCTACTTTCTCTTCTATCAGGTTCAGAGTAACTGAATTTATGTTGAGGTCTTTGATCCACTTGGACTTAAGTTTTGTGCATGGTGACAGATATGGATCTATTTGCAGCCTTCTACACAATGACATCCAGTTATGCCAGCACCATTTGTTGAAGATGCTTTCTCTTTTCCATTGTACCTTTTTGGCTTCTTTGTCAAAAATTATATGTTCATAGGTGTGCGGGTTAATGTCAGGGTCTTCAATTCGATTCCATTGGTCCACATGTCGGTTTTTATGCCAATACCAAGCTGTTTTTATTACTGTAGCTCTATAGTAGAGCTTGAGGTTGGGGATTGTGATGCCTCCAGAAGTTGTTTTATTGTACAGGATTCTTTTGGCTATCCTGGGTTTTTTGTTTTCCATATGAAGTTGAGTATTGTTCTTTCCAGGTCTGTGAAGAATTTTTTTTCAAGTATTTTACCACAAACAACTGTTGTGCTGTGAAATTTGAACTCTGTACTAGTCCTCCTCCAGTGCCACATAGGGTGGCGTCTAGGTCAGGGTCTCCACGGCTGTGAACAGACACCGTGGCCATGGCAACTCTTATAAAGGAAGATGTTCAATTGAGGTGGTTTACAGTTCAGGGATTTCATCTATTACTGTCATGGTGGGATATGGCAGCATGCAGGCAGACACGGTCTTGGATTGGCAGGTAGCAAAAGTGAAAGTGACCCTAGGTGTAGCTTAATCATCTGAGACCTCAAAGCCCACCCCCACAGTGACACACTTCCTCCAACAAGGCCACACCTCCTAATAGTGCCACTCCCTATGGACCAAGCATTCAAACACATGAGTCTACAGAGGCCATACCTATTCACACTATCACAGGTGGGAACAGGAAGGACAAGGTGGGAAGAGGGTTGGCCCTTGCTGAAGTGAATGGAGTTGGACTAGCATGATTTCTATGTGTTTGCCTGGGGCAGAGGTATTATTATTCAAGAGTTTTCTATTTTGCTAGGCTATGTCTTTCCTTGCCTGTTGTGGGGATAAAGGGGGAGAAAGAGGGCCACATAGAGATTGATTGGGATTTGTTTAGGTTTATGCTTGATATTTCTGGGTTATTGATCTCTTTAGTTCTGAGGGTGGAATATAAGATACACACACATACACATGTAGACTCACACATACACTTACACATACATAGACACACACACACAAAGGTACAGACACACACAGATACACAGACACACAGACACACACTTACACACACACACACACACACACACACACACACACACACACACACACATGACTGCATTACCATGTCAATTCCAGGACTCTAACATCTCGATTTTTCTTCTTTTTTTATTCTACCATTTCGACATAAGTTCGATTTACACACAGTATACAGGGATTTTGGTTGTATGTATGGGGTGAATAAGGGAAAACACACTTATCCTATATTTTCAGAAGTAGAAATATGAAAATGATTTTGTAAAACATGATTTTTGACCCCACGGACCCCAACAAAGTGTAGTTTGCTTCTTCTATTGGTCTGCCCAGGTCCTTCTAAACATTTCCCTCATTATAGTCAAGTAAACCTCCCATTATAAACCCAAGGGTTTTTCTAGTCATCAGGAGACCTGGACAGTTAAAAGCCTACTGAATTTCCTTCAACTTCAGAAGAGATGGGCCGCACTTTATCCTAGCTCTAGGTTAAGATTTCTCCCACATATATCCACTGTAAAATTTCTCATTAGCCATTTCCTGAGCCTGGAGAGTCTGTCCCAGAAGAAAATCATTTTAAGAATACAGGTGTTGTATCCAGTTGTGATGATGTTGAAGAATATAGAGGTATTTGTGCATATTGAGTTTGTATGTACTCTCGTGTATATCTTTATCCCATTTCTACATGCACTGCTCTAGAAAGTCATAGTCGGGATGATAAATAATTCATATTTTTCCTCTAGAACCAGATGAAAAGCCACTTTGTTTTTTGCCTTTCTCCAAATGATGATGAGTGTACTGCACACAAACAAATGGCCTGCAAGTCACTATCACTCAACTCTCTATTAAACTCAGTTTTTAAGCAGAATGGGGCATGTCCTATGGTTCATTAGTGACATGAGCTGTTGTCCTGTTATTGTCTTTTTTTTTAAGATTTTTATTATTTTTAATTATAAATAGGTGTCTGTATGTGGGTATGTGCACATAAGTGCAGGTGCCTGTGAAAGCCAGAGATGTCAGATCCCATGGAGCTGGAGTTACAGATGATTGAGTCACCTGATTTTTGTGCCTAGAACCAAACTGAATGTTCTTCACTGTCCAGCCAGCTTCCCAGTCCATCCTGCTGTTTTAAAAAAAATGGTAAAGAATGGCAAACCTTACTATATAAAATTCATGCAACAGAGTACTGGACTAGTGCTCTTTAGTCAACATACAATAGACACACCCTCTCCTCTGCTGCCCCCCCCCCCAATAGTACAATGAATTCTGAAAAGAGGCACTTTGAAAAACTTTTGCAAAGATGGAAAATCTAATAGGGTTAGAGTAAAACGAATCCTTTCAACTTCTGTTCATTACTTCCTTGTATCAGCTTGTGGGGAGTCAGGCCGGGAGAGAGTTCAGAAAGTGAAGGAGGTAAACATGTTGGTTCAGGGACAGACTCAAGGCCTTTTGTGTCAGGATAGTGAAGTTTAGAGAGGTTACAACAATATGTGCTTATGAAATTTTATTTCCTTTGAAATCCTGAGGCATCTTAGGATGCTAATTCAGACAGCTCACCAGAGAGCAGACCTCAGAACATCAGTCAGTAAGCACAAGAATGTCTAGACTTTCTAACATCATGCTCTAGAAGTTCTGAAGTTGCAGGAGGAGGGCCGGGCTATGAAAGCAACCTTTGATACAGTGTGTCCACAGAGGGCAGGTTCATGAAGAGAGACAGTAACAGCAGGCCAATCAGGGAAGACTTGTGGGTGTTGAGGTTTGGGATAGGCCAGGCAGCTTCTGAAGAGCAGTACGAGTAAACTTTCAGAGGACAACAAGCCTTGATCTAGGGACCGATGGAGGAAGCCTAAAACAGCCCTTCATCACAATAGCCCTGCCATCTGCTCAACCAAAAGGAAGATTCAACGCTGGTCTCATTGGCTGCTGCAGAATCAACGCTGGTCTCATTGGCTGCTGCAGGATCTGAGCTTGGAGGAGGCAACATTGTTTGCGCTGCCCTTGGCACTGAGTTTGTCTTATGTAAGTGTTTCAGCTAGACATCAGGACTTCAGGGACCTTTGACTAATCGAAGCATGTAGTACAGACTCGGGATTATTTCCTGGTTACCTTGAACAGTACTCTTTTCCTCATCCTTCAGAGAAACACAATGGCAGCTGTGTCATAGGATTGTTGCAAGCATTTGATGTTATAACACTATCAAGTGTATGCATGTCCTGAGATCCATAATATCCACTGATAATATTTATTATCATCAGTATTAGCTTTATTTTCTGCAATAAATTTTGCAAGCCTGTTCTAAATGATTATGATAGTTAACCCAAGATATACTTCAGTCAGTCTAAGATAGTTGGATAATGGTATTTTGCTGGGTCCACTGGAATGACCTAAAATCCTGGTTAGTAATGGCTGAGTTCCTGGGTATGTGCTCCTTAGGTGAGGGCCACATGATCATCAGACTTCTACTACAAAAATGTCCTGTCAACTAATCTAAGTTTGAGAAGACAGCATCTTTAGTCAACCAAGGGTATAAGAGAGCTTCACAGTCTTGGAGGCAAAGTCAAGCATTGGTAGGAAGTGAGGGACAAGAAGGAGCTGCTAGTGACAGTGTGAGAAAATGCTATAGTTTGAATCTTGACCATCTCTTACCGGCTCAGGTGCTGAAGGCTTGGTCTCTGATGATGTTACATAGGGTGGTAAAGTCTTTAGTGGGTGGGGCATAGTGTGCAGGAGTGAGGCCATAGAAGTGTACCCTTGAAAGGACATTGGAGCCCTAGCCCCTTCCTCTCTTTCTTGACGCTCTCTTCTTTTTCCAGCTATCACCAGGTGAACAGATATCCTCTGCTGTGTCTCTACCATGATCAACTGCATTGTTCTATGGCCAAAGCAACAGAGCCAGATATCCATGGGCTAAGACCTCTGAGATTATGAGCCTAAATAAAGCTCCTATGTTTTGTCAGGGTCATGGAAAGTTGACCAGTGCAACACTTTGTCCTTCCAGACAAAGAGAGAAGATGTTGGGCTTTGGTGACAGCCAGATTCACCATCTGTATGTGAGTACTGCTCTGTGATGGCAGCTGGCAAGAACCAAAGCTTCTGGCTTTCCCTACTTCACAGAATAGTCATGGTGTCATTGCCCAAAAGTTCAGCTTCTGATGATAGCCATGAGCTCCAGGGAAGCACCTTCCCTACAGAGCCTTGCCTGGAAACCTATAGACATAGACTGTGTTGATTTCAAATTGCAGTGATTTATCCCCAGGGGTTTTGGTTCTGTCTCTCCCTGCTCCACTTCCCAGCACAGCTAGTGACAAGAGCATGCAGGTTCCCTCAACGACCTGCAGGAGTCTATGGACAGGTCTGCTTAGCTGTGCTCAGAGCTCACACCATAAAAAAATGTGGGGATATGCTAATGAGGATGGCCATAACCAGAAGTTGCAAGATTCACAGTCAATTGTAATAAATCTGTGGAGACTCTGGAAAGAGCAAGACACACAGGAAAAGCCTGATTGCTGGACAAACTGCTTTGTAAATGAATGGCACCACTGCTGAGTCTTGGAAAAGACACGAACATTCACAAAACTCCTAACCCACCATGCATCAGTCAGCCCAGCTGACTGGTGGATGAGTGATGGCGCTGCACGGGAGCCTCTGAAGGATTCCGGCTGGGATGCTGATGTGGAAAGTAAATAAAAGGCTGCAGTTTGCTCTTGGTCTCTCCTCAACCAATTGACCCCGCCCCACCACCCAATCTGTATTCACTCTCCTCTGCTCTGCCTACGCCAAGCCTGCAATGGAACTGAGTTGCTGGGTCATATAACCCATCACGTGTTCATCTTCAAAGGCCCAGCAAGTACACCTATAAATGCCATTTCTGTGTGATGACAATGGGGGCGATGTGAAAGTGAGGGCTTCCAGATAAAAAGGGATATAAAAATGCAGATAATTTTGAGTACCTTCATGTGGATATTTTGAGGACATGCATGCACTCTGTTTGCTGGATTTATTGAATTCGCTGCATTTTATAATACTAGGTGAATGGTAAAGTGGTTCCCACTTTACAACCACTTCCTGTGAAAACTCACAGGCCTCAGGCCATATTTGAGGAAACTTCTCTCATTGCTTCTAAAGTATCCAAGTTTATTTCCCTCATTTAGTCTCAGATGAGTGACTCAGAGACAGAAGAGTAAAATAACATGTTATAGCAGGTTAAATTCTGATCTCATTGAGACTTTAGGCTTTGTATACACTGAGAGAATAACGTTTCCTTGTGAATTGTTAAACTCTTGGTTTGGTAGTGAGAAAAATCAGATGTGTCAACTTAATATCAAGCTTCTTTTCATATCCCCTCCTTTTTCTGTGGTTGGACCCCTTCACAAAAGTTCAGTGGAGGGTCTGGAGAGCTGGCTCAGTGGTTAAGATCACATACTGCCCATATCAGGTGACTCACAACTCTAGCTCCAGGGGAGTCTGGTATCTTTTCTGGCCTCTGTGGCACCTTCATTCATGCGCATGGGCCTACACAGAAACATACGTCTATCAATAATTAAAAATAAATTCTTAAAAAAATCCAACTTCAGTCGACTTAAGAATTCAGTGGTAAGTAACAAAATCACAGGATGTAAACATGGAATGGGCCTGGACATCCTGGGTTTCTCAGAAGGTGGGGACTTGCTTCTCAGTGTCTCATGATGGAAAGCTACACACCAAAGGAGGGGATCCTTTACAAGATAGCCTATTAATTAGCTAATTAACTTATTTAGTGTGTATATGTATCTGCATGCCTGTTGGTATGTGTAAATACATGCTGTAGCAAGCATAAGGAGACAAACTGCTTTTGTCACTGTGCTTGTCAGGCTGAAGAGCCTCCTGCTGCCATCATCCATCTCTTCTTAGGATCACTGGGATTGTAGGTATGTACCACCATAGGCCCAGCACTCTATGGGTTCTGGGGATTTGAACTCTGGTCTCCATGCTTGCATGGAGAGCACTTTACCCACTGAACCATCTCCCCAGCCTCAAAGTCAGTTAACTGTAAAGCTAAACTAAACCCCAAACTTCATAGTGGCTTCCTCAGCTTACACCGAAAGACTGAGAACCGAAGACACTGGGCTAGTGGATAGCCAGAGTCCTCTTTGGTTAGAGGCTACCCTAACCCCACACTTGGCCTCACACTCGAATGCAAGCATGGTGTTGAACACATTGTTGAATGCCTACAATTGCTTGGACTTCTGGTGTCATGTGTCCTGGACTTCCATCATGGAGGTTCCAGACCCAGTCAGCTCAAGCCATGGCTTGTGTTCCTTACTGGCTGCATGAGTTCAAGCAACCTTCTTGATTTCTTTTTAAAGAATTATAGTTTTTACCTGGTGAAGATTAATGAGTTGATATATATAAACAGGGAAATGTTCCATAGTAAGAACTCAATAAAATATGTTTATTCTTTGACTTTTGGTGGTTTGGCTTTCAAGAGATCTATTTACTTAGAGCTGGGGAAGGGTTGAGACTTTTCTAGCCCACATCTTTATTCTGCAGGTAAAGAAAATAAGGCCCAGACAAAGAAAACGGCTTCTTGCCCTAATTGATAGGTTTAGTCTACCTCCAAATTGCTAGTTCAGATGGTTAGTCTCCATTTTCAACATGGCTGGATTTATAGTTGCTTAGCAGACCCGCCTTGGGGTGTGTCTAGGAAGGTGTTTCCAGGGAGAATTGATTGAGGAGAATCATTTGAGCATGGGTGGTATCACTCCAGGGAACTGGGTCCTGGACTGGGGGAGAAGGCAGGTGGGACACTAGTGTTCCTGTCTCTGCTTTTTGTGGACACAATGTGACCAACCACCCAGACCCCTGCTCCCATGCCTTGCCTGCCAGGATGGATGGCACCCTCAAACTGTCAGTCCAAAGAAATCCCATCCCTTAAAAGGCTTCAATCACAGCTACAAGAAAAGTAACAAATGCAGGGTATTTTGTTTCTTTTGTAGCACTGGTCTCTCTTTAAATGCCTTTGCCTTTCTGAGTAGATGAATGCTCCCATGTTCCCACCTAGGCTTCAGGCTGGGGCTTCCATTTTCTCTGCCATATCACTGTAATAACCTGTCCTTGTGTGACAGTTTGAACAAGAATGGCCTCCACAGACTCACATATCTACCATTCTGTCCCCTGTTGGTGGAGTTGCTTGGGAAGGAGCAGGAGGCGTGGCCTTGTAGGAGGTGTGTCACTAGTTAGCACTCTCTGTCTGTCTGCCCCCTACTGGTGGATAAGGATATGAGCCCCCAGCTACTGTCTCACACCATGCCTGCTGCTGTCCTTCCCCACTGCTAGCACCCCCTAAACTCTCTTCTGTGAGTTGCCTTGGTCATGGTACTCATGACAGCTGTCAAAGAGCATCCAAGACACCTTGTCTCCTTTGCTCCTTCAACCCATTCTCGCCTAGCAGCGTTCGAGTCTATTTGGTTTTGTGTTTATAAAACATTCTAGTCTCTTTCACATCATGTCTCAGTGCCTGTTCATCACACAGCAGTGCCATGCTGTCCTTGGAGGTCATGCTCCATCCACCTTAGTGTCCTACACTTACTGTTTCCTTTACTAACAATGAGTTCTACCCAGTGTGTGCATAGGCACCTTCCATTTTCCTAGCATGCCCTCCTGCCCCATTTTACCCTGTATCATAGTCTATATTGTTAGGTGGTTTATTGCCTACTTCAGTAGGCTGCAAATAGGAGGAGGGCACTGATTTTTTCATGAGTGAGTCTCGAATGTCTAGGACAATGTCTAACAGAATGGAAGTCAAGTGAGTATTTTGCAGTTCACATGAATCAGGAAGGTATCAGTGGGACTTCAGTGGGATGTTCAAAAAACAGTGTTCTTCCTCAGGCTCCATTGTTATAGAATAAAACTGAACAAAGTGCGATGTTCTTAACCACACTGTAGATGGGACATCCCAACATAAGAAAAAAAAAATCCCTGCTATTTTTAAAATGTGAATTGCCCGGTTTTGTATCTTCATCACCAAAGCACCATGGATGCATCTGAATCCTAAGTTAATTACTGGAAGGAACTACTCCACAGAGTCAAACCCAAACCACCACCACTCTCTTATGACTCTGTGAGGAAGTGTATTTTAGTTCCAGTGAGTGGGGGCAAGGCACAGTTGTTTCTGGGGAACTTCAGAAAAGACAAAAACACAGACAGGAGGTCAGTGCTCAGAAATCGGATTGCAGTGTGATGAGGCTTTTTATAGACCTATAACAATGTGGAACCCAGGAAACTGTGTGAGGAAATGAGAATTCTGACAGACCCTTTAACTGTGCAGAATGAGCAGCTTCTGCCATAATTCTGCTGCTTCCAATGAAAATTTCAAGTGTTTCCATTAGGTACAACAGCTGTTTCCATTACAGATAACAGATCTCAGAGGTGGCAATGCTGATATCAACTTCCAGGGAGCTCAGAACACAGTGTAGCTTGTACAATTAGAATTTTTTTTAAATTATTTTTTTCCTGCACACACAAATTAACTCTGTAGCAGTAAAAGGAAATTACTTACTTGCTACTGGAATTGTCTGAGAGTGATACCATCATCCTTTGTAGAGTCACATTAACCAAATTAAAAGCCTTTGGGAAAAATTTGGCACCCTGTTCTTTCCCATCTATGCCTTCCTAAAGATCTCTCGGGAGCTTCTATTTAGAAAGCCATGGTCATTACCAGGGATTTTAATTTGGAAAGATTGGCTGTTCACCAGTGGGTCTTTAGACACCCACTGGTTGGGTGTGTCACGTGTGGGTCCCTTGTGTTGTTATTTTGGGACCCTGGACTTCACTGTCTGCCTGACTCCTGCTTGCTTGTAGGTATGTTTTCCAGTCCAGGATATAGAACCACTCTGCAGTTGTGCCCTGTCTCTGAGATGGTCACCATCATTTCCTTGGTAGTGGAAGACTTTCCATCCACATATGTCTAGGCTGGTCAGGGATTGCTTGCATCGGCACAGTATGGCAGAAGTTGATGTAGGAAGATTACTCTTAAAGATTGAATGCATTCACTTCCCTTCTCTTAAATTGTTGCCTTGGAACCCAGTGAGATGCTGTTTTAAAGCCTATTTCATACAGGAGACCTACATACAGGCAACTGTTTCTGCCAACCAGTGTCAGCTGTCAGGCATGTGACCAGCCATCTTGGGAATTCACAAGCCATAAGATTGAACCAGATGTGACAAGTTTTGAGAACCACCTGGTAGAGTCTGATCAGTGTATTGGATTGAGAAACAACAATGATATTTTTAAAGCACTGCATGTAGGGTTGTTTGTTACACCACATAGATAGCTGACGTAGGGGCAAAGTAAGAAGTGACAGTCTAGGTATGCCCATGAACACAGGTACCAAGAGCAGTAGCTTACAGAAAAGAGCAAGGAGCATTTTCAAAAGCTGCAGAAAGATGTTGATCACTTTCTGGCCTGGCCCTATGATTCAGTCATTGGGCTGTGGCTCTATGAATACTTGGATTTGAAAATGTAAATATTTACTCAATGGATGCAAATATTTCTGGGAGGTGTACTGTTGTAAACTGGAGTACAACAACATTTTTCTTCATGCAGCTAGATAGTAAATAGCTTTGACTTAGTGAGAGATTACAGTGGCCATGTTGACCAGACCACATGTAAATGAAAGGCATGGCTGCAAGCAATAAACTTGACTAACAGAAATAGGTGGAGTGTTGAACGTGACCTGCAGCTTGTAGTTTGCTGATCCCTGTTCTAAAGTTATTTTGTATAGCCAGTAGAAACAGTTGGTAATGTTGCTGACTCTTCAGTATTGAATTTCTTTACCCTCCAGCTCTAATTCTTTCTGCAGGCCCTCGCTCTCCTTTGCAGGTTTCTTTTCTGTAGTTTGAAGTGCCCCTTCACAACTCTCTTTCCTCTTTATATGGTCCTCCTGATCAGTGTCAGCCACTCAAATGATTTCATTTGGTGTTACCTGGCCAACGACCTAGAAACTTACATCTCTAGTCTGTCCTTCCTTCCTGTCATCTTTTTCCTCTTATTTCTTGTCACCTTCATTCAGTATTTATCCAGAGCCTGAGGCTCCATATTTCCCCTTGGGCATCCTGACAGCATCCAGGTTCAATACACTCTGTTATAAACCCGTATTCTCTCTACTCCAAACCCATCCTTCTCTACGGTCAGCTGTGATCCTAGGGCTGGTTCTCTACACAGCCTATCTCTGCTTTGGCAGCCATTAGTCTCTGTCAACAGGGGCTCTAAAGAGAAAGACACGCTTGCTCCTTCCTCTCTGCCTTCTGTTTACCCTTGTCTTCCTGTGAGCACTTCTTTGGAAAAGCCATGCCCAGTATGGAAACACACATTGTTTCTAAACCTAGTTTTTCCAAAAGCCACAGAACTCCTCTAAGATCACTGAATTCCTCATCATTTCACATATCAGTGGATTAGTGTATCCTCCTCAAAGGTCTGTGGCCTGACCTTTCTAGAAACTTCCTTCTACTTCAGAGACCCAAGAGTGACAGAACAGTATCTTCAATAAGTGCCTGAGTTGGGCTTGACAGATTTCTAATCCAAAATTTTCAGGGTTAGTCACTACAACCTCTTCTCTTTGATCTCCACCTCAACAGAATGGTACTGATTTTTTTTCTTTACCTTTTCAGTTTCTTATTTAACAACTTCATACTTATTAATTTAAAAATTGCATTTCTTCCCCCCACCCCCTGCACACACACATGTACCATAACATGTGCGTGGAGGTCACAGGACAACTTATAGGAGTCAGTTCTCTATTTCCACCATGTAGCTCCCTAAAATTGGATTCAGGTTGTCAGTCTGGGCAGCAACCACCTTTACTTCTTAAATTAAATCCTCATTCAGCTATCTAGTGTGGCTTTCCCCTCCTGGCTATGCTTTAAAGCAGTTTATACTCTTAGCCAAAAGCTACCCATGTAACAGTTTCTTTCCTCATTAAATGGCATCAGAAGGCCTCTCTCTAGACCCTGCCTCTTTGCTCAAGCAAGTGTCTTGACACCATTCTTTGATTCTCTTTATGTATGGGTATTTGCCTGTAGATGTGCATAGTGTGATGGTTTGAACAACAATGGCTCTGCTCTCATAAGCTCAAATATTTGAATACTTAGTACTCAGTTGGTGGAACTGCTTGGGAAGGATTATGAGGTGTGGCTTTGTGGGAGGAGGTGTGTCTCTAGGGTGTGTTAGTTAGGATTCTCTAGAATAACAGAATTTATAGATGACTTTCTATATAAAGGAATTTATTAGAATGAATTACAGGCTGTGTCCAGATAACCCAACAATGACTGGCTATGAATGGAAAGTTCAAGAATCCAGTAGTTGTTCAGTCTGCAAGGTTGGATGTCTCAGGTGGCCTTCAGTATGCACTGGAGTCCTGAAGAAGTAGGCTTCAATGCCAGTGAAGGAAGGACTTGCTAGTAAGGTGAGAGCAAGTGGGCAAAGAGCAATGGCTTCCTTCTCCCATGTCCTTATATAGGCTTCCAGCAGAAGGCATGGCCCCGATTAGATCTGGATTAAAGGTGTCTTCCTACCTCAAAGATCCAGAATACAAATAGATCTCCCCACTTCAAATTAATCAGAAATCCCTCTCAGGTGAGGTGTGTCCTCTACTTTTGAGTTATACTTAATTCCAAAAGCAATCAAGTTGATAACCAAGAATAGCCATAATACTGGAGGCAGACTTTGGGGTTTTGCAAGACTTTTGCCATTCTGAGTATGTGCTCTCTGCTTCCTGTTTGTGGATCAAGATGTGAGTTCTCAGCTTGCTGCTCCAACCCATGCCTGCCTGTGTGCTGCCATGCTGGGATGGTGATGGATTCTTCTCACTTTGGAACTACAAGACCCCAAAAATCCCTAAGTTGCTGTGGTGGTTTTAATGAGAATGGTCCTATATAGGCTCATATGTTTGAACGCTTGGTCACCAGTTAGTGGAACTGTTTGGGAAGTATTAGGAGGTGTGGCCTTGTTGGAGATGTGTCACTGGGGGTGGGCTTTGAGGTTTCAAAAGCTTATGAAAGGCTGAATCACTCTCTCTCTCTCTCTCTCTGCCTACCTGCAGATCAGCATCATGCCTGCCTGCCACCATACTTCTGCAGTGATGATCATGAACTAGCCCTCTGAAACTGTAAGCCAGCCCCCAATTGAACACTTTCTCTTATAAGTTGCCTTGGTCATGGTGTTTGATTACAGTGTTAGAAAAGTAACTAATACACACGATTTCTTTGAATTCTTAGTTCATGTTTTCCACTATGTTTGGAAAAGTTCATGTGTGTGTGTGTGTGTGCATGTAAAGGTCTGAGGACAACCTTGCATGTCATTCTTCAGGTGCCATTCACCTATTTTTGGGACGGGGTCTTTCACTGGCTTGAAGCTCACAAATTAAGCTAGACTGGCTGGCCTCTGAGTCCCAGGGATCTGTCTCCACCTCCCCTGTCCTGGGATGACACCACCACAAATGGCCTTTTTAAAAAATGTGGGATCTGGGAATTGAACTCATGTCCACATGTTCAAGTACTTTACCAACTCCCCACCTTCCAAATTTTCCCTTTTACCTGAATAATGAACATTAGTTTTTAAATGTTATAGAAATACCACAATCATAAAGATACTTGCCTGACCTCCCAGACCACACTATTCTCATCTGTTTCTACAAGTTATGAAAACAGGTTGTTCACAGCCATCATATAGCCACACTGCTTCTTCCTAGCAAGGTATCTCTGACACTCAAGTATCTATGCATTGAGTTGATGTTGTTTTCCACATGTATCTTCAGAGTTTCAAGTTGATTTCAGAGCACACGCATCTCCTCAGATTCACTGGAGTCCCTCCTGGGTGGGTATTACTTTTTAGATTAAAGCCTTGTTTGTTCCTTTCCTTTTGTTTCCCGACCTCAGGATCCCACAAAGAGATGGAGGATACTGAATGGGAAGTAGAGCAATGTATTGCCCAGGAGAAAGCTGGAGGTATAGCATTACCAGCCCTTCAGACAGTTCTGTAGTGTCACACAGTACCTGAGTACCTGGGGCCAGCCACAACCTGTAAATGTTGCTTTGAGCACCAGTGACTAGCTATTACGTTTCTCCCCTTCCAAAACTACTGGAGTGCAAGATTCTGGAGCTTGAGCTGGGGTGTATTTCCCAAGTGAGTGGCAACAAATAAAGAAACAAAACGAAAAACAAAAGACAAATAAATAGTTGAAGAATCAATGAAAATTCCAAGGAAAAGGGTTTTTAAAATTATCATTACAAATAATGAAGCAACAGATGATTTAAACAGAAAATGAGAAGGAGCATGAACAGGAAGGTTGGTGTGTGTCATGACCACAGTATGTGTGGGGACAAATTAAACAAATTCATCATTGGTTTTGGCCACATTTCTAATTCTTTTGACCTCATTCACTTCACAAAGAAGGCAGACCAAACACAACCCCAGGGCTGCTTTCATTTCTTATTTTACCTTTTCAACAGATTGGATCCAAGGTGGACATTTTCTCCGAGGATAAGATACATTTTTCCTTCAGCTCAGAGTTTTACCTTTTGGATTGTATTCCAGACACGCTCTCTGTCACTCTGTCTTCCTTCGAGGGTGTCCATGGCGTCTGCCATTAGCGACTGCAGCTGTGATACCGAGATAAAAATTATCAGCATGAAATTCACACAGAAATAACTTCTCTAAACACACAGATTAAAACCTAATTAAAAAATCATTCGTACGCTGATGATTTTATTACTCATATTTCCCACCACTTCGACTCTGCTCCAGTCATGACTGAATATTGCTGTACACATAAAATATGGAAACAATGAAAAGATTCTTCCTCCAAATTTGTAGGAAACATACAGGTTTTAATGTAGTAAGTGTTGATGTTTTGTTAAAAACAGATTTGGGCTGTAAAGAATGACGGCAGCAGTTAATTCTCTCAGGAAATGCCATGTAGTACATGAATGTGTTTTAGTATTTTCTCCTGAGGCTAATGGATCATAATTCTAGGCATCATGAAAAAGCTCTCCAGAGGACAATACTAAAACTGCAATGTTTTATTGCCTCTTAAAAGACTCTCGTTCATTTAAACTCTTTTACTATTGTTAAAATTTTGAAATAACTAATTTTCTTCTTCTTCATCTTCTTTTTAAAAGGTCCCTTTGAAACAGCACACTTTACCTACAAAAAAAGCCATTTGCTATATTCCAGTTGAAAATAATACAATGGGCTAGGAGTGGCGGTGCATGCTTGCCATCCTAGGACTTGATAGGCAGAGGTAGGAGGATTGGGACTCAAGACTGGTCTTGGGGAGTAATGAGTGTCAAGCCTGGTCTACATGAGGCTTCATCTCAGAAGAAACAAACAAGCAAAAGTCAGCATAGTCATAACAGTGGGGAGGCTGAGGCAGGAGGATCCCAAGTTCAAAGCTCCGCTGAGCCAGATAGTGAGACCCTATTTCAGAAACTAATAACAAATCCTATCATGGCGAATGTGTAGGCTGTGTTAGAACACATGAGACTGGAGGGTTAACCCTTCAATGATCTCTCTGATGCTGCAGAGTCACTCAAGAGGCGTCTGTTGAACCACCACTGTTTCTATGGTGCCCTACAAGGGCAGGTTGGGATTTACTTTTTAAGGTTAACCCATACTTGGAAACTGGAAAGTAAAGTCTATTGCATAAAGTGATGAAACCTTCCAAGATACAGATGTTAGGGTTGTACCCACACGTCGATTTTCTGCATGTCTGTCTATCATCTATGAATATGTCTGTCCATCTGTTGATTTACATTCAATCATGTATCTGTCTAATTTTCTAAATTTTGGAAGTGTATAAAATATGAAATTATTCCAGGAAATCCCATTTTCAAAAATATAAGGGCTGGGGACTTAGTTCAATGGTAGAATGCTTGCCTAGCAAGCACAAGGCCCTGGGTTCGATCCTCAGCTCAAAATATATATATGCTACTGAAAAATTGTACATTTGGAAGACATTTCAGTGAAGTTGGTTTTGAGCCCTTTGTGCATATTATGAAATATAAGCATTTCTGGGGGAAGGGAATCCCATAGGTATGTGGCTCAGGAGACTTACAAGAAGAGAATTCCTCTGCATTTTTCTTACTTAAATATTGAATGTGCTTTTCAGAAGACAGGATCAACATTTTCTTTCCAAATTAACATTTTTTTGCTTCTTTTATCTTACAGGAGCATTAATCATCTAAAATTGGTTGTAATATGCCCTTTGAAAGCAGCACACTTGCCACACTGCTGAATGCCTCATGAATAGCAGGATGAACACACTGCCTTTTAAGAGGTGTTCTGCATGCCATCACGATGGTCAGCCAGTATTAGCACCAGTTGTGACTTACAGAGTCCTTAAACAACAGGCTTATCTCATGAGCTTCATCTGTAGTAGGCGTTGCATTATTACTGGGCTAGGCAGACTGCTTCATAAGATTACTCTGAATATCAGTATTTATTTAATACACTTTTTAAAAAGTCTGGATAAATATTATAAATACTAGAAGCTCATTTCTTGGTTCCGTCTGTAAAAATCTCAAAGAGGGAGGGTTCCTTTAGTTATCTGAAAATTACCGGTAATCAGTTTGGGCTGTTCTCACCCTTGTGCTGTGAATTCCATTCAAGTCTATAATTAGTTTCAGCTACTCTCAATTAAAGCTTCAAAGGAAAGATCCCTTCCCTATGACACATCAGGCTCTTCAGACCTCTCCTTGAATGGGCAGCACACTGTTCAATAATTACTTTTCAAATGAGTTGGTATGTTTTCTAATATTAATTATGAGTATAATACACATATCTGTTTGAAGATTGTTTCTAAGCTATTCCTTTAAGTAGTTTTTTACTTGTCTGTGCAAGAAAAAAATGTCTAGTTCTCTGAATGTATCTAGTTAAAAAAATCAATGTATATATATCTCAACACTTTTCTCTCAAACTTTTACTGAGTGTATGACTGTGTGTGCTGCTGCTTCTACTACATATGATAATGCTAGAGGTGACCTACACTTTGGGACATTTTGTAGGATGGTCTTCCTATACAGATATGTGTTCTGCCCCCTGCCTGTTCTACGGAAGAGGACTGTGCAGTATCGTTTTGGAGTTCCAGAGAACATTAATTAGAATTTCAGCTGGTGTGGAGAGACAGCTCAGTTGGTAAAGTGTTTCATCTTCCAAGTGTGGGGACTTGAACTTGATCCTTAAAAATCATGTTGAAGAAAAGAAACAGCTTGGCATGGCCATTAGCATTTGTCTCAGAGCTGGGAGAGTGGAGACAGGTGGATCCCAGGGGCTCAATGGCTAGGCCAGCCTAGCCTACTGAGTGAGCTCTGGACTAAGGAGAAATCCTGTCTACAAAACAAATGGTGCCTGAGCGAAGACGAGACAGCTAAGTGTGTCCTCCACATGCACACGCACACCCACACTTTCATCTGAGTTCAAACAAAAAAAGCTTTATATATAAAATGAATAATTAACCCTTTCCTATATTTTTACACATTACAAAGTTCTCCCTACATAGAAAGGGAGAAAGACAGGAAGAGAGAAAGAAAGAAAGGGAGAAGCCGGGTGGTGGCACACACCTTTAATCCCAGGACTGGCCAGGCAGATCTCTGTGAGTTTGAGGCCAGCCTGGGCTACAGAGCGAGATCCAGGACAGGCTCCAAAAGCACACAGAGAGACCCTGTCTTGAAAAACAAAACAAAACAAAACAAAACAAAACAAAACAAAACAAAACAACAACAACAACAAACCCAACAAAACAAAAAACAACAACAACAAAAACAAAACAAAAAATAAAGGAAGAAGTAAGAAAAGGCTAAAGTGATTAGAAGCTCCAGACTGCTTCCATCTTCCAGCGTCTTCATTTGAATGCTGGATGAGGGCTGGCGTCTCCCTTCAGACTACATTTATTACCACCAGCCTTTTCAGCCCCCATCAGTCTTCTTTTGGCTCGGGGACTGTGAAGGCTTAAACAAAGAGAAACAAATACTTACCAATTCCGCCTCCTGTTGACTGATGTCCTGGAGATAAGGGACGGTTGCCAGCTCGGCCATTGCCTGATTGATCACCTGGGCCTGCTCCTTCACTCTCTGCAGCCGGCTGAGGAGGCTGGCATAGTGCAGCTTCTCCATCACACCTGAGCAGGCATGGAAATTCCCCTGTCTCCAGTGAAACAGGAATGTTTCAGAACCAGAACACAGAAACAGACCTCTCTGGGTCGGCAGTCAAGTCAGGGTGGAAGACAATTTTGTCTGCCTGTCTGTCTATCTATCTATCTATCTATCTATCTATCTATCTATCTATCTATCTATCTATCTACCTATCTATCTGTCTATCTATCTATCTATCATCTGTCTACCTATCTAGATATGTGCCCTGGCTAGGGTTGAATTTCAGAACCATATAACTCTGCTGGGATTACATGCATGCTCTACCAGACCTAGTTCTTTTATGTCTTTTGAAAGCAGCAGGATCCAGTACGTTAGATTGTACTTTAGAAATGGTCTCTACATGTTCTAAAGGAGGTGGGTATGCATGAAAGGCAGCTCTTAGCAGGCCTGTTGAGATGGGTTCTCCTGTTGCCCTCCCTTAGAGAAGGAGTCTGCTGTGAAAAACCAGGACTGAAATTTCACCTCGTCTCCCCTAGCTCTCCTCGAAGAGGCCTATGACCTTCTACAGGTGACTTTATTTACCTTATCAAAGCATCATACCAACTCAGAGTTTGCCTCTTATCTTGTTTATGTCAAGCTTTTCTGCAAGCTGAATAAATAGCTCTGCCCTTATCTGCAGTCCCCTCAGATCATTTGTACACTAGTTCCCTTCTTACCCAGCTGGCTCTAGCTCCTAGGGCTGTTTCCATAACTGGCACGGTCCATCTTGTGATGGACCACTCTGCAAGACTAAAGTGCTTTGCCCTCATGAATATACAGGTATCTCTGCTTTCCCAAAGATGGGGCAATTTAGGATAAGGTGGCCCTCTGGTGTATTTATTACTGCCAGGCACAGAAGAGAGGCAGCTGCAGACTCTAATGCCTGAGAGGAGGGACTGGGCTTATGGTAAAACACCAGATTTCTCTTCAGGAAAGACACATGGGGCACATCAAGGCCAAAACATTAAACCCCAAGCATCTGCTGAGTCCTGAGGGCGTTTGGCAACTAGTGCTCAGCAGCACAGCAAGGCTCGTGACCAGTATCCTTCATCATCTTTCACAGGGCACTCCTGGACCAGCGACAGCAGAGTTCTTGGGTGAGTCTGGTAAGAAGGTGGTTAACATTGCCTTCATTTTTCTCAGTGAATCCCTGCATTTGCTGTGGAGTCCTAGAAATTAGGATGATGTAGGCACCCGCCCAAATATCCAGGCATCTCAAGTAGGAGTTTAAGATGACACCACTCCCTTTCTGCTTAGTATCTTGTAGGGACTGTTTCAGTTTGTGAATTTGTATCAAATGATTCCCTCAAAGGAGACACAGATTTCTTTCTAAAAGAAATTCTCCTCTAAAGAGAAGAACATTGTTAGAAATGAGCATTACTGAGAGATCATCTGAACTTCAACTTGAAATTAGAAAGCAACACCCTGAAATGTCGTGCTAGCACTGTGACCCACAGCAAGCCGAGAAGCTGCCCTTCCCCAGAGTCTGGCAAATGAACGGAGGTTCGCAGGCCTGCTTTGCGCTGCCTTTGTTTCTCCCTGACAGCCACCCGTGTTGACCAAGTAAGGTCCTCCATTTTTACTTATTGTTTCTGATTAGTTATTTATATGGAAATCTACGAACTTCTAGATGTGATGATTCCAAATGGTGGGCTTGAGATCCCTCGTCTGAACTGTTCAGACAGCTAGACCACCACTCAGCTGCAGCGTGTCCCTGAACAATGGTATTTTGTCAAGCAGAGGAAAGCAAATCGGAGGAGAAACAGTTTTCTTTCTGAAGAACAATTGCGTCCTTTGTCCTTCTTAAAAGAAACAATGGGGCTAGTTGTAGGGAAGTGCTGCAATGAGCCAACTTCAGAGAGCAGAATCGACTTGCTGGGGAACATAATCTGTTAGTGTGATTTTCCAAAACATCAGGAAATAAAAATAGTTGAAGGCAACAGTGCTTTGTTAGCCTGATTGCTGGATGCATAACAAAACAGGAAGTGCTCCATATGAATGAGATCCTGGGGGAAGAACCCGCTAAGAGTCACCCTCCCTCCCCATAACCAAATGCAATTTTGGCTATCAGGAAGCTATAGATCAATGTTGTGTATATGCAAGACGAGAGCTTTTGAAAGACCGAGTGGAAAAAAGACCAACATCAATATCTCATGTCAGCAGGAGTGTTTTAATGCGGCTGCTTTGAGAAAAATCAAGGATATAGTGGAAAATGAAGGAATTAGCCTAAACATCTAGTGCTAGCACCGAGAGTTAGCCCTCCCCATGAAACCTTAGGAGTGATCAAATGGCCCCTTAGTTCTAGAGAGAGGGTAATAAAGTGGCCAAGACTAAAGCTAAAACCTCCCGGGTGCAACGAAGGTTAGGCAAATAGCAAGTTCAAACGATGGCTTCTGGCAAAGGGTCGCCTGGACTCAGTAGCAATTATTGATAAATGCTGAGTAAATAAACGGCACTGCATAATGCTGTGAGAGGCACAGTCCAATGTCTGGAGGTATTTCCATTTGGCATAACATATAGGAACATTATTTGCAAACAGGGAATGGATAGGAAGCATATACGGTTGTTTACTTCAAATGTGCAAATGGAAAGAATTTTAAATGTTTTGTCTGGAAGAAATAAAAAGTAAAACTAGCCAGATATTAAAACATGGTTAGTTGCATCGCTTTTGGTAAGCCATCCTGTGAAGAAATCTTTATGCATGGCAAGAGATTTTGTGGTTTGAATTCCTAAGCATTAGTCAGGAGTACAGAGAAGGTTCTAGACAAACAGCAGCCGACGAGGTGAGTGAGGGGAGCAGAGCAACATCCAGGCAACTTGAAGACATTAGGACCGAAATCTTTTTTTTGTCTCTTTTTTTAGACAGGGTTTCTCTGTGTTACCCTGGCTGTCCTAGAACTCACTCAGACTAGGCTGGCCTCGATCTCAGAGATCCACTTGCCTCCCAAATGCACCACCACCATCTGTCTGGGACTAAAATCTTGAGAAGGGGGGATTTAAAGAAAAATGCCCTCACAGTAAGGATGCTGAGGTGTGAGGGGTTGACATTCAATAGGATTAGAAGCCACAAGGAACATGCTGGAATATTTTAATTTCTAGCTTGTAAAATATCAGAATGATCCTTGTTTATCCATGTGTTGTGTTCCTGAAAAAGCCATCTATGGAGACAGGTAAATTAAAATTGTGTCAGAGTATAAAGGACACCATGGTCTGAAACACAGGATCCCCTCTCAGCCCAGGGAAGACAACCATCTTTGCTGTCTACTACTTCATGCAAGAGATCAATGCTCATGTTCCCTTGGAACATTTTCACAGTTAATATTCTGATTTAATTTGTTTTTTATATTTTGGTGCTCATTCCAAGATTTACTTTATTTTTAATTCTGTGTATCTGTGCCGTTAACCAATGGAACCAAAATAGTCTAGGAAGTTGTTTATTGGTGGTTTGAACTCTGAAACTGCATGACAGCTTAAAATGCCATTTTGAGAAATGGGGCACACTAACAGACTGTGTGGTAATGAGAGATCTGCCAAACAAAGCATCCCAGGGCCTTTGGTCCTGGTACCTAGTCTTGTGTTGAAGAGGTGGGTGCTATGCTGTGCGCTCAGCCACACAAGGCTAATGGGCATATGCTGAACCAAAGAGCTGTTCAAGAGAGGATTCTGTGAGGCTGGGTGCCCATTCAACCGGGAAGAAATATTTTTTTGGTGGTGTTAAAGAAGATACAGAAGAATATAATCTGAGAGACGGCTAGATTAAAACCATAGATGTTATGCAAGGATTAATAAATTGAGGAATTTTTAAAAACTATTCAATATTTATGTAGTTTAGTTCTTCTACATTTCAGTACAGAAACTTAACAAAATGCAGTCTTGAAGGTATTTCTGTGTGCATTAACAGGTAAAGAGGATCATTGCTAATGACTATCTTGGGTGAATTTTGCTAACATTAACTGTAAAGAAACACCTACTGACCTGGAATTTAAGGGAATATATTCTCCCCATTTCCAAATCCATGATGAACAGTACTGACATGGTAAGAATAGATATTTGTATGTTTGCAATGTACATTTTAGATAATTGGGACTGGGTAACAAAGTTAACATTTGTGGATTTAATAGCATTAAAATTACCTTCAAATGTTAAGAAACAGTTGAATCCAACTATGGAATCAACTTCCAAGTTGTCTTACGTAAAAAAGAATTATAATGTCTTAATAAAAGAATACTAGGCAAATTTACTCTGGTTCCTGTTTCATGTCTAAACTCTAATCCCTAGCTGTGTGAGTCTGTATCACCACCTCCAGCTGTGGATGGCTTCCTCATTGCTAGAATGAAAGTGATTGGTGGGCCCAATGAGGGGAGGGAAATGGTTCCCATGTGCCGAGCATCACCCAGGTCCTCTGTGCCACACTTCCAAAGCAGATGACCCCTGTCTCATAACCAGGGTTTCTCCGTCTCACCTCAAAATTTCCTCATTATGGCTGGTGGAAGAATTTAGGAAAAAGCTTTGAATTTTGTTTTGCTCACCTTATATTTAATGAGATCCTGTTGAAGGTACATTGTCATCCTACTTTTTTATACTTATTTTGTGGAGAACAAAAAATGTACCCTTTACTTCACTGTAGGAAAATTTAAAATTAGACCAACCAGTGGAAAATTCTGCAATGATATTATAACTTAGTTATTACATTATTATAATTTAGTGCATTGCTATGCTAGCTTTTTTCCTAATTAAAGATGATGGATGGATACCTCTTATTTATAAGGTAGGTTAATATTTAATATGTTTAGAGAAAATATCATGAGAATTCTTGGCATTGTCTAAGTATTATTTTAACATTCACATATTTATCATCATTTATATGACAATATCAGTATGATAATGATTAAAAATCATATAACTGGTTCTGGGCACAGTATTATGTTGAAGATTAATATTGTCTTTTGGGTCTCCTTCACTGTAATGAATGCTGAAGCTATAATGTATATTATTTTCATACTGCAAAGCCACTTACATTAAGGAACATTGTCAAAGTGAGTTTAAGAAAATCTCTGGGCATATATGACACAAAGTGTCCTTCCTGGCTGCTGGGATTAGATGCAAAGATGGATCCACAATACATGGCTCTTTCCTCAGTGGACCAGCCAAGTCACATCTGAGTCACTGTTTTAAGAATGACTGGCAAACAAGGTCCTTCAGGACAGATGTTGCCCCAGGCATTGGCCATTCTCTTATAGCGGCAATGTCTTGGTGGTGCTAGATCCTTTACCCTGAAATGCAAATTTAGCTAGTAGCTCATGGTCCGAGACTGTGGTCACTGAGGCTGCAGGCCTGAGACCCACCCTCCCATGGGCAGCAGACCTGCTCCATGGCTGGAGAGGACACCTCAAGTCCTGCCTGTGTGGGGAGCTGAGCAAGTCAGTGACTGAAAGAAAAGAATTTGAGACTATGGGACTCTGGTGTACCCCTCACAGTAGAAGAAAAATTAAAGTAGGCAAGGTGTACAAGAAAAAGAAAAACCAATGAAACAGCCCTTTTGTCAAACAAAACCCAACCAGTGTGAATAATTAGTTTCTATGATCCTGAATGCTTAATGAATACATGTTGGGCAAATGCCTGCTTTTACAGGTGTCACAAACTGGGGTAAGCACACGGACAACACCGTGTATATTGATTCAAATGCATGGCGGTTGATATCTGAATGGGTAAAAACACACTATGAGCTTGAAACACACCATTGAAAACTGCTTGTTAATGTTAGCAGGTGGGAATCCTAGTCACCAACTCATCATTTGCTTCATTAAGTTACCTTTGGAGCCAGCTTTACACAGTCCTGATTCATGAAACTGGCTGGGCAAACATGAGACACAGAGCCAGTGTTTGGACACCAATACATGTTGTCTCAGAAACACTTTAGGCTTACTCATTTTGCTTTCATTAAGATAGTCCTCCTAGTGTTATCTCCAACAGAAGCAAAGACAGGGAAGTTGAAATCATTTGTAACTAGAACAAGACTTCTGATGTCTATTACTCTGAGACTGACTCCACAGCCGAGGGCCCGTTGACTGGTTATCAAAAATCTCTAGTTGTGGTTAGGAGGTCTCATTTTCAGATTCATACCGAGACTCTTATGTCAATTTCCAAGGGGTCAGGTAACAAGCTAAGGCAAGTGCTGCCCCAGAGAATTAGAACACAGACAGATCCCTACCAGTGCACCCAGGATGCCAGGTGCCAGAGTAGCCTTGGACAGAGACTACCCAATGCTCATTGTGATGGTTCTTAGTAGTGAAGACTTTATTGGCTCAATAACCTGACGATGACAGCGATGATGATGATGATGATGATGATGATGATGATGTGTGTGGATTTTTAGTTAGGATGGGAAGTAGTGTGTGTGTGTGTGTGTGTGTGTGTGTGTGTGTGTGTGTGTGTGTGTGTAAGAGATTATGATAAAAGGCGAATTGTGGAATAAGGCCCCAAAATTGTAGCACTGTAATGAGACTGTTGTGGACTGAAAGTTTGTGTCACTTCCCAGTTTATACGTCCAACCTAGAGCTTCCATGTGAACATGTTTGGAGATGAGGCCTGGGTATGAGGTGATCAGGCTAAGCTGAGATTGTGAGGGTGGGGCCCTATCCTGGTGGGTTTTAATTGTCAACTTGGCACAACCAGCATTCACCAGGAGGAAAGGAGTCTCAGCTGAGGAGCTGTCTAGGTCAGACTGGCCTGTGGCTTTATCTGTGAGGAACTGTCTTCTTTTTTGATTGATGTGAGGGTACAGTCCATTGTTGGTAGTGCCACACCAGGTCAGGTAGTCCTGGGGCTGTATTAGAAAGCAGAGGGAGAGAGAGGGGAGAGAGGGAGAGAGAGAGAGAGACAGAGAGAGAGACAGAGAGAGAGAGAGAGAGAGAGAGAGAGAGAGAGAGAGAGAGAGAGAGAGAGAGGAAAGAAAAGAGAGAGAGAGAGAGAGAGAGAGAGAGAGAGAGAGAGAGAGAGAGAGAGGTGAACCAGTAAGGAGCATTTTGGTCGTCTTTGTTTCAGTTCCTGCCTGCACGTTCCTGTGTTGAGTTCCTTCCATGGCATCTCAGGGATAGACTGTTTACTGAAGTATAAGGTGAAATAAGCCCCCTTTCCCCAAGTTGTCTTTGGTCATGGTGTTTATCACAGCAACAGAAAGCAAAGTAGACTAGCTGCTGTGGAGGGAGAGTGACCTCGCAAGGGTTGGTGCCTGAGCTCTTGCTCTGTTTCTCTCGGAGCCCTCTGGGACACAGTGAAAACGCAGCTTTATGAGACTCAAGAGGAAAGCCTTACCTGAGCCACAGTAGGCTTTTGCCTCGACCTTAGACAATTACTATGTGATTGTAGAAATGTCTACTGTTGAACCCACAGGGCCTACAGCGTTTTCTGGCTCAACAGCCTGAGCCAAGTAAGAAAAGTATGGATTCCTTACCAGTAGAAATAGACAGAAGTAACTGAGTGGAACAGGGTTGTGGGAATGGGGTTTGCTGCGGGAAAGTCAGGTAACTGAGTGTACTTTTGTATTTCTTCCTTCCTTTCTTTCTTCCTTCCTTCCTTCCTTCCTTCCTTCCTTCCTTCCTTTCTTTCTTTCTTTCTTTCTTTCTTTCTTTCTTTCTTTCTTTCTTTCTTTTTTTAATGTGGAGCTGAGGATCGAACCCAGGGCCTTGCGCTTGCTAGGCAAGCGCTCTACCACTGAACTAAATCTCCAACCCCTACTTTTGTATTTCTAACTGTATATGTTACAAATCATGCAAATAGATTGGATATTTTATAGCTTTCCTAAAATTCTGGGTGATGTTAGTGAGCAAGCAATTGCTGAGCAGATGTTAAGTAGCTGCTCATGACGACCCCCTTGGTTCTCCTATGAACATCAAATCAACGAAGTGATGCAAAAGCCACAGAAGAAGATTCTTCAAGATTTCCAACTTAAAGCCTTTTCTGAAACATCAAAAGGAGGATAAACCTGCAGCCTTTGTAATATATTAATGAGAAGGTCTCTGAATGCATTTTCAGTACAATAACAGACAGTTTGTGAAAGAGCAGCATAGAATTCAGGTCACATTTAGGACATATTAGGACACAGGATTGGGGGAAAGCACACTTGCCCTGGATTGTGAAAAGGGATTACATCATTTATCTGAAGGCCACACACAGCTCAGCAGCAATGTTTTGAGTGGCATCCTGTGATCGGGTGTGATTGGGTGTGCAGGCACACGCACTGGGTTCCCGAGAAGACAGTGAGGTAGTCCTGTGCGATGGCTTGGTAAACGAAGGGGAAACACTATGATTGCTAACATTCTGTCATGGATTTGAGATGTAAACTTCACTTTGGCAGCCTTGACTCAGATGGTGGGGAGGTGTGGAGAAGCAGAGCTCTGCCAGGGGCCATTCATCTGACAAACACTCAGAAAACAACAACAAAGACCCCAAACTCAACACTGGCAATGTTTGCTCTTTTGGCTTTCCATACTCTCAGAAATCTCAATGTTCACACACAGGACACAAGATCCATCATATACCCACATTCAGTTGTGTGCTTCGGATAAAGTCCAGGATTGGCAGGATTCGCTTCCCCACTGTCTCCATGAGCCTCATTGTATCTTCTCTGGTCAGCAGAGAGAAGGGAGTTTTATGTTCTAGAAATTGTAACAATAAATTTTTATTTTTTTTCCAGAATTCCATTTCAGAATGCTTTCTTTAGTGAGCTAAAACATATTTCAATATTAACAGGAAATCTTTAGTATGGACACTAGTTCCATCCCCAGCCTGTATGTGTGACAATAAAAGCTCTATGAGGAGAAGGCAGAGGAGACATCACCCTTTAGAAACTGACATTTATTCATTTTCTTGATTGAGAGATCTAAGAGACAACCTGTGACAATTCGCATATCTCAGCAGAATATGTTTGTCTTGGATTGTGAAAAAATGTTGTCATAAACATGTCTGATTCTTGTCTCGCTCCACTCAGGTGTTGTGCGAGTGTGCAGATGCCATTGACTTTGAACGTGGCTCGAGGCTGAGATAAGCCTCGGGGGATCCTGCACCAGGCAAAATTCCAGTTCTTAATTATGTGGTTATAGCACAAGGAGCAGGCTCAACCTGGCCCTGAATTCAGTCTGTATGTCTAAGATTTCACTTCTGAGTAAACATTTTCTTGAAAATCTTAACCAGAATTATCTAACACCATCAAGTTATGCACTCTTCAGGAGATTTAGACTCTTGACTAGTTGTACAAGGAAAGAGTAGAACAGATGTTAATGTGCCAGCAGATAGTCCAAGTGGCCTGGAATTGACATTGCTATTTTTGATTTCCTATACTAGTCATGTTGAAAAACTGGTTTGTGTTTGCTATTTAAGGATAATAGATAATTTGCTACTTCTTTTTCTCGTGTGTGTGTGTGTGTGTGTGTGTGTGTGTGTGGCTTTTTCATTTATTTGTGTGTGTGTGTGCATGCATACATGTGGAGGCCCCGGTTGATGGCAGGACTCATCCTCCATGCTCTATTAATTGAGGCACGGTCTCTCCATCAAACCCGGAGTTTGCCGATATGGCCATTTAGGTAGCCAACTTGCTCTGGTGATCCCATCTCTGCCTTCCATGGCTAGCACTACACTAAGCTCCCCCAGCATTTCTGTGGGAATTGAAACTTTGGTTCTCATGCCTGCAGGGCAAGTGCTTCAAATGTTGAGCCCTGTCCCTGAAAGCCTGTGTTCTTTGGTGGAGGTGACAGGCAGTGGTGGAGGTGACAGGCAGTGGTGGAGGTGACAGGCAGTGGTGGAGGTGACAGGCAGTGGTGGAGGTGACAGGCAGTGGTGGAGGTGACAGGCAGTGGTGGCTGTGACAGGCAGTGGTGGAGGTGACAGGCAGTGGTGGAGGTGACAGGCAGTGGTGGAGGTGACAGGCAGTGGTGGCGGTGACAGGCAGTGGTGGCGGTGACAGGCAGTGGTGGAGGTGACAGGCAGTGGTGGAGGTGACAGGCAGTGGTCGCTGTGACAGGCAGTGGTGGAGGTGACAGGCAGTGGTGGCTGTGACAGGCAGTGGTGGAGGTGACAGGCAGTGGTGGAGGTGACAGGCAGTGGTGGAGGTGACAGGCAGTGGTGGAGGTGACAGGCAGTGGTGGAGGTGACAGGCAGTGGTGGAGGTGACAGGCAATGGTGGCCGTGACAGGCAGAGGTGGCCATGACAGGCAGTGGTGGAGGTGACAGGCAGTGGTGGAGGTGACAGGCAGTGGTGGAGGTGACAGGCAGTGGTGGCTGTGACAGGCAGTGGTGGTGGTGACAGGCAATGGTGGAGGTGACAGGCAGTGGTGGAGGTGGTGTCTGGAATGCTAGGAATCAGTTGGTAAGCTCCATGATTGTGTACAGTGTGTTCCTGGGGGGAAGTTCTCCTGAAATAAGAATTCCATGTATTATTAATCAGCCCACAAAGAAAATCAGAAAGATTAATTGCTGTGGATATCGCTCTGTGTAAATAAAGTTCTGATTGGCCAGTGGCCAGGCAGGAAGTATAGGCGGGACAAGAGAGAAGAGAATTCTGGGAAGTAGAAGGCTGGAGAGAGACACCGCCAGCCGCCGCCATGAAAAGCAACGTGTAAAGACACTGGTAAGCCACAAGCCATGTGGCAAAGTATAGACTAACAGAAATGGGTTAATTTAAGATAGAAGAAGGAGATAACAAGAAGCCTGCCACGGCCATACAGTTTCTAAACAATGTAAGTTTCTGTGTGCTTTCTTGGTTGGGTCTGAGCGACTGTGGGACTGGCGGGTAAGAGAGAGTTGTCCTGACTGGGCCAGGCAGGAAAACTCTAGCTACGATTAATAGTGACTTGAACCAAAAATTTTTGGATATCCAGGCCCTGCTATGAGCCTGGCACTGTGACATAGTCCCAGCCTTGTCACAGTTTTCAAATGGGTATATATCAAAATATAGTACATTGAAGTTCCAATCACCTGTGAAAGTGGGCAGCTTCCTGCTTGACACCTTTTCCAAAAACTTCCCATCTTCTTTGTTTTTGAACCCAAGCGTCAACAGATATTGCTGAGGAGGAAAAGATGACCAATCAGCTGTCTGAGGCAGTATGTGGAGTCCTTGGGTGTCTGAAAATGGCAAAGAGGTTTGGTTGCAGTTTTTATCGTTTTCAGGCCCCTCATCCAGTTTAGGGATCGTATTTAGAAAATTGATAAATGTAAACACTAAAGGTGCAAAGTAAAATTATATGCATCAAAAGTACAAGTGGCTAATATATAAAATTGTACTCCATTATTTATATTTTCCTTAGTGATATAAATACACACAAAACACAGTAATAAGCCGTGAGCAGATTCCAAGGCCATCTTTCCCCATTCATAATAATAGACATTCAGGACCAGCTCATAGGAAGGGTTATTGTTCTCTGTGTGGTTGAATTTTGTATCTTAGCTGAAGCCTAAGGAAATAATGTTATATAAAAGGAAAAAGAAAAATGGGTGTGAATTAAAAAAAAAAAGGGTGCTGGGAAAACTGGCTATCTACATGTACAAGAACAAAATTTGCTTTATCATCTCTCATGCTACACAAAACACAGTTCAAAATGCATCAAATAATTAATGCAAGGCTCAGAACTCTGAGACTGCAAGACGAGGACAGGGAAAGCACATCAGATTGGACACAGGCCAGGGTTTCCTGCAGGGGACGCCAATAGCACAGGACATCACCTCCAAATCAACAAACGAGAGGGCGCAAAGTTAAAAGATTCCTGCAAAGCAAGTAAAACAATGGCCAGATTGAAGAGACAGCCCACAGGATGGGAAAGCTTGCTCCCAAGTCCACATCAGACAGGGTTAATATGTAGGGTATGTGAGGAGCTGCAAAAATTAAACACCGACTCCAGTCCCTGTGTCTATTCTCAAAAATGAAGGAATACACAAGGCTAACAAATACTTGGGAAAATATGCAACATCCATAGCCATAGGAGAAATTTGAATTAAGACTGTTATGAGTGCCTCCGGGCCAAGCTAATTTGAGTGGTCAGTACTGCCACCTGGGGCCATGGTATCATCCAGTCCAGGGCTGGTCTGCCTAGGGCCATGTATGGGTCTGTGGCCCTGCAGCGGCTGGGATCTGGGGTGGTGTCCAAGGCTCCTCCTGTTACCACCGAGGGCTCTGCAGATGCCCAGGGTCTGGATAGCCACCTGAGCCCATGTTAGTGCCCGAGGGCCATATTGCCACAGGTGCCATACTGATCTGGGTGGTCTGTGCTGCCACCGGGGCCATGATGATGTCCAGGTCCTGAGCTGCTATCAAGGGCCATGACTGGGTCCATGGTTCTGCTGCAGCTGGGGTCTGTGATGATGTTTATGGCCTGTGCACAGGGGTTCTTTGGAACCATGAGGTGCTGGGTCAGTCCTGCCTTTCACTAGCCCTGTTCTCCTCCCTCCATACCCCTGGATACTGCAGCAAGAGAGCTAGTCCTATCCCTCAGGAGGGAGCAGTCCACTTGTGTCCCCCTCCTCCGGCACTCGGGAAAGATGGCTCCACCCCTCACCGCAGGCATGCACCCCTTCTGTCTGGGCAGCACACTAGAGCTGACCCTATTGTTGAGGATGCAGGTAAGCCAGCACTGAAGGAGTGAGAGCAACAGAGCTGACCCCACTCTCCTTGTCTGCTCTGCTGTGGCAGGGGTGAGAGACAGATGGCCTCCCCCCTCTGCCTCTTGCAGCAAGTGAGAGAGCTGGCCCCAGGGTCACAAGAGTGAGAACTAGCCCTGCCCCCCACCAGCTGCAGCACACAGGAGAGCTGGCCCTGCACCCTGCCTGGGCAGCACATTTGAGCTGAACCAATTGGTAGTGGTGGTGCAGGTGAGCCAGCGCTAAGGGCATGAAAGCAGGAGAGCTGACACCCCCAACACCCATATACCCTCCTACAGCAATCAGGAGAGAGGATCCTGCACCTCACCTGGTCAAAACAGTAGAGCTGGCCCTTGTGGTGTGCTGTGAGTGTGAGTGACCAGGATCTGAGGACCCGAAAGCAGGAGAACTGGCCCTGCTCTTTGGGGCAGGCTGCATTGGGTGAGCTAGCTCTCACCTGGGTAGTGAGGATGAGGGAAAGCTGGTGAGCTGACCAACCCAGCTACCACCCAGCCCCAGAACCAGGCCTATGAGTTGGCCCATCCCAACATCCACCTCATCTGTGAACCGTTGGAGCATGTGAAGGGGACGAACAGAAGGATCTCCATGACACAGGACCACAACAGGCTAAGAGGAGCCCAGTGAGAGCCCATTATTGGTGGTATAGCAGAAGCCAGAGGCCTCGAGGCAATGAACACTTGCAAGTGAAGATAAATGGAACAAACTGTAAACTGTGTGACTCAGTGGGCCACATTACAGCTTCCACGACAAGGGTCTTCTCTTTTTGTTTTATTTCTTTGTCTTCTTTTCTTTCATTTTTTTTTTTTTTTAATTTTGGTTTTGTTTTGGGGATGGGTTGCAAGGGTAGAGGGCAGATGTGAAGGGGCAGGGAGATAAGTGCGATTGGAATGCATGATGTGAAATTCATAAAGAATCAAGAAAAGTTAAGAGTGGGGTGGTGGTGGTGCATGCCTTTAATCCCAGCACTCAGGAGGCAGAGGCAGGCAGAGTTCCAGGCCAGCCTGGTGTATAAGCAAGTTCCAGGATAGTTAGGGCTACACAGAGAAACCCTGTCTTGAAAACGAAAACAAAACAATCCCCCCCACCAAAATAAAGAGAACAGTAGTAACAAATGCTGTCAAGGATGTGGCACAGAAGAGGGTCTTTATTCACTGCTAATAAGAATGTAAACTGGCACAATCACTATGGAAATGGCATGGGGATTTCTAAAAAGCTAAAAAAACAACCAGGTCTACCATGTGACCTAGCAATATCATTCTTGGGTGTATTCTCAAAGGACTCTAAAATCAACATATGACAAAGATAGTCATAAATCCATGTTTACTGCTATATTATTTATGGTAGCTAAGAAATGGAACCAACTTGGAAGTCCGTCAACAGATGAATTGATAAAGAAAACGTGGTATGTACACACAATGAAATTTTATTCATCCATGAGAAAAATGAAATTATTATGTAGGTAAAGTAAGTCACATTAAGAAAATATAATGCTTCATGTTTTCGCTCAGATGTAGAACCAAGATTTATGTGTGTGTGTGTGTGTGTGTGTGTGTGTGTGTGTGTGTGTGTGTACCATGGAAGGTAAAGAAGAGATCTTAAATTGGGGGGAAGATGGGATGATGGAGTACATCTGACATAAAATTAGAAGGTGGTCGTTAGTGAGGAGGAAGGGGTCTAATAAGCTGGACCTGGACAAGAGAGGGTATCGTAAGAGAGGAAACAAATGAGAACATGTATAAACTTGGGGGAGGGAGCAGAGGGGATGATGGGAGAGAATATATGGGGAGGGATAAAGAAAATAGGAACCAAAAACAAAAAAAGAAGGTATGTATGAAAACACCACAATGAAACACATTACTTCATAAGCTAACTTAAACAACAGTTACAGGGGAAAAACCTGGAATGACCATGGCATTGACGGTAGTAACTGGGCTTGTGTTGGGAGCGCAGCTCTAAAAATCGAACCCAGTCCCTCACGGCTGTAAGAGCTGCCGCTGGCTCAGGACTACATTCTTCCTGGCAGAGCTGTAAGTGTTGTGCGTACACCGTCTTTATGATTGATGTTGGCACTTCCACCAAGGAATTGGGAAAGTGGAGGGGCCTGTCCGGGAGCTACCTGCCCAACGAAAGCAGCCTGGAAGTGGCAACAAGGACCACTGCCCACAGCCTGCCCACCACAGAGGGTCTGCCCACTGCGCTGTTTGGGGTTGGGGGTTCTGTGTTACTTTAGGGGAAGGAAGGTCATCCTTGTGCCTTGAAGGGCAGATTTGCCCCACTCATCTTTATTTTGAGCAGCAAACCTTTGCTCTACTGTAAAAAGACTTCTCAATTAGTGATGGATGAACGCAAGGCAGCAGAAGCTCAGTGCTGAGTCCTGTTAAAAAGAGGAATGGCTCTGATCGCTAATACCTTAGAGTTGTAATTTTGTTAAAGATCGGTTTTTAACATAGAATAAAATAGCCCAGTTCTAGCCTTCACTTTCTATTGGTAACGTTTCTTTAAAAAACAATAGGCGTGGAACATCCTAGTTGGACTTGTATAGCCGCCCCGGCCCCTTTGCTCATGTTCAGCTAGCCGGTGGCTGAGAAGCCTCTTGTTTATTTATTTAGGCAAGGGGTTCCCACATGGTCCACACTGACCTGGAACTTGACCCTGTACTGCTGGGACTACGAATGCCCCATCATGCTGGGTTCTGATGCTTGAAGCTGTGGAAACTTGAAATGGATCACACTCTTCCCACCCCCGGAGCCCCTTCTATGTTTCACATGTGGCAGCTGCCCAGAGCCTCTCTGTGGGGTCCCCATTTTCCAGATTAGAGTGTGTGAAGACTGCAGTAAGTTATCAGCAATCTAATTCACGTATTGTTAAATAGTTTAATATAGTCTGTTTCTTCCGTGAACTAACTACCACAAAACTCAAACCCATAACAAAGACATACTGTACATGTTTTAGTCTTCCTTGGGTGGTTGGGAACTTAATGTGGACTGACATTTACCTGATATTTCTGCATCATACAGTTTATTAAGATCCCCTTTTTGCTCAACACACATGGCGGATAAGGTATGTCTTTTGGCTAACCTTATGGATTATGAAACTGGATCTTTAAAAGATTACAAATGGGAGCTGGGGAGATGGCTCAGTTTACCAGTATGGTAAGGTGTTTTCCACATAAACAGGAGGACCAGAGTTCAAGCCAAGTGCAGTAGCACGTGCCTATGGCTCCAGTGCTGGGCCAGAGATAGACATGCCCTTGGCTCTGCTGGCCAGCCATCTAATTGAGTAGGTTAGCTGTGGGTTCAGTGAGAGACTAAGGTGCTGAGTTATCTAGAAAGACATTTGATGTCACTCTTTGGCCTCTACCCACAAGTGCACATCTACCATCCCCAAACAGGTACACATACACATAAAAATCAGTCTTTGAAATGCTCATGGCAGAGTCTCGGACAGATCTGGTGACAATGCTGGGATCTGGATGTTGTGCAGAGGAAGTGGAATGCTTTGCCATTCGGTGTTTTGGTTGAGCCATTGATAAAACAGAGCAGATGCAGGTAACGGAGAGATGTGGAGGGGTTGGCTTACTTGGAATATTTGGTGAATGAAGAGGAGACCAGTGTTACTATAGGAAGTGATTAAACAGACTAGAAAAATTAATCTTAGCCCCAGAGCCAACAAAATGTAAGTATGTTTTGACTCTTCTTGGTCATATATATATCCCTTCCAATGTGAATTTGATTAATTATTAGCTTCCAGGTAGTTTGGAATGTGATTAGACCATTAGCACATGTTGTTAACTTTAAAAAGGAATGCAAACGATTGGTTTGGTTCGGTTTTTTCTTCCATGTACATGCAGAGAAATTGCAGACTGTGAACATCTAGTTTGGCAGGTAATCTATGACCCCAACACAACAACATACTTCCCAAATGCGAAGCACATGTGACTTAATTTGAGTGGAATTGTCCTCAACTTTGGGCTTAAACATGTGTCTGAAAGTCTCGTGCTTCTGGTGGGTAAGAAAGTTAACCAGGTTATATTGTCCTCTGGTAGAACTGATTTTAAAAAAATGCCCCTTTGGTTCCTGTTGTGTCAAGAAGACTGGGAGAAGATAGGTCCCTTTCGTTCATTCCTTTATAGTTTATCGCCATTGGAGAAGAAATTTAAGTCTCTAATAGAATTTATTATTAAAATTCAGCTTACAGGTATGACACAGCTCTAAGCTGTTACCACAGGAAAGTAGATTCTTACAAAATATTATCAAAGAGAGACCATGAAGATTATATTTCTTGAAAAATCATATTTTTCAATCCTTTTTTTCCTACCAGATGAAAGATAGCTATGCTTAGCAAAAGAGGTTTAGATAGTTGTTTGTTAATCAGAAATACATTGTATGGGGGAAGACTGGCATTGTCCAACCAGCTGTCAAAGCTGCAGCTCTGGATCTCTTCCATTTCTGCTGGTTCCTCTTTAAAATCATGTTTCTGGTGGTTTTTGTCTGTCTGTCTGTCTGTTGGTCTGTCTGTCTCTCCTGTTTTTATACACTGTGCTGGTTAGTCTAGAATCACCTGGGAGACGGGTGGGCCTCAGTTGGTATGCCTGTGGAGGATTCTCCTGTGTTATTTGAGGTGGGATGGCCTGTCTGCTGTGAGGGTCATCATTTTCTGGCTGGGATCCTGGCCTGTGTAAGTGGGTAAAGGGAACTGAGCGGCAGCTAAATGCCTTCATCATCCTCTGCTTCCTGATTGTGGATGTTGTGGGAGCAGCTGCATCATAGGCCCTGCCACCCTGACTTCACGTTCTTGATGGACTGTATCCTTGAGCTGTGAGCTAGAATGCACCCTTCTCCTTAAGTTGCTTTCTCAGGGTATTTTACACAGTGACAGGAAAAGAAACCAAGTGTGCTGGTTGACTTGGCACAAGCTAGAGTGTCATCTGAGAAGAGGGAGCCTCAACTGAGAAAATGCCTCCATCGGATTGGCCTGTAAGCAATCTTCAGGTCATTTTCTGGTCAGATTACTGATGTGGGAGGGCCTGGTGCATTGTGGGTGGTGCCACCCCTAGCCAAGTGGTCCTGAACTGTAGAAGAAAGCAGGCTGAATAGGTCATGGAGCTCAAGCTAGAAAGCAGTGTTCCTTCAGGTCTCTGCCTCTTTCAGTTCCTGAGTTCCTGTCTCGGTGTCCCTTGACGGTGGACAGTCACTGCCAGCCACATCAGCCTCTTTCTTCCATAGGCTGGTTTTGGTCCTGGTGCCTATCACAGAGTGGAAACTGAACCAGGAGCCTAAAGAACAAATTCTGAGTCTCTCCAGTGATCCCCACAGCTTCCTGTGTTTGGCTCAGTAACATGCTTGTCATACGCACACCCTTGGGGGACTTCTGTAGTCTTGTGGACTTTCCTACCCACTCTAACTAAAACATGGATGATGAGTATTCCAGTCTCATCTTGAAGATTTCACCAAATTTTAACACATATTTCCCAGTGCCTGCTAGGACATTGCTGTTTGCTCATCATTCCAAAATTTACCTCAAATGCAACAAATTTGTTTGTTGTGGAATATTTGTTGAAGATGTGTTACATTTGTTTATGCTGTGGAATATATGTTTAATGATGCAAAGATGTGTTGCATTCTTTTATGTTACATTTGTTTAACTCTGCGAAGCTGTGTTACTTTGCCTGTTTAAAACACCTGATTGGTCTAATAAAGAGCTAAACAGTGAGCCAATAGTGGGCCAGGAGAAAGGATAAGTGGGGTTGGCAGGCAGAGAGAATAAACAGGAGTATAAATCTAGGATGATTAAGAGCAAGAAGAAGAAGAAAGAGAGGAGGACATCAAGGGCCAGCCACCCAGCTACACAGCCAGCCACAGAGTGAGAAGTAAAGGAAGGTATACAGGATAAAGAAACATAAAAGCCCAGAGGCAAAAGGTATACCGCATAGTTTAAGAAAAGCTGGGTAGAGATAAGCTAAGTTAAGGCTGGGCACTCATAGCTAAGAATAAGCCTCTGGGTGATTTATTTGGGAACTGGATGGCAGGCCCCCAAAGAGTAAAAAGAGTAAAACAACCAACTACATCTGTCCCCAGAGCTGACCTCCTTCTCTTCACAGTTCCCCTTTCCCCGATGCTTGCCAAAGTTGTGAAGATAACTAGTGTGCAACCATTTGTTTTTCTCGGACTCAAAATTCAAGGCCATTGTTGACTGGCATTTCCTTGACTCCTTGAAACTTGTGTCATCTCAAATACTAATAGTGCTGGTTATATGCCACCACCTCATCCGCCTTCCATGTCTTATAGTCATCCTCTTGCTCATATTTTTCGTCACACAAAATCTCTGTCACAGAGATGGTCTCCCATTACTAGCAGTTGGTTGCATGTTGATGCAGCTCCGCCTGCCACCCCGTCACTGTCCTGTTTCCTGTCAGGAACTTTAGTCGTTCCTTCCCAGGTAATCAAGTCTCCCAGGTAAATTACCATCATTGTCCTCTCATAAATGATGAAAAGGTTTCTACTTCAGAAGACCTAGATAAGCAGGGTGTGGTGGTGCTTGCCTGGAGCCCCCCATACTCTGGAGACAGGTGTAGGTGGAGTGTAAATTTATGGGCTACATAGCATGCCCCAGTCTCCACCAACTTCAAGCAAGCACCAAGCCAGCCTGTAACATTCCATAATGTCTTCCTTGGTTTTATGTTTTTAATTTGGTATACATCTGCCATCACTTCAGCAGATTTCTCTGCGTTACACCAGCTTGTGTCTATCCTGCTTCTGAACTTCTGTTTGTGTCCTCAAGAGCACACAATCGTTCTCTCCATTTTTCCATTTCTCAGTTGGGTTTAACTCACCTCACCTTGTCTGGAAGGCTTCCCTGACTCTGTCAGTTATCTCCTCCTTCAAACTCTCTTTATTCCAGCGACTGCTACTTCACGAGGACACCTCTTAACTCACCAACAGATTTTCATGCCAATGAAGCTCACATTTTCAGGTCATATTCTTACCACAAGGGAACTGGCGGGCACACAATCAATTCTTCAACTGAATCTAGAAACACATTTCTTTTCAAGTTCCAAATTCTGAATGATGCAAATGAGAACAAATGTCTGCTGCTTCTAAGATATGGCTTATGTTCTGTCACTACTGATTCACATTTTAACTCAAGCTCAATTGGGTCATGGTTTCTCTCTCAGAGGGCTACTCAGCGCTAAGAAGCTGGGATGAGCATAGCACCTCTGACTGGGCTGCTAGCTTCACAGTTAGACTATATTAATTACTTTTCTGTTGCCGTGACAGAATACCCCGACAAAAGGGTTTATTTCGGCTTACAGTTCTAGAAGGAGACAGTCCATCGTGGAGGGAAATCCTGGCAGCAGAAGTGTGACTCCAGCCTGGCAGTCAGGAATGTGTGATGGAAAGGCTGGGGAGAACAAGGCTGTGGGATGGCAGAGCCTGCTCCAGTGATACACTTCCTCTTGCAACATTCCATCTCTTCAAAGTTTCACAACCTACCCAAACAGCACCACCTCCTGGGAACCAAGTGCTCAAACCCGTGAGCCTATGAGGACACTTCTCGTTCAAACCCCACTCAGGCTGAACACGGACACTGCTGGTCCTTCAGGGAATTTTCAAACATTATGGGTATCTGGTCACGGAAGACTGTGCTGCAAGAAATCCCAACAGCAGAGAAAAGCATCAACAGAAATATGAAATATCAATTGTGGCCTAACCGACTCATCTATATGTCAGGGAGAACTGTATTTGTTATAAAGTTGAACATCTGTAAAATGAAATTTGAACTCTCTGGCAGTGAAGTATGAACTATAAGTACTATTATCATCAGTTGGACACCTAATCATAATTACAGCTGACAGGCCATGAATGAACCTTTCAAAGAATTTTTTCCTTTAAAAAATTATGTTTATTTATTTGTTTGCACATGCACGTGTGCACACACACACAAATTCTCACACACACACACACACACACACACAGAGAGAGAGAGAGATAGAGAGTACAACTGAGAGGTATTAGTTTTCTTGGTGGCAAGTACCTTTACCTGCTGAGCCATCCCACTGTTTAAAAGCAATAATAATAGAAACAAAAAATCAGAGGGATCCAAAGTCCCCGCAAGGGACATGCAGATCTACCTGCATCCCATCACCCCCTTTTCTAGTCCCCACCTCCTGCTTTCTGGAGTCTGTCATGTCCCTGCCCTTTGTCCATAACAAAATGTTCTGACATTTTGAGTTAGAGCAAAATCTCATTTCTAAAGGTCCCAATTGTTCAGCGAGGGATGGGACTGTGTGAGTTTTATGTGACTTCTCTTTACTGATCAGTTTCAGAGTTTAGCTACTGCTGTGCTTCTGAATGCCGACACTCCATCATTACCTCTTTCTTAGTCATTTCTGAGTTTTATCTTGTTCTCTTTTTAATGCCAATCCTTCTGTGTTGGAACTTTTCCACAAACTCACATCAGCAAGAAAGTAGCAAAAGGCAGCAACTTTTCAGCTAAGTTGTCCTCATTGCCTTCCCTCATAAATAATACAAAGTTTTCTACTTTTCAAGATGTGGATGAGCTGGGTGTGCATGCCTATAGCCCCTACACTCTGGAGGCTGGGCTGTGAGGTTGCAAATTTGAGGCAAGGCTGAGTTATACAGTGAGAACTGATCTCCCCAAACCTCAAACAAGCAAAGACCCCACGACTTAAAACTTAGACAGTGTGCTTTGAGTTTTGCATTTGATGTGTGAGCCAGCAATATGAATAATGGATTGTTGCATAATAAATTGTATTTTCCCTTGGGCCATTATAATTACAGAGTTACACATGCAAGTGGGAAAAAATTGGCTTCCTTTCCCAAGAATCCTCATTTTCCCTTCAGGCTGTTGGTCTACTTCTCTGAGACCAATTTGGTGTATTTAAGTTTCCTTTCATAGCCTGTATAAAATTTAGAAAGATAAGTAACCCCACAGGAATTTTATATACATTTCATTTCTATTTTGCTTAGAATCCTTGTTGGTTGCAAAATTTTCTTTAGTCAGCTGTATTGGGTCTTTGGGACTCATTACATTGAGGTTACTCAAATCCACTTGAAGTAGGTCTCAGGCAATGCAAGAGTTAAAGACACAGCTACTCCCTTTACTGTTTACTAGAACACCAAGAGCGCACCAACACCATGCCGACTGCTGCACTGTGTAAGACATGGCCGGCCATCACTTGCTTGAGTCCCTCCTTCCCTCCTTCCCTTCCTAGTCCTTCCTCTTCCTTTTTCTTTAAAGGACAAAAATGACGGCAACACGATGAATGTTCGAGCTCTGTACTGCCTCCTGAAGCCATGCTGATGCCTGTGGGCTGTGCTCCTGCAGAAGGCCATGTCCATGTTACCACTGAAGGTCACGTGGATGTCCATGGTTTGTGCTGCCATCTGAAACCATGTTGATGTCCATGGGCAGAGTTGATCACATTGGGACCATATTGGTGTTTATGGCTGGTATCTGAGGCCCATGCTGTGGCAGAGATCTGCCACCAGAGACCATGCTGAAGTCTGTGATGTGTGCTAATGCCAGTGGCCATGTGGACTTCTGTGGTCTGTGCTCTTGCCAGCAACCATGTGGAAGTTCATGATCGATGTTCCCACTGACTGTAAAGGATAAAGAAGCTGCTTCTGTAGTGGTATCGATGACAGCAGACTCACAGTTGAGAGTGACAGACACAGAAGGCTTCTGTGACAGCCTCTACTGACTACCCCCATATTCTCCCCCCCAAAAAAAAGAAGAAACAGCCTCAATGGGAAGCCATTGAAGAGAACTCATAAAAATGATGGTAAGGATGCTAAAGTGTAGCTCTCCACAACTGATGGCTTCTGGTAGGGTGCAGGTGGGGAAGAACTCAGTTTTCTTTAAGGGGTGACCATGTTCCAGTGGGTATAGGGCCAACACAAATTGGACTTTTTTGGGGGAAGTCACAAGGCTGAGGGGTGGACATGGGAGGACTGGGGGGGTGAGTATTATTGGGGTATATTATATGAAATTCCTGAATAATCAATAAAAATATTATGTTAGAAACAAAACAAAAACAAAACATTTGAAAACTTTCTCAGTCTCTCTCCTACTCTGAAAGTGAGCCCTGTGGCTGGAGTGGCTGAGCAGTTAGGTGCACTTGCTTCTCTTAGGACCAGAGCTTGGTTCTTAGCACACATATTAGACAGCTCACAACTGCTTGTACCTCCAGTTTCAATGTATATGAATCCTCTTCTGGGTACCTGCATGCAAGCACACACACACACACACACACACACACACACACATAAATAAAAATATTAAAAATATTTTTTTTTGAGGCAGGGTCTTATAATGTAGCCTCAGCTAGGCTGAAACTCACTATGTGGACCAGACTGACCCCTGCATCATAGGATCCATCTGCTTCTGCCTCCACAGTGTTGGGATTAAAGGTGTTTTTAAAAGCATGACATGGGTTGGGGATTTAGCTCAGTGTTAGAGCACTTGCCTAGCAAGCGCAAAGCCCTGGGTTCGGTCCTCAGCTCCAGAAAAAAAAAAAGAAAGAAAATAAATTACATAAAAACCCATTGACCTGTTAATTTATAAAAAACAAAATAAAACAAAAATGTGTGATATGATGAACTTGTCAGTCAATCCATTATACTATCTTGACTCCAGGGATGTAGCTTGTGGATGAGTTACCCATCGTTCCTTTGGGTAGGGTACTTTCACATCTTCAGACACAGTTGAACATTTTGCTATTGCTGTCTAGGACCAGCACTTGAGGCATGATGCAGGTAGGAGGATACAAGTACAACTTCAGAATAAATTTGACCAAGGAAACAGAGCAGTAGAGAAATAGAGCTGTTGGGTGCAACTGTGTTGGAACGTAGTGCTGCCTACAGACACTTCAGACACATAAATTTGCCTGTTCTGCACCCCTGCTAGCCCTTTGGAAGCCTGTATGCTCATTATTTGAGCTGGTTACTGGTACTTGACATGGAAGGTTCCTACTCAGGATTAAGCTGGAAGTTCAATACATTTACAAATAATACAAATAATTAAAAAAATATTAAGTTGACATGTAAAACACATAAATACATCAAATTCAATGTCTGGGGAGAATATTTCCTTTATATACATTTTCTTCATAGGAGGACTGGAGAATGTTAATTTTTATACCAAGTGCAGACAACAAAATTGAGCACATCTTGATGATGCCCTTATGGATTACAGTAGTAATATAACACTAGATGGCTATGATGAAAAGTGACATAGCTAGTCCTTTAAAATTAATCCTGGCATTTCACTGCTAAATATATAT